>NC_066582.1:114311004-114671004 GCF_024323335.1 Lathyrus oleraceus
AAGGAACGCTCGAAATACAAACAAAACAGAGTCGCCACCGAACTTTATTTATTCCCAAAGAGGGAAGGGGGAAATATCGATAAAACCCATAAAAATCAAAAAGAAATGGTCGTCGCAACCAAAATCGGGTTCGGGAGTCGGTTATGCAAGGGGAAGGTATTAGCACCCCTCACATCCATCGTACTCGATGGGACCCATTTAGTTAGTTTCATGTAAGAGTGTTAGCGTGATATTATTTGCGATCTTCTACCTATCAGGTGAGAAAAGAGAAAGAAAGAAAGGAAAGACTTAAGGTTTTTTAATATTAATGTGCCTGACAAGATTTCGCAATCCTGCTCCTACGTATCTCCAGGTGCTATGAAGAACTCAAGGCATACGTAGTTGTACCCAAAGAGAACTACTGGGTGGATTGCTTTTAAAGAGAGTGATGCTTGGATCACATTTGAGCGATTAAACCTTTACTTGCTGCTCACTCTTGGAGGCTGGAGTCTTAGTTTGTTTCGCATCAAAATGAATGTTGCATACTCTTTTCTGAAAATGTTTTCGGAGTCGCACAATGGCGGAAAACAAGTTTGATGAGTTTGAGTTGATTTTAAGCGGAGACAAGCATCTAAGCAGGGAGCTCTACTGCAGTACTCAGATGCTCGAAACGGAAGAGGCCTAAGCCCAATCATTCTCTTTTCATCCAAAAGTTTATTATGAAAATGTATGGCAAATTAGGCCAAAGTTCATTAACGGAAGACGATTAGTCAAACAGAGAGCTCTACAGCAGTGTCCAAATAATCGGGAAAGAGAAGGTCGATACCCAATCAATCTTTTTCTTCTATAAGAGAAATGACCTAATTCTAGTAATTATTGTATTTTAATATGGAAGACGAATGTTTGAACATTGAGCTCTACAGCAGTATCCTAACATCCGAAACAGAGAAAGTCTAACCTTAATCAGTTTCTTCCATTTTTATTGTGAAAAGCTTTTAAAAACAGGGGGACGACTTGACGTTGGATCAAGTGTTAGAAGTTGACTTATGAAAATAATTTGGATATGGCGGGGGTATATTTGACTTTGCAACTAATTTGGATTTGATTTGGGAAAAAGACTCGATGTTGGATCGAGTGTTTGTTTTTGTTCTTTTCTAAAAAGGTTGATTTTAATCTTCTGTTAACAATCAACTAGTATAGTAAAGTAAATGAAAGCGGTAAATTTATTACACATGTTTAGGAATGGGGGTACAGTTTATCGAATGGGGATACAACACGATAATTAAATTATATAAGCTTTGAAAGACAATTGAAAAAAAAAAAAGAATCTCGTTGTAAGAAGGCCCAAGAGAAAGCCACGGGACTCGAAGTAAAAATCAGAAGTTAAATTGAATTTTTAACTTTAAAATTGCTATGCATCTGAGTAAAACCGATCAGACAAATAAATCAATTTTTTTCTATTTAATAATTAAAATAAAATAACTAATTAATCAATAAACAAATATAACAATAATAATAATAATAACAATCAAATAAAAATAAACAAATAATGATAAATAAAACAAATAAATAAATAATAATAATAATAATAATAATAATAATAATAAATAATAACAATAATAACAATTAATAATAATAATAATGATAATAGTTAAATGATAATGATAATTAGTAAAACAAAATAATAATCAATAACAGCAAAAGGATTAGAATCACAATAATAAATCAAATAAATAAAAACAATAATACTCAAAAGTAAAATTGACAATAATACTACATAATAATTAATAATAATAACCAACAATAATAATAATTAAATAATAATCAACAATAATAATAAATAATAATAATCAACGATAAAAATAAATAATAATGACAAAAACATTAATAATAATAATAAACAAGAAATATTAATTATATATATATATATATATATATATATATATATATTATATATATATATATATATATATATATAAAAATAGACCATAATGTTAATATATAATAATACAAAATAATAATCAACAATAATATTAAATAATATAATAATAATACTTATAATGAGAATAATATAATAATTAATAGTAGTAATAAATAACTAATAATAATAATAATAATAAATATAATTTAATAATAATTCAAAACAAAACAAACAGAAAAATAAGAAAGAAGAAAAAAACAAGGAAGTGTGGCGGCTTATATGTATCAGAGAGAAGATTGGAGTAAAAATTTTAAACTTTAAAACAACTTCCAATCAAATCTCGACACATGGCAGAGGAGTATTAAATAAAAAATAAGTTTCCTTTTCTCCTTTCTCAGGCCTTCCTTCCTTAAAATAAACACATTTTTAAAAAAAAAAACAAAACAAACATATCTCTTCTTATGCCATGAACAAGCAAGATCAACCAAAATAAAATCTACTATAATAAAAAAACCGTAAAATCGAAACGAAACAAACTGTTTTTCCGATGATTTCCGACGAGTTTGAAGTTAACAAACGGTGGTATAACGGAGACGGGCAGAGCATATAATGGTATTGTTTGGTTATCGCCGAAAAGGAGAATGTGATGGTGGTGATGTTGTCATGGATGTTGATTTTGAGCAACTTATTGTTTCTTAGTCACATGTGAAAATGATGATGGAGAGCAAGGTTGTATTTGTTATGGATGGATGAAAGTGAGGTGAAGGAGGAGGGAAGATGGAGATGGTTTGGAGTTTGTGAGTTTTAATGGAAGGAGTATGTTTTTTAGATGTGGTTATCTGACGAAGAAGAAAAAAATGTTTTAAAAAACTGTAAGTGGTATTTGTAGAGTAACAAAAGAAGAAGAGAGGAAAGAGGGAGAAGTGAAGAAATTTTCACATGAAGAAGGAGAGATTATTTTTGTGTGGTAGAAAAAAAGACCCACGTGGGGATGAAGGGAAAGAAGAGAAAAAATATCTTCAACAAGGCCACATGTCAGTTTCCTATGGTCCAAATTTAATGTAATTTTTGCAAATAAAATGAAAACAAATATCACAATCGGATTGGATAGGAGAGGGATATTTTATGATTTTTCTCTTAATCTTAAAAAAAACTAAAAACTGAAATATTAATCAATTTAAAATAAAAACAAAAAACACAAAAACAAAAATTAAATTGAAATAAAAAAATGGAAAAATCTATTTAATTCCAACGATTATTTTGATTAAAAAAAGCAAAAATATTCGGATAAAAAAATGAATAAAAATTGGGCGAAAAGATGCTCAAAAAAATAAACTGAATGTACTAAAATGATCAACACGAAATAAACTTCTCGAAAACATACAGGTTTTGATCAAATATTGAAATAAAAAAAAATGATCGGTAAAAAGACTCATACTAATCGAAATGCAATCGAAAAAGTAGTCGAAAAATTAAAACAAACACACCAGATTAAACTACGCGAATTATAGATTAAGAATATTGATGTCCAAAAGCTCAATTTAAAATTTTTTGTCTGCTAATTTGAAGCACAGTTTGAGAAACCCGACCGATCTGTCTGTAGATCTGAAAAATTATTTTTAGTGATATTTCAAGCACTATGTGAAACAAAAATGCATGTTATTACAAGTAAAAAATGCAAGCGTCATGTAAATAAACTGAATTGCTGACTGAATAATCGTGAACAGACAATCAGATGCAAATGAATCGCTCTTGTACAATTTGCTGTTGATTCTCAAGCACAAACAAAACCTACAAAGATTCAGTCGACGATAATTATTCTTTATTATCACATTCCGAACCTCTAAAATACGATGCAATAAAAATAAGCGATGCAACGAGATTGAGAAATCAAGTCCTTTTACTTCTTAATCAACAGACGACTGAATGAGTATTAGCAAAGTCAAATAAAATGTCAGAATTCCTGACTTTTTACCTGAACCCTGATGAATGCTTTAAACTGATGAAATACACGACAAAAATGGATTGATTTATGCTGGTGATGCGAATGAAAACTCAGGGTAAAATTTAGGGTATGACAGCTGCCCCTATTTAAATATCTTTAACAGGAGGATATGAAGAACTCTCGTCTTCAAATCATCATGGTGAAAGATAGTTTAAATACCAAAACAGACCCAAATTTTGCCCTTCTATGTGAAAGAAAGATATGTTTGTGATTATGAATGAATGCACAGGGATGAAGAAATACTCTGGATTTCTTAATCAACAAATGGTAATACGAATGAATGCGAATGAGATTTAGGAAATACTCTTGATTTCCTAATCGTCGGATGATATGGATGTAACGTAAGTTAAGAAGTACTCCTGACTTCTTAGAGATGAATGATTTAAGAAATACTCTTGATCTCTTAATCATAATATGATTGAATGAAATGAAAATTAATTAAGAAATACTCTTGATTTCTTAATCATGAATGTAAATGAGATATGTATGAGTTAAGAAATACTCTTGATTCCTTAGTCATGAATGTAAATGAATTGAGAAATGCAAATGAATTAAGAAATACTCTTGATTCCTTAATCATGAATGTGAATGAATTGAGAAATGCTCTTGATCTCTCAAATGACATGCATATGGGTTAAGAAATACTGTTGATTTCTTAATCATGAATGTAAATGAAATATGTATGAGTTAAGAAATAGTCTTGATTTCTTAATGCTCTTGATTTCTTTGATGAAATGCAAATGAATTAAGAAATACTCTTGATTCCTTAATCATGAATGTAAATGAATTGAGAAATGCTCTTGATTTCTCAGATGAAATGCAAATGAATTAAGAAATACTCTTGATTCCTTAATCATGAATGTAAATGAATTGAGAAATGCTCTTGATTTCTCAGATGAAATGAAAATGAATTAAGAAATACTCTTGATTCCTTAATCATGAATGTAAATGAATTGAGAAATGCTCTTGATTTCTCATATGAAATGCAAATGAATTAGGATGAGAGAATCACGTTCAGTTGCTCTTGACTGACGGTAGACACTCCTGGGAGAACAAATGATCATATTCAGCTTCTCTTGGCTAAAGATGTCATATTCAACAACTCTTGGACGAACTATTGCTTTCAACTGCTCTTGGTTGAAGCGAAACCGCATAAAATAAAATAGTGTTCAGCTACTCTTGGCTGAAACTACTGCATAAAATAAAATGGTGTCCAACTGCTCTTGGCTGAAACTAATGCATTCAACTGCTCTCGGTTGAAGCAAACTGCTTAAAATAAAATAGTATTCAGCTTCTCTTGACTGAAACTAATGCATTCAACTGCTCTTGGTTGATGCAAATTGCTGGGAAATAAATAAAAGACTTTCTTGGGGAATAACTACATATTCAGCTGCTCTTGGCTGACAGAAGACTCTTCTGGGGAATGAGAAAATCCCTGAGACTTGTTGGGGATAAAAAGTTAATGATATTTCAAAAGAATTAACCTTACTCTCAATTATCGAACTGACAGGTCCAACCTAATGTTCCATCGCATAGTAGATTAACATGGAACACTAACTCTTTCGAGGATTGATTGAAGAAACCTGTTGGGGAATACAAGAGACTCTCTGGGAAATAAACACACAAGAGGCTCGCTGGAGATATACTGAGGAACATTCAGTAAAACTTGTTTGTTCACGGAACTCTCGTCCATTAGATTCATTGGGGAGATTTCTAACTTATGAAGAGATGTCCATCTTAGACAACTACTTCAAAGAGACTTGCTGAAGATAAAATTACTGGGGATCCTTTGCTTAAGGAATCCTGCTGGTATGAAACTCGCTTGGGGAATTTATGAAGTTTTGATGGAGAAAATACAATGTTGGAGAAACTCTGTGGGGAGATATCTACTGGGGAAACCAAGCAGAAATTTGAAAAGAATAATTGTTCTACTCCTGAGAACACACACCCCTTGAATCTTGGTTTGTTAAGGATTATATTGAACTTCCTTGAGAGGTTGCTGAATCCGGCTGAGGTTTATGCATGATCTGTTTTTGTACATGATATGCAAAATGAATGTGAATGCATGAATATATTAGTTTTTGCATTTTGTGGGTATCAAGCTCGGATTCCCCAACGTCTTGTCTTGGATAGTTTTGTCATCATGAAGATGATTTTTTTGTTGCAAAATATCTGATTTCTGCTTTTCTGCCAAGCGGGCTCCAATGAGGACTTCTTGCTTCTGGAAGAAAATCCATTTCAAACTTGCTTTAGATTACAATGATCTAGGAAATGTCCCACGTCTTGTGAACCAGATGCATTGTTGTAAACCAAACAAAAATTCCTTTTATACTTTCAAAATCAAAACAAATTAAAGTTTTCAAAAGCTTTGTCGTTTCCACTATTTTAATGTTTTTATCTTATCAAAAATAAAAAGCGACATTAAGTAGAAAAACAGAAATAATTGGTAAAGCAATGTTCAAATGAACAATTTTATTTGATGAGAAGAATAACTCATACATGGGGTTCATGAAGATGTAAACCCCTCTAAGAGGAGATTACAGAGAAAGAAAGCAAGTAAATGGCAACAAAAAATTTAACTGATTTTCCAACGAAATACAACTTTGCTACTTTCCTCTATGTCCTCTAGTCCTCATTACTTTGCTTTTGGAGATGGTAATTGGACTGTTTTCTTCCATCTGAGCTTTGTTGCAGTGTTGACTTGTGTCGCTGCAGTATTATGCCTTTGGATATTCCCTAACTTTTGCGCGAACTGCTCCTTAAGAGTTTCAGTTCACCGGGAGATTTTACCCTTTTTTGCTAAAGTCTCCCTTTCGGTTTTTCGACTTACCGGGCTTAATTTTTTTTTATCCCTAATTTTTGCCTGAGCCGCCCTTTCGGGTTTTCAACTCACCGGGATGCTCATTTTTTGCCTAAGTCGCCCTTTCGGGTTTTCAACATAGCGAGCTTTTATTACCCATCTCTTTTTTTCTTAGGCATAATACTTTTTGACTGCATCAGAATTGACGGGGTGTGTCAACTCTTCTCCGTCCATGTTCGTGAGAACTAAAGCTCCACCAGAGAAAGCTTTCTTCACCACAAATGGTCCTTCATAGTTTGGAATCCACTTGCCACGTGAATCCTTCTAGAGGGAGATTATCTTTTTCAAAACTAGTTCACCTACATTAAACTCTCGAGGTCGGACCTTCTTGTCAAATGCCCGCTTGAGTCTCCTCTGATATAACTGACCATGACACAATGCTGTCATCCTCTTTTTTTCGATTAGATTGAGCTGGTCAAACCTGGTTTGAATCCATTCTGCTTCTTCTAATTCTGTCTCCATCAAGACTCTCAACGATGGGATCTCAACCTCTATCGGTATCAGAACCTCCATTCCATAGACTAGCGAGAAAGAGGTTGCCCCTGTTGAAGTGCGAACAACTGTTCGATATCCGTGTGTAGCACCTCAAATTTGCACCCCCCCATTTGTACATTCATTTCATTTTTAGGTCATTAACATTGCATAGTGCATTGTCTTTCATCAGTCAAAACTGGTCAGGAGAAGTCATCTGTGCAAGAGAGCAAGCATTTTCATGAGAAAAAGCCCTATGGTTGTTCTAGAGAGCTTGTGTGAACCCAAGGTTCATTTTGATGCAATTTGGCCAAGTGTTAGAGGCTCAAAGTCCACAGTGCAGTTTCAGGTCATCTGGGGCCCATAAAAGTCAACTATAAAGTCAACTGAGGGCTATGAGGTGGAGAAATGGTTTGAGACACTTCATTCATGTCCCAAAGAGGTTTATTCATCATGTCAAACTCATACCTTGAAGATTTTGAAGCCAGATCAAAAGTTTCCCAAAATGGAAAGTGACCTGTAATTTCAAGTTTCCAAAAATGGCAAGTTTTTGGACCAACTTCAACTCAACTTTCCAACATCAAATAAGCTTCAAATGAAATTTTGTCCAACATGAAAGTTGAAGATCTTTCTCTCCCATTTCCAAAAAGTCCAAGATCATGAGCATCTGATGAATAGTTGAGGAGATATGATCCAATCATTGCCAAGTGTGCATGGAACTTCAAATGGCCATAACTTTTGACTCATAACTCCAAATTTGGTGCCTCTTTTTCTAAAATGCTTCTCATGACATGAACTTTCCAAAACATTCATCATATTGCATGAATTTCCATCATATGATCATTTGCTATCCCATGCCCTTTTTGGAGGGAAATTTGAAAATTTAAAATTGGGGCATCATGAGAACTTTTTGCCATTGCCATTGTGTTTGAAAAATGTTTTTAAGTGGGTTTAACCATGCAATTGGCACTGTTCACGTATGCATGCTTCATACACCACCAATTTTAATTTTTTTTACCATACACCTTATTTGCACTTAACTTCAACTAAACATGGTTAATTTGGATTAAGAATGGATTAAGACTGCATATATATTCATAATCATAACAGAATGGGGGAGGATTCTAGATCTAGATCTCAAAATTCTCTCTCCCTCCAAAATTTTCTCCTAATCACAATTCAAAATTCTTCAACATAGCACCTTGATTTTATTGAAGAATCATGATCAGTGAGTGTGATTGATTGTGAATCCAGCTTTTGTTTGAGGAATTCGAGCCATAGTTGTGCATGTGAAGCTCAAGAACATAACAATGGCAATTCAGATTTAAGCAAGATTCAAGCAGTTCCAAGCCTCAATTTCTTCATCAAACTTCATAACAAGTGTTTAGAAGTGTATTTGAAGCTTGCCAAGCCTTGGATCGTGCATTTCCAGAAGTTGATCTTCAAGAGGTCACATTTTCGATCCTCTTAATTCTCTGTTTTATGTGTATGATCTTGTAGTGCCTCTCATGCTGAGCAATCTGATATGAATTTTGTGTGATTTGGTGCATTATTGAGTGAGATATGTGAGATTGAAAGTTTGTGCATCAAATTGTTTTTGCTTGATTTGATTTATACATGATGAATTAACGTGAATGGTTGATGGATTCGTGTTCCTCTTTGTGTAACGGTTCGAACGGTATGAATTTGGGCAAATTCTGGAAAAAAATTCATGTGAGCTCACTGTTCCTCCGCCGTCTCCACGAAGGAGACGGTTGTTTCCGCCTTGAGAACCACTGTCTGGTTCTGGATAAGGTTTCTAGGGTTTTTTGCCACGAGTGCGTCTACCTGGCCTTTCTATTGGCCGCTACTGCTTTGACCTTTGCCACGCATTGCTTTGACTGCCACTAAGCGCCACATAGACTTAATGAAACGCAGCGTATTAGGCGCGTTTTTGAATGTGGATCGAGTTCGATTCCAGCGTGCAGCAATAGTTCAAATTAATCCTCATTTTCTCCATTTCCCTCCATTATTCCATATGCTTTGTTCATTTTAATTCAAATTTTTATGTCAACTTTGAAAATTCATGATAAATTGAATAATCATCCAAATAATTCCTGGTTTTTTGCTACTTGTTCATTGAAATGTCCTTTATTTTTTTATGTTAAATTCTGAAGTTGTGCATGGCTGGATTTTTGTTTGTGCTAGACTCTTTGAACATGTGTACATATGTGACCTTGCTCCATTCTTCCTATTGTGAAATGCTTGATATTGATCCAAATTCCATGAAATTTTGCATGATTGTTCCTAACATGTTGATGGATGTTTGAGGCTTGATTGTGCATTTTTCTCATTTGCCATTCCTGTTTTATACACATGTTTGTATGGTGTGACAATTTGTGTCACACAATTGGATGATCAACTTGTACATTTTCATTTCCATATCAAGTGAGCTTCTCTGTTTATGATTTTTGGTATGTTGATTCTATTGGACATGTTGTATGCTCATGATTTTTTCCAGAATTATTTGAGTCATTTCTGTTTTGATATGGATTTTTCATTCATGATGATCACTTGTGAGCTTTGAATTTGCCTTTACCTTCTCTTGCACATGAAATGAACATGCTTAATGATTTTGATTTGGTCCTTTTTAGGACATGTTCATCATTGATTAAAGTTGCTTTGTGTTGAGTATTAGCTTCTGTTTTGAATTTTTTTCCCCACTTTTGACCCTAGGCTTTGACCTAGGGGTTTGAACTCACATTTGAGTTGTGCATTTCCGGTTCAAGCTTCTAGTCTTCATGGATGATGTTGATCTCATAAATTGAGATGCAAAATGATGTGTTTCACTAACATTTACTGTTTTGTAGGATCTTTGAATGATGAAACACTTTGAGTTGCTTGCCTCTTATGCCTTGTACTGTTTGTTTGTCTGTGAATAGTTTGTCTGAATACTATACTGATTGTTTGGTTGTTTACACAGGTACTTTAGCCGCTTTAACTCATTATTTGAGTTGCTTTGCTTTGCTTGTGGTTGGCATACCACTTAGGTAACTTCCTATTCTCCATGTAGTCTGGAAGACCTGTCATGTTACTTTGGCAGGCACCTGTTTGAAGCCCTCCTTAAGAGGCAATATTTGTGCTTGTTTATCTTTGTGCCTTGTATATTCAAAGACCTCTTAAGTGAAGAGGCATTGGCAGATAGAAGGGATGTGCAATCCATCCCCTGCTATTCAGTTGAGTCATTCATCTTGCTCACACCATGTGTTGATGCACTTTGAATAAAACCCAAAATCTTGTTGTGTCAGTCATTGTGGAATAGAGTCTCACATTCTGGACTCCCACACTTTCATTGATTGAAGCTCTCCCAGGCCAGGGATAAGAGCTATGAGGTCTTACCCTCATCTCCCATTTCATCTGCTTCACCCTAACTCTAAATGTTAGGGTTAAGAGCTCAAACACCCCTTTCTAGTTGGCTTGTTTGTCGAGGTTGATTTGACCCCTTGACTAAAGCCTAGCCTTGTATGAGCCACTTGTTTGCATATAGTGTGTGTGCGTGTTCTCTTGTACTTGGATTTGCTTGATTGATGTTTAGGCTAGCTTGCTCCTTGTGCGAGTTAAGATTAGAGACCTCAACATAGGGATCGTATGCATGACAACTTCTAGGCTCGAGTCGTAGTCTCCCTAGTAGCTTGTTATCTCCCTAGTCTCTGGTTAGGATAGAAGTTCTTTCCCTGTTAAGGAGAACTACGTCGCCCTGATCCTCATACCAGATGAGGTACGTAGGCAGGAGATGAGCAGATCTCTCCGGGCGCCCTTTTTCTTTTCTAACCCTCTTGTTTGCTTTTTGGATTCTGACGTAAGTCCAGCGATTGGCAGTCGGTTTCCTGTGTGTGGTTGTGTGTTGGAGTCTGACGTAAGTCCAGCGATTGGCAGTCGGTTTCCTGTGTCTTGTTTGTTTGTTGGAGTCTGACATAAGTCCAGCGATTGGCAGTCGGTTTCCCGTGTCGTGTGTGTGCTTGGAGTCTGATATAAGTCCAATGATTGGCATTCGGTTTCCCGTTTGTTTGTTTTGTGTGGAGTTGGATGTAAGACCAGCGATTGGCATTCCATTTCCAGTTTGCTTTGACGTCTTAGCGTCTCCGGTTAGCGTTTTGTTTGGTGTGCGTTAGCCGAGCTACGAGTGCTCTGATTCTTACTCTGGTTAGAGAAGATACATATGCATAGGATTCCTTATCGAGATTACACCAGAAGAATCTTGACTTTCTTCAAGATAGTGAAGTTGTATCATGTGCCCCGAGATGAAAATCAGATGGTTGATGCCTTGGCTACTCTGTCTTCTATGATCAAAGTCCATTGGTGGAATCATGTGCCACATGTTGCTGTGAATCGACTCGAGAGGCCTGCGTATGTGTTTGCAGCCGAGTCTGTTGTTGATGAGAAACCGTGGTACTATGACATCAAGAATTTCTCAAGAGTCAGGAGTATCCTGAAGGAGCGTCAAAGAATGACAAGAAGACCCTGCGAAGGCTAGCTGGAAGCTTTTATTTGAATCAGGATGATGTGTTGTACAAGAGGAACTTCGACATGGTTCTGCTCAGATGCGTGGATAGACACGAAGCAGACATGTTGATGCAGGAAGTACACGAAGGATCTTTCGGTACCCATGCTGGTGGTCATGCAATGTCCAAGAAGTTGTTGAGAGCCGATTATTACTGGATGACTATGGAATCCGATTGTTTCAAGTACGCTCGGAAATGCCATAAATGTCAGATCTATGCTCATAAGGTGCATGTACCACCAAGCCCTCTGAATGTCATGAATTCGCCTTGGCCGTTCGCGATGTGGGGCATTGATATGATTGGGAAGATTGAACCTACTGCTTCTAATGGACATCGCTTCATCCTGGTTGCGATTGATTACTTCACCAAGTGGGTGGAAGCAGCTTCCTATGCTAATGTTACCAAGCAAGTGGTTGCCCGATTCATCAAGAAGGAGATTATCTGTCGTTATGGGGTTCCTGAGAGAATCATTACTAACAATGGTTCGAATCTCAATAACAAGATGATGAAAGAGCTTTGCAAAGATTTCAGGATTGAACATCACAATTCTTCTCCTTACAGGCCAAAGATGAATGGTGTTGTAGAGGCGGCAAACAAGAATTTCAAGAAGATTGTGCAGAAGATGGTTGTGACGTACAAGGATTGGCATGAGATGCTGCCTTTCGCTTTGCATGGATACCGTACCTCAGTACGTACGTCGACCGGGGAAACCTCTTACTCCCTTGTGTATGGTATGGAAGCAGTCCTACCTGTTGAAGTGGAGATTCCTTCTCTGAGAGTCCTGATGGATGTCAAGCTGGACGAAGCTGAGTGGATTCGAATAAGGTTTAATGAGCTGAGCCTTATCGAAGAGAGGCGGTTAGTAGCTGTGTGCCATGGGCAGTTGTATCAGAGAAGGATGAAGAAGGCCTTTGATCAGAAAGTGCGTCCTCGAAGCTATCAGACAGATGATTTGGTTTTGAAGAGGATCCTTCCTCCCAGTACAGACAACAGGGGCAAATGGACTCCGAATTACGAAGGTCCATATGTTGTTAAAAAGGTTTTCTCCGGTGGGGCCTTGATGCTGACAACTATGGATGGTGAAGATTTTTCGTCCCCTGTTAACTCATATGTAGTCAAAAAATACTTCGCATAAAGAGACCCGCTGGACGAAAAGAATAAAAGAGTCCAGGCAAAAAAGGGCATCCCGGCGAACCAAAAAAAAAGGAAGGAAAGGTTCGGGCAAAAGTTAGGGATAAAGAATAAAAGAATATGTACACCCGGTAAGTCGAAAACCCGCAAGGGCGACTTAGGCAAAAATAGGTATCCCGGTGGATTGAAAACCCGAAAGGGCGATCCAGGCAAAAGAGGGATTAAAGCGAAAGCTATAGTCTGAGTTATCTGTACTTCACCACGCTTCGGTGTCTACCATCTTGAAGGATATGATCGGTCCAATCGTTCTTCTCAGAAAGCAAGGAAGTTGGGGGAAATTGAGGGTCTGTGAGTCATAACAGAATTGGAAAATAGTGGATGTTGTATTCACATTGTCAATAGGATAGTTTATTTTTTGTTTGTGCGCAATTACCTCTTTCTAGGAATTGCTTCCTGATGCATTTGCCTTTTCAGGCACACTTTCAATCAATAAAAGTCGTTATTCAGTTAAAATTGCTCTCTTGTTTTTATTTTTACTGTTTTGTTTGCAAAAAAACGTTCGAATTTTTTATAAACATTGCATATAAAAAACGTGAAGGCTAGACGATAACGTGCAGAAAGATAAAACATTTGAAAATCATTTTGAATGTTGAGTACACTTGGGTGTATCTTGTCCATACAACCCCCTGGGGCATGTGTGACTTGTTGTGTTGCAGGTTGTTATCTTTGATTGCTGGCTAGAGCAGATAAGCCACGGTTTGTCCGAAGGTGTTTCAACACTGTCCGTTGGTGAGAGAAGTTGGGTTGTCTAAAGCAAGTTCAGGACTTATCTCCCCAGCATATTCAAGATCAGGGATTCCCCAGCAGAATTGAGGACGTTTCCCCAGCAGGCTTGAAAGTGGCTCTTTCCCTAGCAAGTCTAAAAACTATTAGAATTGCTCTTCCTCAGCAGGGTCGTGAATGCCTTTCCCCAGCAGGGTTGTGAATGTTTTCCCCAGCAAGTCTGAATTGGGCGGTCTTCCCAGCAGAGGTTTGTGTTGATGGTTTTCCCCAGTGAAGTCCCCAAGCGGATCGAGTTTGGTGAAATTTTCCCCAGTAGGGTTAATCCTGCCTGTGGATTGGTAGGTACCCCCAGTGAAGGTGAGCATTGGTTGTTTCCCCTAGCGGAGTCTCCAAGCGGATTGAGTTCAGTGAAAGTTGTCCCCGGTGGGATTTATCCTTTCTCCAGCAGCAGTATTATTCCCTAGCACGTTTGAGAGGTTGGTGTGTTCCCCAGTCAGATACTCCCCAGTTGAGTTGGTTTCTCTGCCGTCACCAGAGTGTCAGATCAGTAAAGCACCCCCAGCAGTGCGTCTCCCCACAGAGTTGGAGGATCAAATCAGAATTGTGCGCTCGGCGAAGCAATCATTTGCTTCCCAGCAGGAGTTTGCCTCCATTTGCATCTTGCATGTAGTAATCATTGCATCCTCAAATCGCGTAGCATTTCCATTCAATATGGAGCATTACGCCATATAAAAATTCAAACATATGCATACATGTGTCAAACCTAATTGGACCATATCCCCAGCAGAGGCGGATCATTGTTCAACATCTGAACGACACATTTGCAGCAGTTGCTCCTGACAGCATTCAGGATTGGTAATCCCCAGAGAGGTTTATCTCCTCACCCGGTGGTGAAAGGAAAGCTTGATTCCCCAGCATAGTCCCCGGCAAGTGTGTGGCCTTGTCCTGACATATGAAGATGTCATCCTTGCGGTACCAGTAGATGTCGTGTCGATCCCCGTGCGGGTCCTGTCTTTTGGTGTCTGTAGACATCATCTTTCGATGTCCGTAACATCAGCCTCTTTATCCCTATTCGTCCGTTGACGTCTAGTCGTGGTTTCTCTTCCTATTCATCGGCTTTCGATGTCTAGTCGTGGTTTCTCTTTTTCCCATTCATTCGTTGATGTCTGGTCGAGCTTTTCCTATTCGTCCGTTGACGTCTAGTCGTGGTTTCTCTTCTTATTCATCGTCTTTCGATGTCTAGTCGTGGTTCCTTTCTCCCATTCATCCGTTGATGTCTGGTCGAGCTTTTCCTATTCATCCGTTGACGTCTAGTCGTGGTTTCTCTATCCCTATTCGCCCGTTGATGTCTAGTCATGGTTTCTCTTCCTATTCATCGTCTTTCGATGTCTAGTCGTGGTTTCTTTCTCCCATTCATCCGTTGATGTCTGGTTAAGTCCTTCCTATTCGTCCGTTGACGTTTAGTCGTGGTTTCTTTATCCCTATTCGTCCGTTGACGTCTAGTCGTGGTTTCTCTATCCTTATTCGCCCGTTGACGTCTAGTCGTGGTTTTTCTTCCTATTCATCGTCTTTTGATGTCTAGTCGTGGTTCCTTTCTCCCATTCATCTGCTGATGTCTGGTTGAGTCTCTCCTATTCGTCCGTCGATGTCTAGTCGTGGTTTCTCTTTCTCCCATTCATCCGTTGATGTCTGGTCGAGTATTTCCCATTCGTCTGTTGGCGTCTGGTCGTGGCTTCCTTATTCCCAGTCATCTGGTGATGTCTGGTCGTGGTTCCTCTTTCTGATAAAAAAATCAAAATCCCCAGTCGAGTCGTTGGTAAACATCTTGTCTGGTCCAGTGATAAATATCAAATCCCCATTGGAAGTTGCCATTGGTGAACATTCTTTTCTTTGATCATCCCCCGCAGAGTGCAAATTTCTACGGTTCTTTGGTATTCAATCCCTGTTTACCTTGAAAGTATGACAGTCGTTGCTCTCATCTGTTCAGGTTCCCAGTTGATTGAATAGTGGCAGCTGTAGCACCTCAAATTTGCACCCCCCATTTGTACATTCATTTCATTTTTAGGTCATTAACATTGCATGGTGCATTGCCTTTCATCAGTCAAAACTGGTCAGGAGAAGTCATCTGTGCAAGAGAGCAAGCATTTTCATGAGAAAAAGCCATATGGTTGTTCTAGAGAGCGTGTGTGAACCCAAGGATCATTTTGATGCAATTTGGCCAAGTGTTAGAGGCTCAAAGTCCACAGTACAGTTTCAGGTCATCTAGGGCCCATAAAAGTCAACTGCAAAGTCAACTGAGGGCTAGGAGGTGGAGAAATGGTTTGAGACACTTCATTCATGTCAAAAATAGGTTTATTCATCATGTCAAACTCATACCTTGAAGATTTTGAAGCCAGATCAAAAGTTTCCCAAAATGGAAAGTGACCTGTAATTTCAAGTTTCCAAAAATGGCAAGTTTTTGGACCAACTTCAACTCAACTTTCCAACATCAAATAAGCTTCAAATGAAATTTTGTCCAACATGAAAGTTGAAGATCTTTCTCTCCCATTTCCAAAAAGTCCAAGATCATGAGCATCTGATGAATGATTGAGGAGATATGATCCAATCATTGACAAGTGTGCATGGAACTTCAAATGGCCATAACTTTTGACTCATAACTCCAAATTTGGTGCCTCTTTTTCTAAAATGCTTCTCATGACATGAACTTTCCAAAACATTCATCACATTGCATGAATTTCCATCATATGATCATTTGCTATCCCATGCCCTTTTTGGAGGGAAATTTGAAAATTTAAAATTGGGGCATCATGAGAACTTTTTGCCATTGCCATTGTGTTTGAAAAATGTTTTTAAGTGAGTTTAACCATGCAATTGGCACAGTTCACGTATGCATGCTTCATACACCACCAATTTTCATTTTTTTTCCATACACCTTATTTGCACTTAACTTCAACTAAACATGGTTAATTTGGATTAAGAGTGGATTAGGATTGCATATATATTCATAATCATAACAGAATGGGGGAGGATTCTAGATCTAGATCTCAAAATTCTCTCTCCCTCCAAAATTTTCTCCTAATCACAATTCAAAATTCTTCAACATAGCACCTTGATTTTATTGAAGAATCATGATCAGCGAGTGTGATTGAGTGTGAATCCAGCTTTTGTTTGAGGAATTCGAGCCATAGTTGTGCATGTGAAGCTCAAGAACATAACAATGGCAATTCAGATTTAAGCAAGATTCAAGCAGTTCCAAGCCTCAATTTCTTCATCAAACTTCATAACAAGTGTTTAGAAGTGTATTTAAAGCTTGCCAAGCCTTGGATCGTGCATTTCCAGAAGTTGATCTTCAAGAGGTCACATTTTCGATCCTCTTAATTCTCTGTTTTATGTGTATGATCTTGTAGTGCCTCTCATGCTGAGCAATCTGATATGAATTTTGTGTGATTTGGTGCATTATTGAGTGAGATATGTGAGATTGAAAGTTTGTGCATCAAAACGTTTTTGCTTGATTTGATTTATACATGATGAATTGATGTGAATGGTTGATGAATTCGTGTTCCTCTTTGTGTAACGGTTCGAACGGTATGAATTTGGGCGAATTCTGGAAAAAAAATCATGCGAGCTCACTGTTCCTCCGCCGTCTCCACGAAGGAGACGGTTGTTTCCGCCTTGAGAACCACCGTCTGGTTCTGGATAAGGTTTCTAGGGTTTTTTGCCACGAGTGCGTCCACCTGGCCTTTCTATTGGCCGCTACTGCTTTGACCTTTGCCACGCATTGCTTTGACTGCCACTAAGCGCCACATAGACTTAATGAAACACAGCGTATTAGGCGTGTTTTTGAATGTGGATCGAGTTCGATTCCAGCGTGCAGCAATAGTTCAAATTAATCCTCATTTTCTCCATTTCCCTCCATTATTCCATATGCTTTGTTCATTTTAATTCAAATTTTTATGTCAACTTTGAAAATTCATGATAAATTGAATAATCATCCAAATAATTCCTGGTTTTTTGCTACTTGTTCATTGAAATGTCCTTTATTTTTTTATGTTAAATTCTGAAGTTGTGCATGGCTGGATTTTTGTTTGTGCTAGACTCTTTGAACATGTGTACATATGTGACCTTGCTCCATTCTTCCTATTGTGAAATGCTTGATATTGATCCAAATTCCATGAAATTTTGCATGATTGTTCCTAACATGTTGATGGATGTTTGAGGCTTGATTGTGCATTTTTCTCATTTGCCATTCCTGTTTTATACACATGTTTGTATGGTGTGACAATTTGTGTCACACAATTGGATGATCAACTTGTACATTTTCATTTCCATATCAAGTGAGCTTCTCTGTTTATGATTTTTGGTATGTTGATTCTATTGGACATGTTGTATGCTCATGATTTTTTCCAGAATTATTTGAGTCATTTCTGTTTTGATATGGAATTTTCATTCATGATGATCACTTGTGAGCTTTGAATTTACCTTTACCTTCTCTTGCACATGAAATGAACATGCTTAATGATTTTGATTTGGTCCTTTTTAGGACATGTTCATCATTGAATAAAGTTGCTTTGTGTTGAGTATTAGCTTCTGTTTTGAATTTTTTTTCCCCACTTTTGACCCTAGGCTTTGACCTAGGGGTTTGAACTCACATTTGAGTTGTGCATTTCCGGTTCAAGCTTCTAGTCTTCATGGATGATGTTGATCTCATAAATTGAGATGCAAAATGATGTGTTTCACTAACATTTACTGTTTTGTAGGATCTTTGAATGATGAAACACTTTGAGTTGCTTGCCTCTTATGCCTTGTACTGTTTGTTTGTCTATGAATAGTTTGTCTGAATACTATACTGATTGTTTGGTTGTTTACACAGGTACTTTAGCCGCTTTAACTCATTATTTGAGTTGCTTTGCTTTGCTTGTGGTTGGCATACCACTTAGGTAACTTCCTATTCTCCATGTAGTCTGGAAGACCTGTCATGTTACTTTGGCAGGCACCTGTTTGAAGCCCTCCTTAAGAGGCAATATTTGTGCTTGTTTATCTTTGTGCCTTGTATATTCAAAGACCTCTTAAGTGAAGAGGCATTGGCAGATAGAAGGGATGTGCAATCCATCCCCTGCTATTCAGTTGAGTCATTCATCTTGCTCACACCATGTGTTGATGCACTTTGAATAAAACCCAAAATCTTGTTGTGTCAGTCATTGTGGAATAGAGTCTCACATTCTGGACTCCCACACTTTCATTGATTGAAGCTCTCCCAGGACAGGGATAAGAGCTATGAGGTCTTACCCTCATCTCCCATTTCATCTGCTTCACCCTAACTCTCAATGTTAGGGTTAAGAGCTCAAACACCCCTTTCCAGTTGGCTTGTTTGTCGAGGTTGATTTGACCCCTTGACTAAAGCCTAGCCTTGTATGAGCCACTTGTTTGCATATAGTCTGTGTGCTTGCTCTCTTGTGCTTGTATTTGCTTGATTGATGTTTAGGCTAGCTTGCTCCCTGTGCGAGTTAGGATTAGAGACCTCAACATAGGGATCGTATGCATGATAACTTCTAGGCTCGAGTCGTAGTCTCCCTAGTAGCTTGTTATCTCCCTAGTCTCTGGTTAGGATAGAAGTTCTTTCCCTGTTAAGGGGAACTATGTCTCCCTGATCCTCATACCAGATGAGGTACGTAGGCAGGAGATGAGCAGATCTCTCCGGGCGCCCTTTTTCTTTTCTAACCCTCTTGTTTGCTTGTTGGAGTCTGACGTAAGTCCAGCGATTGGCAGTCGGTTTCCTGTGTGTGGTTGTGTGTTGGAGTCTGACGTAAGTCCAGCAATTGGCAGTCGGTTTCCTGTGTCTTGTTTGTTTGTTGGAGTCTGACATAAGTCCAGCGATTGGCAGTCGGTTTCCCGTGTCGTGTGTGTGCTTGGAGTCTGATGTAAGTCCAGTGATTGGCATTCGGTTTCCCGTTTGTTTGTTTTGTGTGGAGTTGGATGTAAGACCAGCGATTGGCATTCCATTTCCAGTTTGCTTTGACGTCTTAGCGTCTCCGGTTAGCGTTTTGTTTGGCGTGCATTAGCCGAGCTACGAGTGCTCTGATTCTTACTCTGGTTAGAGAAGATACGTATGCATAGGATGCGACCTCCTAGCGAGCACGTTTCCCCTATCCCCGAACTACGTCGACTCTGATGTTTGTGTCTGACAAACTACGTAGGCCCAGGATGCGATATCCTGCCGAGTCATCTTCTTCCGTCTTCTTTCATCTGTGTTTCAGTCCAGTTTTGTGCATTCTTTAAGCAGTTTCTTTAGCAACCTTTCTTCTATTCTTTCTGAGCGTGGATCCCGTCGAGTACGACGAATGCGTAGGGATGCTAATACCTTCCCTTCGTATAACCGACTCCCGATCCTTGCATCTCTGGTCACGAGACCATGTCCTTTCCAGGTTTACTTCGAGCGTTTCCTTTCCCTCCTTCGGGATAAATAACGCACGGTGGCGGCTCTGTATTTGTTTTCCCGTCGGTTTTTCGCGTAATGCGACACCATGCAAAGCAAATGGTAGCATCTCGTGCCAATCTTTATAAGTTTTCACCATCTTCTGAATGATCTTCTTGATATTCTTGTTAGCTGCCTCTACAGCTCCGTTCATCTTTGGCCTATAAGGTGACGAGTTATGATGTTCAATCTTGAAATTCTTGCACAACTCCTTCATCATCTTATTATTCAGATTTGATCCATTATCAGTGATAATCTTGCTAGGAGTTCCGTAGCGACAAATTATCTCTTTCTTGATAAACCGAGTGACGACTTGCTTTGTCACACTGGCATAAGAAGCTGCTTCTACCCACTTAGTAAAGTAGTCAATGGCAACCAGAATGAACTGATGTCCATTTGCAGCTTTAGGATCAATCATACCAATCATGTCTATGCCCCACATTGAGAATGGCCATGGAGCTGATAAAACATTCAGAGGAGTAGGTGGCACGTGCACCTTGTCAGCATAAATTTGGCACTTGTGGCATTTCCTAGCATAGTGGTAACAATTTGTTTCCATTGTCAACCAATAGTAACCAGCTCTAAGGATTTTCTTTGCCATTGCATGTCCGTTTGCATGAATGCCGAAAGAACCTTTGTGGATTTCTTTGATGAGTAGGTCGGCTTCGTGTCTATCCACGCATCTGAGCAGAACTAAATCAAAGTTTCTTTTGTATAAAACACCACCACTTAGGAAGAAATTGGCTGATAACTTTCTTAAGGTCTTTTTGTCTGTGATGGATACATCATTTGGATACTTGTGCTTCTCAAGATATCGTTTGATGTCATAAAACCAAGGCTTACCATCTATTTCTGCTTCAACTGCCAAGCAATGTGCTGGCTCGTCTAGATGTTGAATTGTAATAGCAGGTGATTCGTTAACCCACTTGACCTTGAACATAGATGACAGAGTAGCTAAGGCATCGGCTAGCTGATTCTCCTCCCTAGGAATATGATGGAAATTAATCTCATCAAAGTAAGGGATTAGTTTCATGACATGCTCTCGGTATGGGATCAAATTGGGATGGCGGGTCTCCCAATCTCCTTTGATTTGATAGATGACAAATGTTGAGTCCCCATACACTTCAAGAATCTTGATTCGTAGGTCAATAGTTGCTTCAATTCCCAAGATACATGCTTCATACTCCGCCATGTTATTGGTGCATTGGAAACATAACCTTGCCGTGAAGGGAAGATGAAAATCCTTTGGAGAAGTTATAACAGCCCCAATTCCGTCCAATGCATTTGAGGCACCATCGAACACGAGCGTCCACCGCGATCCTGGTTCGGGTCCTTCTTCCGGGCTTGGAATCTCATAGTCTCTTATGTACATGACGCCTTCATCTGGGGAGTCGAGTCTCATCGATTGATAGTCCTCCACTGGTTGGTGCGCAAGGTACTCTGATAACACACTACCCTTAATGGCCTTCTGAGTTACATATTGAATGTCATATTCTGATAATAACATTTGCCAGCGAGCGATTCTGCCAGTTAATCCAGGTTTCTCAAAGATGTACTTGAGGGGATCCATCTTGGATATTAACATTGTTGTATGACAAATCATATACTGTCTCAGACGACGAGCGGCCCATGCTAATGCACAACAAGTCTTTTCTAGCATGGAGTACCTAATTTCACATTCTGTAAACTTCTTTCTCAGGTAGTAGATAGCATGCTCTTTTCTACCCGTCTCATCATGTTGCCCCAGTACACATCTGATGGATTCATCGAGTACTGTCAAATACATAATGAGAGGTCTTCCTGGAACTGGTGGCACTAAGATTGGCGGTTCTTGCAGATACTGTTTGATTTTATCGAATGCACTCTGACAATCATCGTTCCACCTAACGACTTGATCTTTTCTTAACAACTTGAATATTGGCTCGCAAGTGGTTGTCAAATGCGAGATGAATCTGGAAATATAGTTCAATCTGCCCAAGAAACCACGAACTTGCTTCTCTGTCCGAGGTGCTAGCATCTCTTGAATAGCTTTGACTTTGTCAGGATCAACTTCTATGCCTTTCTGGCTCACAATGAATCCTAGAAGCTTTCCAGATCTGACTCCAAAAGTGCATTTAGCAGGGTTTAAGCGCAGTCTGTATTTCCTCAATCTTACAAACAACTTCTTTAGATGAATAACATGCTCCTTTTCTGTCTGAGACTTGGCAATCATGTCATCCACATAGACTTAAATCTCCTTATGTATCATATCATGGAAAAGAGTCACCATGGCCCTTTGATAGGTTGCCCCAGCATTTTTCAGGCCGAAAGGCATTACCTTATAATAGAAAGTTCCCCATGGTGTAATGAAAGTTGTTTTCTCCATATCTTCGGGAGAAATTTTAATCTGATTATATCCTGAGAATCCATCCATGAAGGAGAATACAGAGAACTGAGTTGTGTTATCTACCAATACATCAATGTGAGGTAAAGGAAAATCATCTTTGGGACTAGCTCTATTCAGGTCTCTGTAGTCTACACACATTCGAACTTTTCCATCTTTCTTCGGAACTGGCACAATATTAGCAATCCACTGCGGGTAAGTTGCAACAGCTAGAAAACCTGCATCAAACTGCTTCTTGACCTCTTCTCTGATCTTGACAGCCATGTCTGGTCGAGTTCTTCTCAACTTCTACTTGATGGGCAGGCATTCCGGCTTCAACGACAGCTTGTGCACAACTATGTTGGTGTCGAGTCCTGGCATATCCTGATATGACCAAGCAAACACATCCACATATTCATGTAGTAGCTTGACTAGTTCCTCCTTCACATTTTTTTTCAAAGCAGTTCCGACCTTGACTTCCTTTCTATCCTCCTCGGTCCCCAGATTGATCACATCCACTGGTTCCTGATGAGGCTGAATCATCTTTTCCTCTTGTTTCAAAAGTCTGGTCAACTCTTCTGGGAGTTCACAGTCTTCCTTACCATCCTCTTCAGCTTGGTTAATCGGGAGGTCAAAGTCATAGGGAATTATAGCATTGTCGTGTTCAATGGATCCAGTTATTAATGATCTGCATGGAAATGATTTTTCTTTTTAGAAGAAGATTTTGAAAAAAGAAAGTGATGTGAAATAAAAATTGCCATTTTTTTTGTTGTTTATTTGTTTGTAAAAAAATAAATTAAAAAGATGAAAGACAGGGATCTCAAAATATGTGCTTTGTATGATGATAAGGCTTAAATATTAACACAAAATGGCCCTACAAAGCTATCCATATGCCTTGGGCATGGCATTGGATGTTTTAGAAAACAATAAATTACTTTGAACAAGAAACTATATCCGGAACATCTGTTGCCTTCCAGTTAGTGAGAGCGGCATCCGGAGGTCCACAAAACACCATCCTGGACAAATCTGTATCTTCATCTTCAAGAGCATTCACTTGATCATCACTTCAGAAACCAGCTTTGGAGAATATTTCCTGGATGCTAGGAACCTTCCCCTGATGTATCTTCTGATCTTTTAAAAGTTCAATAGACGGCTGATATCCTAATCCACACTTGTCTTTCTTCTCTGGTAATTCAATCAATGTGCCCCAACTTCCAGGGAAACCAGCTTCAATTGCAGCTTTCACACTTTTCCACGAGGACATGACCCTCTTAGGTTCTTCAACAAGTTTCGGCTTAGTCTGGACCACATTGACCACTTCAAGGGCTTGGAGAGGAGTTTCAACAATGTCTTCACCTACCTCAATATATCTGAAAGAAGTCAAATGGCTGACGAAAATATCTTCCTCTCCGGATACTGATACCAGCTTACCAAAAGTAACAAACTTCAGCTTCTGGTGAAGTGTCGAGGTGACAGCTCCAGCAGCATGGATCCAAGGTCTACCTAACAGACAACTATAGGCAGGCCTAATATCCATTACCTAGAAGGTAATACGGAAAGTTTGAGGGCCAATCAGGATTGGGAGGTCAATCTCCCCAATAACTGTTTGCTTAGACCCATCAAAAGCTTTCACTATCAAAGCACTGGGTCTCATCTGCACCCCTTCAATATTCAATTGTGCCAGGGTAGTCTTAGGTAACACGTTCAAGGATGAACCTGTATCCACAAGTACTTGAGCCAAAGTAACATATGTACATTGAATGGAGATATGAAGCGCCATATTATGTTCTCGCCCATTAGGGGGTAAATCATCATCAGTGAACATCAAACAACTACTAGCATTGAGATTAACAACCACATTATCAAACTGAATAACACTGATGTCTTCTACCACATAAGCTTCGTTCAAGAACTTCAATAGAGAAGTCCTATGAGCCTCAGAACTCATAAGTAGAGAAAGAATGGATATTTTTGAAGGAGTTTGGTTGAGCTGATCTACGACCTTGTAATCACTCTTCTTGATGATCTTTAAGAATTCTCTATCCTCTTCAGCAATCACTGCTTTCTTAGATGAGCCTTCTCCTGCTTCTGGAGGATTCACCTCTTTCCCCTTCGTTGGTTCAACTGTTGGTGCACTTTCTTTGTTTGGGATCCCTTTAGGAGCGAAAACCCTTCCACTTCGAGTCACACCACTAGCTCCAGCGATGTTAGTCACATCTGGCTCTTTCAAGATTACTGGTTTGTTACCCACATAAACTACAGGCTCATAGTTCCAAGGCACTGCTTTGGTACTGTCAAATGAGAATAGAGCGGGAACATAAATAACCATGAACATTTCTATGATAAGGGACCACAAAAGGCTTGGGAAGCCTCTCTTGATCAAACACAGGCACAATCACAGCAACGTCCTCATCAATCTTTGCTCTAGTGAACTGAATAACCCGCTGATCCATCAAACGTTGAAGATAAATTTTGAATTCACCACACTGATCAGGGTTGGACGAACACACCACACAATTATCATGTACTCCATTCATCAATTCTGTTTCCATCAATCTAGCATGGACCACTGTTAAAAGAGTCTTCAACTTGAACAAATCCTTTATCAATACATCCTCAGTTGAACTTTCTATAGAATTGACACCTGAACTATCATGTTTAGGCAAAGGATTGTTCCCCACATTTGGAACATCAGCAAAAGACAAAATTTTCTGATCTATCAACTCTTGAACCCGGAGTTTGAACACCTTGCAATTCTCTGTTGTATGACCCTCTGAATTAGCATGAAAGGCACATCTAGCATTCTCATCATACCAAGGCTTATGCGGCTTCGGCATTGGAGGTAGTGCCCTTGGCACGGCAGTCCCATTCTGAATCAGATACGATAGCAATTGAGTGTGAGCCATTGGGATAGGAGTGGTATTCACATTATTGTACTGTTGATATGGCCTCTGTTGATTTGGTCGTTGCTGCTGAACTAGACGTGGTTGATTATTCTGTTGATTTCTCTGTTGATGTTGAGGTGGAGGAGTCTGGAACTGAGGTTGTGGAGCTTGATATTGAGGAACTGGAACTTGATACTGAGGTACCGGAGCTGGAATAGGAACAAGAGCAATTGGACGGTAAGGCATGGTTGGATATTGAGCAGCCGCTACGTAAGGGTACTGATAATAAGGCACAAAAGCAGGAGCCTTGTATGGTACCCTCCCCCTCTGAGAGGAAAGGGCACTAGTCTCACCCTCCTTCCTTTTGAATCCGTTGAAAGGCTTCTTCAAGATTGGTTTACTGCTGGAACCTCCCTGGATTTTACCACTCTTCAGTCCTTCTTCTACTCTTTCTCCCACGATCACCATGTCAGAAAATCTTGTGGACACACTACAGATCAATCTTTCATAATATTGGCCCTGCAAGGTTCCCATGAAAATGTCAATCAATTCACGATCAACCAGCGGCGGGTGCACCCTTGCAGCCAATTCTCTCCAGCGTTGTGCGTATTCTTTAAAAGATTCATTGTCTTTCTGGGCCATACTCTGAAGCTGAGTATGGTTTGGTGCCATGTCAGTATTATATTTGTATTGCTTTGCGAATGCTTCAGCCAACTCATCCCAGTGTGGATGTTGCTACATTCCAACTGCATGTACCAGTCCAAAGATGCCCCAGTTAGACTGTCCTAAAAGCAATAGATCATTAGCTTATCATCTCTGGCATAGGCAGCCATTTTTCTGCAACACATTTTCAAATGTATGTTAGGACATGTGAGTCCTTTGTATTTTTCAAATTCAGTCGCTTTGAATTTTGGAGGAATCACCACGTCTGGGACTAGACACATCTCCAAGGCACTTAAACGGGTTGAGTTATGTCCTTCTAAGATTCTTAGCTTTTCGGCCAGAGCACGACACATCAAGATAGCCTCGGAATCTTGGGCAGCAGTAGGGATGACCACTGGAGTAGCTCCATTGTAATTCTGCATTTCAAACTCGTCCTGGAGCTCTTCATCAGTGCGGGGCATGACTACTTGATTGACTATCGGAGGTCCTTGCACAGCGACTTCATCAGCTCCTCCAGAAGTATGCGCAGGTGGAGGCACATGATTTCTTTCAGGCGGTGGAACAAAGCCTGGAGGAAGACCGTAGATGACGGGATTTGGAATAGGAACTGAAGGTCCTGACTGAAGAGCAACCCCTTGAACTAGAGCATCGTTCCTTGCAGCAGTGGCAACACGAACCTCTTCTTCCCTTCTAGCCAGAGCTTGTATAGCCTCAAAGATCTGCTCAATCTTGCTTTTGACAGAGTCCATCTCCTCTCTGAAGGCAGCTTGTTCTTCTCTAACTACATTCATGATTCTTCTTGCGTTGGAGCGAGTAGCGTATGCACGTTGAGGAATCAGCTTGAACTACTGGAGACGAGGAAAAAATGAAATGAATTTTTATTTTGAGAAATGAAATACATGATGCATACTTTGATGCACGTGGCTATAAAAAATGTCTTTTATGCTTATGTTCAATTTTATTTTCAGGGAACCGTGTTAGATTCCTTGTTATTTAGCAAGCATTCAAAGAGATCACGGGAAATAAAACAAAAATGGAACCTAACTTTTTGTACAAAAGAAACTCAAAATCCTTCATTCATTCAATTCAAAATAGAGTACAAGGATTGAGTACAAAATATTCTTTCAAACATAAAGGAAAGTACAAAACGACAGGGTTAGACTGTAGGCTTCTGTTTGTTGAGCTCTTCCAACTCTCCTTTGAACCTTTTCATCATGTCTTCACAAAGATAAATAAATTCGGTCACTGGAAGAGGGATGTTGTCATTTTCTATGTCTTCCAGAGCACATCTTAGCATCAAAGGCACATTCGTAGCCATGCCATTACAAAAGTCTATCAAACTGGCAAACTTGTCTCGATACTCATTTCTTTGTTCATGTAAAAACTGGATGGTTTCCTCGCAGGCTGCCAAACTAGCATTCACATTTTCCCTTGCGTTCATCCAATCTTCACCTTCTCGTAGCAAAGAGTCATGTCGGCCTCTCCAGTATCGTTCCCACTCATTAGCATTTTCAGCCTCCTGGCACTTTCCTTTCCATATTTCAGGTGTAACCTGAGTAACAGCCAAAGCACTCTCTTTACTGCGGCGTTCCCGTTCTTCCCTTTCTTTTGATTCACAAAGTGAAACACTGAGGTTGGCTATCTCAGCCTCAAGCGTCTCTCTTATCTCCTTCTTTTGTTTTGTGGCGAGCTCTCACCATTTCTCTTTCTCACGACAATCCCTCTCAGCCTCTTTCAGTTGGCTTTTGACGGTATTCAAGCAGCTGTCAGCCTGATCTAACCCCTGTTTGACTCTTTTTCTCTTATATTCCTCCTTATCAGTCCTTTCCACATTTGCTTGAAGTTGTGTTTTCTTCTGCCCAAGCTCCCACTTATGATTATCCCTTTCTTCAGTAATCCGGAGAAGGTTCAACCGTAGCTCTTCATTCTCTTTTTCCAAACTTTGGATGACAACTTTGAGCTCTTTAGCTTCCTCCATAGTGACGTGAGTAGGTTTTGGAGGATTTGTATGCATTGGAGGCTCATAAGGGTATGGTAGTTTGTCTTGAGAAGCTCTGGCTTGGACCCAACTTGTATATGGCCCTCTAGTTATACAATTCTTCTTTCCACGCTCCCTTTTTTCTTCTCTACGAACTTTAGTCCATGCACGACCTATCCTCTTCACTAGATCAAAGTCCTTCACTCCTTCTCCCAGCAAGAAACCTTCTAACAACTTGTCTTCTGGTTTGTCATTCATAGGAAACCCAAGTTGCCACATAGCAAGCTCAGGGTTGTAATTGATGCAACCTCGAGTTCCTATGAGTGGCACATTATGGAAGTTGCCACATTTGACGATTATGTCCACATCATCATAAACACGAGAGTACCAGGTGATGTCATTGGCAGTGAGAGACATGATTTTTTGAGACCACTTGAGGTTATCCTTGTTCTGAACAAAAGGCCCTTCGCTTGGTAAGTGAGATAAGAACCATTTATACAGTAAATGAGCGCAACACTGGATCACCCCCCCCCCCCCCCATCCTTCTTCTCATTTCTCCAATGGATAGAGTGATAAACATCTGCAAGCAAGGTGGGAATGGGATTCTTGAGCAAGAAAATGCGTATAGCAGTCATGTCCACGAAGTCATCAATGTTCGGGAACAAGACAATCCCATAGAGTATCAAGGCTAACACAACATTGAAAGCGACCCAATATTCTTTACTTTTGAAATCTGAAGCTTTTCCCACTAAGAACTTCAAAGTGAAGCCCAAAGTGTCTCCTTTTGGTCCAAGATTAGCTTTCACTTCCGCTTTATCTAGATGTATAGATGAACCTATTTGTTGATGTGTAGGAGATTCCCCTAGACCGGTGTAAGGGACTTCATCCTTGATACCAATGTCTGCTATATGTGAGAACTCTTCCAGTGTTGGCGCCAACTGGAAGTCCTGGAATGTGAAACACCGCAAGGGAGGATCATAGAATTGTGCCAAAGTGAAAATGGCCCAAGCATCCACCTCGGTGTTCATGATAGTCAACAGGTCACCATACTCAACACAAAAGTTGTTCCTTCTGATTTTTTTCACATCCGAGACCAACCCCTTAATCAATCCTAGCTTTGGATTCCTGAACTTGAATGAATAAGTACTTTTTTTATTGCTACCCATGTCTTTTGAATGCCTGCAATCAAACGAGTCTTTAGGTCCCTTGAAAATATGCACATGTCATATGTGTTATGATTATGAAATGTTTTATGTTTATGTATGTACAGTTGGGTAGGTGATCATTGGAACATTCTGGTTAATTACTTCATGGAGGAAAGGTTCCGGGAATAGGAAAACCAAACACAGGTAGGCTCTAGGGTTTAAAAGGTTCCTAGAGTCATGGATCCAATTCAAGAATATTATCGTCAGAACGACTAATCGTAAGACAATAATATTTTAAAAAGGATCTATTCTAGGTGAGGTCTTTATATTAACCCAATGAGTCCTAAGTCTCATAGGTCAATACTACACAACCATCGACTCCACGGTTCTAGACACGGTTCCCAGAGTCATGGATCACACCTGACAATATTATCGTCAGAACGACTACTCGTAAGACAGTAATATCTGTAAGACCCCAATTTTGTCCTTAAGATCCCTCATAGCATCATAACCTTGCATTTGCATTGCCTCAAGGATCATAAGCATCTTGGTTCCCCTTACCTTTGAGTGGGATCCCTTGTGAGTGGTTTGAGATCACCAAGCATGCTTGAATTGTATATCATTTGCTTTTCTCATTTTGTTTATTAACCAAAAGCACAAAAATATGTCACTAACATCTTTTGTTTGTAGCTTGAGCAATCACAAGGTCAAAAGCTTCAAGGAGATCCTTTGTGCAGAGATATGGCCAAGAGAAGATGATAGCAAGCATGGTAATGGTTCCCAAAGCTCTCATCCATAAAATATGCCTCCCTAGCATCTCAACTCATCATTTTGATCAAAGCAAGTCAAAGGGTTTGAGGTTTGTTCCCCAGAGAAACTCTAATTCATATGTGCACCACAATGCCTTGCTCTTGAAGCAACCTCAGACCATGATCAAATACAATCAAGGGAAGTTCTTTAATTAATAATTTCATGCATATTTGAACTTATTTGAGTGTCCTCAATCATCAATTCATCCAGATATGAGTTGTGGACTTGAGAAGTTGATCAGTCAATTCATCTGACTATTTTGAAATGCACTGAGACCTAACTTTTTATGTGTTGGTCAAATGGAGATGATCCCAAAATTAAAAATGTTCTTAAGGACAATATGAACAACTTTCATGTTCGTCAAAAATTGATTTGAAGCTTGGAAGGTCATCTCCCATTCCAATACATTATAGGTCATTTTGACTGAAGCCCTAATTTTGGGTCAACTTCCCAAGGAAATAACTCATTCATTTTTATGATTTTGAGGTGGGATCAAATGCATTGGAAATCTTAATATGTCTAATTCAAATGTTATGTTGAAAAAAAATTCAAAATCTCAAAGGAAATACATGTGATAATGCAAGACATTATAGGTCCTTTTGGACCAAATGCATTAAAAGGCAAAAAAGTCCAACTTCAAGTGCCCATAACTCTTTCATCAAAAATCCAAATGATTCAAAATTCAAGTCCATTTTGATTGTCTTGAAGATATCTACAACTTTGATGTTGGAGGTTTTTTTATTTGAGGCTTGCATCATCAAAACATAAGGGCTTGAACATTGGCCAAATTTAGAAACTTTGCCTTTACATGTTTTGCACCTTGCACTTTAAACTCCAATTTCACCAATTTCCACACTTCAAATGGATTTTTTCCCAACATAACAATTGTTCCTTACATCAAAACCTTTCCAACCATTACTCACATGCTCATGTTTGGATTTGGCAAATGGCATTTTCGAAGAGGGGAAGTTTTTGGTTCAATCATGCATAACACATCAAAACTCCATGCACAAGCCAATTCACTCCATGCTACGCGTCCAAATCATCTCACATTCATTTCAGATTGCCTTTGGCATTGAATTTGGGCCTTTTGCATGATCATGCAAGCCCATGCAATGAATATCCAATTCCATGCACACGGATTGAATCACACTTGCCTTGCCTTTCCCTCTATAAATAGAAGCCTTACTCCATTCAAAAATCATCCATGAATCAACCTGAAATGCTGCTGAACTGAAAACCTAACCTCTCACCAAAGGAGCTATTTCACTTTTCTTCATTTTTTTTCAGATCTAAAATTCAACTACATCTGGTTGAATCTTTGAATCTAAAGCTCCTAAACCTCTCTCTCACGCTCCATTGATCTTCTGTTTGGCCAAAGGAAGCAAGGAAGCAAGCTCAAATCTCCAGAATCCAAGGTTGTTCTTCAACTGGTTTTTTCTTCGAAACTCACCATTTATTGATCTATTTGCTTGGATCTTGTGTTGGCTAAAGTCCTCTTCATAGAGGAAATTGTTTTGAGTGCTCAATTGTTGAAATTCATGAAGTTCATATGAACATCATAGAATTTCCATCTCTGATTTCTCTCAATATAGAGATCTAGAGTGGAATTGAGTGATACAGGGATAATGTACATCATCCCAGCTTTCCAATGATGTATGGATCGTGTATTTTGGTTAAGTTTTGGTTGTCTGCAATTTTGGCCGGAAAACACAAGCTCACCAGAGAAGACGGTGGCGCTGGCCACCGTTTGCTTTCCAGTTTGAATCTGGATCGTTGGATTGAGTTTCCCAGATCTAATCCTGGCCTTCGCTTGTTATGACTTATTTTATATCCTTGTGTTACGCGCGGACTTTGGCTTATGGTGGAAGCGCGCTTCTGGAGCGTATGATGTGCCAGCTCAATTAATGAGCTCAAATCTAACGCTCCTGGTTTTTTTGAATTTCTTATTTTCTGATTTTATTTCTTTTATTTCCATTATTTTCAAAAATTCATATCTTCTTCATTTTAATTACAAAAATTATGGGACTAATTGCATTCTTCTCCAAATAATTTCTAGTTTCTAATTTTAATTTTTAATTTTTTTTGTTTCATCATTTAATATTTTTTGTGAATTTTCTCTTTTCTGGTTATTTTTAATTCATTTTAAATAGTTTTTGATATTCAAAAAATACCAAAATATTTTCCTAACCTATTTGAATGATGATGGATCTATGAAAAATATTCTCATCAATTTTTTAATTGATTTGAGATTTATTTGAGATTTTAGTTCAATTAGGTTATTTTTGTTCATTTTTAATTGATTAAAAATAGTTTCTGACTTTTAAAAATGCTGAAATTTTTTGTCAAACTTTGTTTGACCTTATTGAACTTAGGATAAATCACTTGGACCTTTCAAGGTTGATTTGAAGTGATTTTGAAGTTTGACCTTTCTTTTATTTTTAATTTAAGTTTATTTTAATATTAAAAATGCCAAAAATATTTTGCTTATTGTTTGACCTCCAATCTTCATCTCATTTTTGATTTCTCATTGTTTGACTTTGACTTTCAATGTCATTTGGTCAACACATTTGGATTGGTACATTTTATTTCCCTTATGCACTTTATTCTTTCCATTCCCTTTTCCATTATTCATCTCTCTCTTCTTCTTCTTCTTTTTTTCTTTTTGATCAATGAGTTGAAGATTATAAGTTAGCATTGATTAGGGAGACTTAACCTTCCTTGATTCAAATCTAATTCATCTTGATCAATTGATCAAGTGAATGGCTTTGCATTAAGGATAGGTTGTTTCCTAAATTATGCAAAAGACTTAAACCAATACAAGATCAATTCTCTTCTTCTTTTTGGCATGGCAAGTTGTTGGAACTTGGTTCACTAATCAAGACTTCTAACTTGTGTTGTTGCCTACATTATTATTGACCGGCCTCAGATAGTTGTGACTTCTACATAAGTCCAATTACGATTGCTTAACATAGCGCTAAATTTTCCTTATGGCACACTAACTACTAACACTAATCATTAACAATTAACATTTACTTTTTACTCTTTACTTTTATGCAATTTACTACTCTTGCACATATTATTCATTTGCTTTTTTTTTCCTTTGCTCACTTGAGCACATGTTTATGTTAATGCCATTTGCCTTTTGCTCACTTGAGCACATAATTGTGTATATACTATTGTGCTTGTGTCTTGTTTTGATTGTTGTGAACCAAATGCAAAGAATTGGACAAAATGTACTTAGACTTTAGGATCTTCCCTATGCAAATTTGGAGTCAAAGAGCAACTAGGCATTGGGCCTTTAGAGTGCTATAAAAAGTCAAAGAGCAACTAGGCATTGAGCCTTTAGAATGCTTAAGCTTGAAGATGAACATTGAAAGGACCATATTCTAAACTCCCTCTTGTCCATTCTTTGATTGTGTTATAGAACCTTTTGATGTGTGTTTTCTTGTGCTAGGAGTTCCAACTTGAGCTTAATTGAGGAACCATTACCATGAGCTTCCAAGAGAGAGAGATCCAAGATACATTGAGGAGTCTTTCCAAGAGTTCATTTGATTGTTGATTGCTTGAGTTTATGCTTTGTTTGCTTGCTTATTCCAAAGGATGGGAGCTACTTGGATCATCAATATGATATCAAGAGAGGAACTCCATTGTGGTTTTGTTTCTTTTCCCTCACCTTTTTGCTTTACTTAAGACTTTAGCCCTTCTTCTTCTTCTCTCCATTCTAACCCAAGCCAAAACTTTTGTGCAAACATCTAACACTTGTTTTCAACATTAGAAACCTAAGCCTTATGCTTTTGATTTTCAAACTTTCTTTTCATAATACTTATTTCGAATTGAATCTTTAAGTCAACTTCGACCACTTTGTATATACTTCTAATTGGTAAATACAACCCATTCAAATGTGTTTTTGTGGTTTCAACGGCCACCTTCTAATCAAAACTTTTTCATAACCTTTAGTTATTAGGTTTGAGTTATCTTTGTGGTAGATGTAATACTCACCTATATCCTTAGTGATGGACAATGAGTCTTCCATGCTTATTATAGGGTTAACCCCTCACTAGCATGTTGAAGTTATCCTCACATGGTGGATTTGTGGTTTTAGGTTGAGTTTTCTCCCTTTGATAACAAAAGACCTTAAGGCTTTTGGATCAATCAATTCACCCACTCCTTTTGAAATTTTTACCCCGAACTACGAGGTTTTGATCCTAATCTTTTTTAAGATGGTACGTAGGCAATAGGTTCATCCATCCAAACACAAAAATGTAAATAACTCGTATATTCTCTTCTCATCTCTTCAATCATGTTTGTACAAACAAATTTTCACAAAATACCAACCTTACAACAAGTATGAAAAGGGCTCCCTAGGAGTACCTAGGATGTTTTGGGTTCCTAACACCTTCCCATTGCATAACCAACCCCCTTACCCAGATCTCTGTTTCTCTTTTACTAGTTTTTGATTTGATAAAACTTTTAGGTTTTTGTTCGCTTTCTAACCATTCCTTTGGATAAATAGAAGTGTGGTGGCGACTCGACTTGTATGGTTTACCTTAGATTTAGTCAATATCTCTAATGGTAATGAATACCCCGCTACAATATCCTCAAAGAATGATCTATTCTGAGTGAGGTTTTCGCATTAACCCAACGAGTCCTAAGTCTCATAGGTCAAAACTACACAACCATCGGTCCTAAAAGCCATAGGTTCAGGGTTCTACAAAAGGTCCTCAGAATCATAGATCGAGGTTGAAAGTATCACCGCCAAAACGACTAATCGTAAGACAGTAATACTTTCAAGGGATCTCATCTGAGTGGGGTTCTCGCATCAACCTAACGAGTCCGATGTCTCGCATGTCAATACTACACAACCACCATCCTAACTTAAGTTTTTCTCATAGCTCGGGTATAAAGCTTTTCCTCACACAAATGCCAATAGTCCAGAAAGTTCCAATGATACCATATATTAATAATACAACAATTGAAAATACAGATAATAAAGGCATATATAGATAGAACAAATAAGAAGTAAATAAATAGATAAAAGGAACACTCAAGCACAAAATAAACTAAACTAGGGTGGACTAGCATAGGAGATCATCTCATCCCCAGCAGAGTCGCCAGCTGTCGCGGCGCGAAAAATACCCAAGCATAAGGAACGCTCGAAATACAAACAAAACAGAGTCGCCACCGAACTTTATTTATTCCCAAAGAGGGAAAGGGGAAATATTGATAAAACCCATAAAAATCAAAAAGAAATGGTCGTCGCAACCAAAATCGGGTTCGGGAGTCGGTTATGCAAGGGGAAGGTATTAACACCCCTCACATCCATCATACTTGATGTGACCCATTTAGTTAGTTTCGTGTAAGAGTGTTAGCGTGATATTGTTTGCGATCTTCTACTTATCGGGTGAGAAAAGAGAAAGAAAGAAAGGAAAGACTAACAAGATTTCGCAATCCTGCTCCTACGTATCTACAGGTGCTATGAAGAACTCAAGGCATACGTAGTTCTACCCAAAGAGGACTACTGGGTGGATTGCTTTTAAAGAGAGTGATGCTTGGATTACATTTGAGCGATTAAACCTTTACTTGCTGCTCACTCTTGGAGGCTGGAGTCTTTGTTTGTTTCGCATCAAAATGGATGTTGCATACTCTTTTCTGAAAATGTTTTCGGAGTCGCACAAGGGCGGAAAACAAGTTTGATGAGTTTGAGTTGATTTTAAGCGGAGACAAGCATCTAAGCAGGAAGCTCTACTGCAGTACTCAGATGCTCGAAAAGGAAGAGGCCTAAGCCCAATCACTCTCTTTTCATCCAAAAGTTTATTATGAAAATGTATGGCAAATTAGGCCAAAGTTCATTAACGGAAGATGATTAGTCAGACAGAGAGCTCTACAGCAGTGTCTAAATAATCGGGAAAGAGAAGGTCGATACCCAATCGATCTTTTTCTTCTATAAGAGAAATGACCTAATTCTAGTAACTATTATATTTTAATATGGAAGACGAATGTTTAAACATTGAGCTCTACAGCAGTATCCTAACATCCGGAACAGAGAAAGTCTAAACTTAATCAGTTTCTTCCATTTTTATTGTGAAAAGCTTTTAAAAACAGGGGGACGACTTGATGTTGGATCAAGTGTTAGAAGTTGACTTATGAAAATAATTTGGATATGGTGGGGGTATATTTGACTTTGCAACTAATTTGGATTTGATTTGGGAAAAAAGACTCGATGTTGGATCAAGTGTTTGTTTTTGTTCTTTTCTAAAAAGGTTGATTTTAATCTTCTGTTAACAATCAACTAGTACAGTAAAGTAAATGAAAGCGGTAAATTTATTACACATGTTTAGGAATGGGGGTACAGTTTATCGAATGGGGATACAACACGATAATTAAATTATATAAGCTTTGAAAGACAATTGAAAAAAAAAAAGAATCTCGTTGTAAGAAGGCCCAAGAGAAAGCCACGGGACTCGAAGTAAAAATCAGAAGTTAAATTGAATTTTTAACTTTAAAATTGCTATGCATCTGAGTAAAACCGATCAGACAAATAAATCAATTTTTTTCTATATAATAATTAAAATAAAATAATTAATTAATCAATAAACAAATATAACAATAATAATAATAATAACAATCAAATAAAAATAAACAAATAATGATAAATAAAACAAATAAATAAATAATAATAATAATATTAATAATAAATAATAACAATAATAACAATTAATAATAATAATAATGATAATAGTTAAATGATAATGATAATTAGTAAAACAAAATAATAATCAATAACAGCAAAAGGATTAGAATCACAATAATAAATCAAATAAATAAAAACAATAATACTAAAAAGTAAAATTGACAATAATACTACATAATAATAATTAATAATAATAACCAACAATAATAATAATTAAATAATAATCAACAATAATAATAAATAATAATAATCAACGATAAAAATAAATAATAATGACAAAAACATTAATAATAATAATAAACAAGAAATATTAATATATATATATATATATAATAGACCATAATGTTAATATATAATAATACAAAATAATAATCAACAATAATAATAAATAATATAATAATAATACTTATAATGAGAATAATATAATAATTAATAGTAGTAATAAATAACTAATAATAATAATAATAATAATAAATATAATTTAATAATAATTCAAAACAAAACAAACAGAAAAATAAGAAAGAAGAAAAAAACAAGGAAGTGTGGAGTAAAAATTTTAAACTTTAAAACAACTTCCAATCAAATCTCGACACATGGCAGAGGAGTATTAAATAAAAAATAAGTTTCCTTTTCTCCTTTCTCATGCCTTCCTTCCTTCTTCTTACAGTAACAATAAACACATTTTTAAAATAAAAAAAACAAAACAAACATATCTCTTCTTATGCCATGAACAAGCAAGATTGTTGGAAAAAACCAGAAATGGAATGGTGAAAACAGTGTGTTTGGGAAAGATGAAGATGATAATGTGAATAGAGAGAGATAGAGAAATAGAGAAAGATTGAGAGAATTGAATCATATGGCATTAACCTTTCAACTATGACATACAATGTCTATTTATACGGTACAAATTGGAACCACAAACAGGCCCAAGAATAACAGAAAAAACAGAATTGCAAAAACAGCTTATTTAATAAGCTGTTTTCACTGCAGTGCCTTTTAAAGCTCCTATCAAGCATTTGAATTATTAAGGACTTCCAATACACCACCTTAATTCAAATGCTCCACACTCATCATGCTCAACTTCTTCACAAGTCTCTTGAGCACATTACTTGTCACGCCTTTCGTTAACAAGTCCGCAACTTGTTCTTCGCTTCTGCAGTACCCTAAACGCAACTGTCCGGAGCTCACCAATTCTCTCAAATAGTGGAATCGCATTTCAATATGCTTGCTCCTCCCATGTGCTATGGGATTCTTAGCAAGGTTTATCGCTGAAATGTTGTCCACAAGTAGCAAAACAGCCCCATTTCTACTGCTGTCCAACTCCTTACATAGATTCACCAGCCACACAGCTTGGCATGCACACATCGACGCTGCTATATACTCGGCCTCGCAAGAAGAGAGGGCTACAACCGGTTCCTTTTTCGAACACCAAGAGATTGGTGCCTTACCGAACATAAAGAGATACCCCGCCGTAGACTTTCGATCATCCTTATCTCCGCACCAATTGGAATCGGTGTATCCGAGTAACTCACAACTTCTGCCCATGTCGCTTGCCGGAAACAAAATTCCACAACCAAGAGTACCTTTCACATATCTAAGGATCCTCTTAACTGCTGCCAAGTGTGATACCTTCGGCCTCTCCATGAATCTACTCGCAATACCGACACTAAACGCCAAATCTGGCCGCGTATTGCACAAGTAACGCAATGATCCTATCAATCTCCGGTATTGAGTCGGATCCACATCTTGTTCTTCTTCACTCTTGGACAGCTGTAATCGTGTCTCGGCTGGTGTTGTGGCAGCATTGCAATGCTCCATATCACACCTCTTCAGAATTTCCATGGCATACCTTCTTTGGTGCATGAGCAGTCCCAATTTTGTCCTTTGGAACTCTATGCCTAAGAAATATTTCATGATACCAAGATCACTCATTTCAAATTCCTTCATAAGCTCTCCTTTGAAATTTGAAATGTTCTTTTCACAGTTGCCGGTAATCAACAAATCATCCACATAAAGACAAAGAATGATTACTCCATCACTTGCATCCGATTTCACATAAACTCCATGTTCGGATACGCATTTCTTGAAACCAACATCGCTAAGAAATCCATCTATGCGTTTGTTCCAAGCTCTCGGAGCTTGTTTCAAACCATAGAGTGCCTTCCTCAACTTATAGACCTTTGCCTCTTGATTTTTGATCACAAAACCAGGTGGTTGTCTCACATATACCTCCTCATCAAGTGGACCATTCAAAAACGCAGATTTGACGTCCATTTGATACAACGGCCAGCTGTTGTTATTTGCCATCGCAACAACTAACCGAATGGTTTCATGCCTTGCAACTGGAGCAAACACTTCATCGAAGTCTATCCCTTCCTTTTGCAAAAATCCCTTCGCTACTAATCGAGCTTTATGCTTGATTATCTCGCCTTTCGGATTCGCTTTCACTTTGTAGACCCACTTCACACCTATCGCCTTTTTACCTTTCGGTAAATCAACCAACATCCAAGTACTGTTCTTCTCAATCGAATCCAGTTCTTCTTTCATTGCACACATCCACTTTGGATCGCTTAATGCCTCCTCCGTATTCACCGGTTCGGATTCGGCCATTAGAGCGAAGTGAATAAGATCACCCTCATTGTTGATCTCGCTATCTCGGAATAATTCACAATTACGGAGTCTTTGAGGCAATCCTCTTTGCCTTGTTGGTCGTCTACTTGATTCACCTGTTTCGATTACAAAAGGTTGCTGTACAGTACCTTCAGCAGGCTGAGAATTCAAATTTTCCTGCATGAAATCGATTTCACCTTGAGGCAAATCGATTTCAACCTCTGCAGAACCAGTTCCAGCAGCTTCAGAATGCTGATTTTCCTGCATGAAATCGATTTCATCTTGAGGCAAATCGATTTCCTAAGCTGATATGGCAGATTTTCTGCTGTCAAACTGCCGAAACTCATCCACGATCACATCTCGACTTATCACAATCTTCTTGTTACTCATATCAAACAGCTTGTAGCCTCCGGTAGGATGATAACCAACCAGCAACATCATTTCACCCTTGTCATCTAATTTCTTTCGAATCTGACCCGGAATATGTCGAAATGCTACCGAACCGAAAACACGCAAGTGACTCAAACTTGGCTTGTGTCCACACCATACCTCTTCTGGAGTAACCTTGTCCAGCTTCTTTGTAGGACACCTGTTTATCAAATAGGCAGCTGTAGAAACAGCTTCTCCCCACAACTCTTTCAGAAGATTTTTCGCTTTCAACATGCTACGCACCATGTTCATAATCGTCCGATTTTTTCTCTCGGCAACACCATTTTGCTGAGGCGTATAGGGTGGTACAACCTCACGCATAATACCCTCATCGTCACAATAACTCCCAAATTCCCTCGAAGTAAATTCTCCTCCTCCATCGGTTTTGAGAATTTTGAGTTTGTGACTACTTTGTCGCTCAACCATGGATTTAAATCGTTTGAACATATCAAACACCTCATCCTTCCTCTTGATTAGATAAATCCACAGCTTCCTACTGAAATCATCAATAAACGTGACAAAGTATCGGTTACCTCCATACGAGTTGACTTGCATCGGCCCACACACGTCCGAATACACCACCTCAAGAATATGCTTGGTCCTATGACCTGTATCCTTGCTGAAAACACTCTTGTGTTGCTTCCCTTGAACACATTCAACACACAACTCAGCTGGAACCACGATTCTTGGCAGCCCGGTCACCATACCATGTCTATGCAACGCGTCGAGGTCTCGAAAATTGAGATGACCAAGACGGTAATGCCACAACCACTCCTCACGACTTGCCGCTGTAGCTAAACATCGATGCTCCATTACTTTCAATGCTATCTTGAAAGTTCGATTGGCAGCCATCGGTGCTTTAAGTACCAAAACTCCCTTTCGGTCCAAAACACGCAATACCTTGTTTTCCATGCGAATAATGTAATCTTTCTCGAGTAGTTGGCCAATGCTCAAGAGATTACATTTGATTCCTGGAATGTACAGCACATCCTTGATCAATGAACGACCACCATCTTTCTTCACGATCAAGACATCTCCAACGCCATCGGCGGATAACGTCGTATCATCGGCAAATCTCACTTTATTCTTCGTGGCTTGATTGATCTTGACAAACCAATCCTTTCTTCCCGTCATATGAGTCGAACAACCAGAATCCAAGTACCACTCATCGCTACTTTAAATTCCATCTCGAACCGTTACCATTGCGTTTTTCTCCGAACGCGTTTCTGCAGAATTGTTTGCACTGCTGCCACTGCTGTCCAGCCCTTTTCTCGTGCCATAATTCTCTTCCGTGATCATCACAAGAAGTGTATTATCATCATTCGCTTCTTCCTTAGCAAACTTCGCCTCATCCGCGCGATTTTCTCTTTGTTTCGCGTGGCAATACTTTGCGAAATGCCCAAGCTTTTGACAATTGTAACACTTCACGTTACTTTTGTCGAATGGCTTGTGGGTTCCTTGATCACCCTCCTTGGAGCTTCCCTCACCTTTTTGCCCCTTTGAATTTTATGAATCTCTACCACCAAAATTCTGGAAATTGGACTTCCCTCTCGGATGCCCTTTCCTCTCCGATCGTTTACTCTTCTCATGAAGTCGCGCTTGCAATGCTATTTCCGACTTCGCTTTATCGTTTCCCCTCTCATCCATTCGTTGTTCATGAGCTTCTAGTGAGCTTTGAAGCTCCTCCTTTGACAACGACGATAAATCCTTCGATTCTTCAAGCGCAACCACAATGTTGTCGAATCTTGGCGTTAAAGAACGCAAGATCTTCGACACAACATTCTGCTCTACCGTAGTTTCCCCGCACGACTTGATTTGATTCACCACACGCGTAATACGCGTCACATAATCGTTTATCGACTCCTTGTCCTCCATTTGCATTAACTCGAACTGTCGCTTGTGAGTTTGTAACCTCACCACTTTGGCTTTGGCAGCCCCTGCATAAGCCTTCTCAAGAATCTCCCACGCTTGCTTTGCGGAATCGCAATCGCCTACTTTTTCAAAGTTGTCACCATCGACACAAGAATGGATCAAGAACAGCGCTTTGTAATCCTTCTTCTTCTCTTCTTTGAACGTAGCCTTTTGAGCATCCGTAGCTCCTTCGACGAGAGACGTAACACCATCTTTGATCACCTCAAGAACGTCTTGATAGCCGAACAAAACCTTCATTTGCTTCGCCCATTTGTCGTAGTTTTTCGAGTCAAGGATTGGAAGATTGGTAGGTATTTTATCGTTTGAAACGGACATGATTGCAGCGGAATTGGATCAGAACCAAAGCTCTTGATGCCAAATGTTGGAAAAAACCAGAAATGGAATGGTGAAAACAGTGTGTTTGGGAAAGATGAAGATGATAATGTGAATAGAGAGAGATAGAGAAATAGAGAAAGATTGAGAGAATTGAATCATATGGCATTAACCTTTCAACTATGACATACAATGTCTATTTATACGGTACAAATTGGAACCACAAACAGGCCCAAGAATAACAGAAAAAACAGAATTGCAAAAACAGCTTATTTAATAAGCTGTTTTCACTGCAGTGCCTTTTAAAGCTCCTATCAAGCATTTGAATTATTAAGGACTTCCAATAAAGATCAACCAAAATAAAATCTACTATAATAAAAAAACCGTAAAATCGAAACGAAACAAACTGTTTTTCCGATGATTTCCGACGAGTTTGAAGTTAACAAACAGTGGTATAACGGAGACGGGCAGAGCATATAATGGTATTGTTTGGTTATCGCCGGAAAGGAGAATGTGATGGTGGTGATGTTGTCATGGATGTTGATTTTGAGCAACTTATTGTTTCTTAGTCACATGTGAAAATGATGATGGAGAGCAAGGTTGTGTTTGTTATGGATGGATGAAAGTGAGGTGAAGGAGGAGGGAAGATGAAGATGGTTTGGAGTTTGTGAGTTTTAATGGAAGGAGTATGTTTTTTAGATGTGGTTATCTGACGAAGAAGAAAAAAATGTTTTAAAAAACTATAAGTGGTATTTGTAGAGTAACAAAAGAAGAAGAGAGGAAAGAGGGAGAAGTGAAGAAATTTTCACATGAAGAAGGAGAGATTATTTTTGTATGGTAGAAAAAAAGACCCACGTGGGGATGAAGGGAAAGAAGAGAAAAAATATCTTCAACCAGGCCACATGTCAGTTTCCTATGGTCCAAATTTAATGTTATTTTTGCAAATAAAATGAAAACAAATATCACAATCGGTTTGGATTGGAGAGAGATATTTTATGATTTTTCTCTTAATTTTAAAAAAAAAACTAAAAACTGAAATATTAATCAATTTAAAATAAAATCAAAAAACACAAAAACAAAAATTAAATTGAAATAAAAAAATGGAAAAATCTATTTAATTCCAACGATTATTTTGATTAAAAAAAGAAAAAATATTCGGATAAAAAAATGAATAAAAATTGGGCGAAAAGATGCTCAAAAAAATAAACTGAATGCACTAAAATGATCAACACGAAATAAACTTCTCGAAAACATACAGGTTTTGATCAAATATTGAAATAAAAAAAATGATCGGTAAAAAGACTCATACTAATCGAAATGCAATCGAAAAAGTAGTCGAAAAATTAAAACAAACACACCGGATTAAACTACGCGAATTATAGATTAAGAATATTGATGTCTAAAAGCTCAATTTAAAATTTTTTGTCCGCTAATTTGAAGCACAGTTTGAGAAACCCGACCGATCTGTCTGTAGATCTGAAAAATTATTTTGAGTGATATTTCAAGCACTATGTGAAACAAAAATGCATGTTATTACAAGTAAAAAATGCAAGCATCATATAAATGAACTGAATTGCTGACTGAATAATCGTGAACAGACAATCAAATGCAAATGAATCGCTCTTGTACAATTTGCTGTTGATTCTCAAGCACAAACAAAACCTACAAAGATTCAGCCGACGATAATTATTCTTTATTATCACATTCCGAACCTCTAAAATATGATGCAATAAAAATAAGCGATGCAACGAGATTGAGAAATCAAGTCCTTTTACTTCTTAATCAACAGACGACTGAATGAGTATTATCAAAGTCAGATAAAATGTCAGAATTCCTGACTTTTTACCTGAACCCTGATGAATGCTTTAAACTGATGAAATACACGACAAAAATGGATTGATTTATGCTGGTGATGCGAATGAAAACTCAGGGTAAAATTTAGGGTATGACATCCTAGCACGGGTGTATAGACTCCAAACATTATTTTTCACAAAAATGTATATTTTCGACCTTTTTAACATGTTCAAATGCTTATGACTTAATCTAAAAATGTCCTAAGATGAAAATGCAACCAAGATATAGAGAGATAAAATCCAATATACAAATACTCAAATACAGTTTTGATATCAATCAAAAACCTCAAAGAGAATAGTGCACTCACAACAACCTAAACAAAGCTACCCAAAATCATCACCTAGAAGAACCCCACCTCAAGAGTAAATTTTTGAGTTCAAAAAGCTTGATGGTTGATGGGTCATTGTTTTTTCCTCTTCTTAAGTTGGATAACTTTCTTCCAACATGCAAGGGCTTTGAGAGTTTCTCTCTTCCTCTCTTATTCTTCTCTCTCTCTCTCTCTCTCTCTCTCTCTCTCTCTCTCTCTCTCTCTCTCTCTATATATATATATATATATATATATATATATATATATATATATATATATATATATATATATATATATATATATATATATATATATATATATATATATATATATATATATATATATATATATATATATATATATATATATATATATATATATATATATATATATATATATATATATATATATATAGAGAGAGAGAGAGAGAGAGAGAGAGAGAGAGAGAGAGAGAGAGAGAGAGAACACGAGGATTTGTTTAGGCAGATCCCCAATTGACCTCATTATGGGTACGTTTTCCCTCAATTCGAACTCGAGTTGAGATAATAATATTAACCTTAGTTTGCCAAAGTATGTATACAAGATAAATATAGCAATCCAATCCTACAAACCTTAAGTTTGATGTTGATTCTGACACTTTCTCTTCCCTTGATCAAAGCTTGATCAAGTAACCCAATAATGCCAATTTGATCCACTGTCCCACGCTACTCCTTTGTAACAACCTTTCTTTTTTCAAAGCCTTCACTCGATCGGATCCAAATTGTGAATTATTGTAACCCAAGATTTATCAATATGATCCATCGTCCCACGCTACTCCTTTGCAAGAAACCCCCGTTTTTCAAATATTTCACTAGAGTGGATCCAAATTACGTATCTTATCCAAAACATTCAAATCCCAAATTGATCTTGAAGGAAAATCCCAACTTGATTTTCTTATTTGAAATCCTAAAATATCTTTTTGTAGCGATAAATTCATGACCATCAAGCTATGGATAAGCTTAACGTTAATAAAACCAGAGTCGCCACCGTGCTTTTACTGTTTTCAAAGGAAAAGGAAAAAAAGTACAAACAAAACCCAAGGATAAGAAGTTTCCAAATCAAAACTAATAAAATGTCAGAGATTACAGGTAAGGGGGTGGTTACACAGAGGGAAGGTGTTAGCACCCAAAGTGTCCTAGGTACTTCTAGGGAGTCTTTTTTATGTGTGCATATGTCTTTGGTATAAAAGATGTTTGAGAAAATATAGAGTGTGGGATGAGAAAATAATTTATTAATTATGTTTTTGTGTTTGACAAGACCTTGAGTCTTGTGCCTACGTACTTACATAAGAATGAGGGATCAAAACCTCGTAGTTCGTGGTAAAAATTTCAAATGAGTTGGTGAGTTGATGTTAACACAAATTTAAGAATAGGGCACAAGAGGCCAAAGTTTGAATGGGGTTGTTTGTTTTTTTAAATTTAAGTCAATATAGTTAAGTTAATTTACAAACTTGATTAAGTAAAAAGACTTTAAAAATTCAATGGCATAAGGCCAAAGTTTCTAATCGTTAAAACATATCTAAGTTAAAATCACAAACAAAGAAAGTTTTTGAAAAGAGGGAGAGATTTTGATATTTAAGAAGTGGTAGGAGATGAGGGGACTACCCTAAGCAAAACATTAAAAGTTAAGAGTTGAAAAGATCTGACCAATGGGTTACAATCCAACAAAGATTATCATATAGAAACCCATTTTCCTTTGGACTTGGATCAAGTAATGGGCAACAGATAATAAGAAATATCCAGACATCATAAAGATCAAGGCATTAAATAAAGATGGCCACATCCAAGGAAGCATTCCAATAGCTAGCAGTGTTCATTGTCTTCTCATGTATCAGATGAAATATTTCTTGATTAACTTAGAACAAAACATCAGACAAAGATCATAACAAAGTAACAATTAGGCACAAAGACAAAATAGCAGATGAAGCAAAGAGATCCAAAGTTTTGCATCAGATGAAAGTCACTTGTCAAGAATAGCTCAGTCTCAGATGTTGGCATTGGCCAAGTCCTTTAGCATGGGGAAAGTTGCCTAATTATAAGTCCAAAGCTCATATCAAGTCCCAACAGTCCACCAAATATATTTTAGGTTTTTTTTTGTTATTAGGTGTTTTAGGGTCCTAAGACCACAAGCAAAATCAAAACATACAAACAATATATAGAATCACAAGATATGGCTCAAATGAGTAAAGTGAAAAGGACATAAATATAAACAAGTTATATGAAATGTAAATGGCAATGAGTGATAAATGACTGAAATTTAAATTGCATAAAGTAAATGGCTTGAAAGTAAAAGCATAATTAATAAAAGTTAGCCAATGGTTAGTCAAAAGTTAGTGTTAATTTTAATTGATTAAGTCATTCTTTGGAGAATACTCAACCATTCATTCATAAGTATGGATCCTTGAACCAAGACATCATCCATAGAAGTGCTTCAACTTGGATAATTCAACAAGTATGCCACTAGCTCTCATGAATGGAAAAAATGTCAAGTCTCTACACAATGCCATGAAGAATGGGAAACTTACAATCTCACTTACTATAATGATATGCCTTAAGGGTCAAATTTAGCTCTATGTTAAGCAATCGTAATTGGACTTATGTAGAAGTCACAACTATCTGAGGCCGGGAAATAAAAATATAGGTGTTAATGCATGTTAGAAATTCGGTACAAAGAACCAAACTCCTAAAACATACCACACACTAAAAGAAAATGGGAGGGACATATCTCAGTCATACTTGTACTGATTTATCTAACACAGGGTCATTGATGAATTAATTAGCATTTAGACATTAGAGATTTCATTGGTCAGATGAGGGAATGGTAAAGAATAGGGATGAAGATGAAGATGGAAGGGGAAGTAGAAACACAAATTGATCATGAGAGGAATTTCATCTGATCAAAACCATCCATTTATTTTGGGAGATGAAATGTACATTTCATCAATCCCCTAAATCCAATGGTTTTGATCCAACAAAAGTCAAATCAACCATGACCAAGGCCCAAACAGAAAGTCAAACATCACAAGACCATAAAAATGGCTCAACATAATTTTTGAGCATTTAATCAATTTAAAATGAATTAAAATGCATTTTAATTTGGACAAAACCTCATATCCCTTCAAAACACCAAATAAATGGTTAAGGGATTTATCCTAGGTCAAACAAGGTCAAAGGACCTTAGACAAATAATTCAGAAGTATTTTTAAATAAATAAAAATATACATAAAAACACTTAATTCATGAAAAATACCAAAATAAATCCAAAAAAATAATTTTAATTCAGAATATGGAAGAGATTTTTTTGTGTGAAAGTACCATATTGTTTGGATTAAAAATGGATTTATTATGAATTAAACAAAATAAGGCATTTAAATGAAAAATCAGGGGGCATCAGATCTCCCACATTAATTAAGGTGGTAGATATGATGACCAAGCGCGCACTTCCATAGTGTTCTGCAGTCAACACGTGTACACGCGTGGTAATCAAGAAGAAGGGCCAGGATTAAAACATTTGAATCAAAACAGAAGGTTGGGAACACGCCAACATATCACCGGAGCTAGGGCTTCGGTAATCTTCTCTGGTGGATCTCACCAGACTAGTCTACCACCAACCATCACCAAAATGAAAAACAAGGATATGATTTTTAAGAAAAAATGCTCAGGAGCTCGAATTTGGTCTCAATTTCTTCCAATTCCAAATATATTGAAAGATACATGGATTTGAATTTTGAGGATCATGAATTGAGTTGCTTCGATTTGACCTCAAAGCAACCCAATCTTGTTGCCTATATTGGTAGGACTTCAGCAAACCAAAAATTAATCAAAATGGATGAGAAATGAGGGAGAATCGAAGAAGAGAAGTTTCTTAAATCTCACCTTCGGGGAGCTTCAAAGCAGCTTGATCTTACTTCCAATTTGGCTTGGTTTGATTCTAGAAGCTTGCAGGAAGTGAAATTGATCAAAGAGGGGCTTGGATTCTTGGAGTTTCAATCTCAAAACAGAAGGATATTTGAAACTCGATTTCAAGTGAAATCTTCAAGTTTATCCTTTAATGGAGGTTAGGGAAGCAATGGTTCAAAGCTTGGGCAAGCAGGGTCCTCATTCTGAGCAGCAAGGCAATGTATTTATAGGATTTTGCATTGCTTTTCACACACTTGAAAATTTGGCCAAAATTGGAAAGGTTAGTGCATGCTTGTGTGGGCGTGTGATAGGCCCATGAGATGATTGGTATAGGTCCACAAATGATCATGAATGATGTTGAAAGCTTAACATGAGGCCATGCAATTGTACTTGAGAAATGATCAAGTGATTCATCCAAATGGGACCATGAAGAGTAACCATGCACAGATCATTCAAATATTGTCCAAATGAGGTGATCGTGGACGTTTTGGAAAGGTGAAATCAAGAGGAACAACTTCTATGTTTAACACTTTTCCATTTGAAGTTCGGATCATGATGAATTTTGAGGTGGAAGCTTGAGAAATCAAACATAATTGAAATTTTTCTAAAAACCAAGTCAAATATCCACTTCTTCCACCTTGAATAACTTTTGCTATGAGTTTCAAATGGAAATGGTTCCTTAATAAAAGTTACATATATTTCAATCCTATTAAATTTGTACATAAATTTGACCTCATTTAGGTTTGGCATGAGGGAGTTATGCATTTTAGAAATTGAGGAAAATTGCTTGTTCAATGGTAATGGCCCAAAATGACCTATAATGTTTCCTCTTGGAACATGCCCTTGCAAGTGTAATTGGACATTTATAAAAGAATAAAAGTTGGAGAGGATATCTTTAAATTGATCATGAAACTTGTATGTCCTTTATCTCATAAAAATTTAGCAAGTTGTGGTCCTTGGAAGTTGACCTCCTAACTAGGGCAAAACAAAATGACCTATAATCTTTCCCCATAAAAAACGACTTTCCAAGAAAACATAGCTCTTGATGTCAACATGAAAGTTGTTTGGAATGTCATAAGGAGTAACGTTTCTCTTGGAATCATTTTCATATGACAAAAAGTGTAGGAGATAGGGTCTAGTGAACCCCAGTTTTGACCAGTTGCTTTCTCTAGTCAACCTCTTTGAACTAATCTTGCAAACTTGAAGTTTTCTTGATATTTTGGACTCATTAATGATCATATATGTATAATATTATATTAAATGAAGTATCCCTTGATGTATTGGACCAATTTTTGAAGAAACTCGCTAATGAAGTCACACAAGATACCTAGATGAATTAGGGTTTCCAAGCCAAACAAGCTTCAAACTCTTGATGATTTCTTGATCCAAATGATAAATGAAGAGCATGGGGATACATATATGATGTCTAGAACCATTTCCTAATTGATCTCCTTGCACTGAGGGTCTCAACCCCTAGTTGTGAGCTTGATGAGGCATTGGTGGATGCACACACTACCTTCAAAAGAAACAAAGCTATAGATAGACATATTTTTGGTATTTTGGTTAGTAAGCAAAGAAAAATACAGGTATGATACAATCAAATGCGCTTGGTGATCTCTCCCAATATAAACCCAATGAATGAGGGGTAAGGAGGATGTCAATGTGTGATCCCAAAGCAAATGCATTTGATGAGATAACATGAGGGATCTTAGGGTCAAAATTGGGATCTTACAGCTGCCTCAATTTAAGGACATTCTAACTGGGGATTTGAAGATTACAATCTTCGTATCAACTTAGTAGAATGGACTTAAATAACAACATCGAGAAATAAATTTTGGTCCCTAAGATACCTCACGATGCATATGATATGTATGTAAAAAATAATCTTTATGGGGAATATATTTCCACAAAGGAAAAGAACCCGAAGAGACTAAAAATTCATAGGAGCATAATGCATTCCGTAAGGAACACTCACTGGGGAGACAAAAACTCTAGGGATAAAAAGTTATGTGTAGGTCAGGCTACGACTTGAAAACTGCTGGAGGCACGAGGAATTTCCCATGAAAATAAATCAATGGAAGGACTCGACCTGGGGATAAGGTTATCTGTAGGGGATGGCAACTTCATTAAGGAAATACGCGCTCAAACTCAACTGGGGAAGAATGAACTTCATCACAGGAGTAAAGGAGATATATTATCTACTACCAGTTACTAGGTAGAAGATCAGTACACTCAGACAGAGAGACATCCGTTACCGGTTAGGGTAAACATATCAAAGATGATTTGCTGAGGAAATGAGGTGTATTCATTACCGGTTACTGGGTAAGAATAACCTAGTGGCGAGAGAAAAAGTCAAATAGGATTTACAACTACCGGTTACTGGGCAGAAGACCAAAAAGAGAGTATCCATCACTGGTTAAAGTGAACATATCAAGGATAAACTCAAAGGAAGAATATTTGTCATCGGTTAGGATGAACATATCAAGGATGGACCACCTGGGGAAAGAGGAAGAATATTCGTTACCTATTAGGGTAAACATATCAAGGATAAACTGTCAAGGAGAAATAGGAATTACAACTACCGGTTACTGGGCAGAAGACGAAAGATAGAGAATATTTGTCATCACTTAGGATGAACATATCAAGGATAGACTCAGTAGAGAAAATGAGATTTACAACTTCCGGTTATTGGGCATAAGACCGCAAAGAGGAGAAAATCTGTCACCGGTTAGAGTGAACATATCAATGATTGAATCTCTGGGGAATGAAAGCATGAATTACAACTACCTTTTTACTGGGTAGAAAACCAAAAAGGAAAAACAAAGGATAGGATGATCATATCAAGGATAGACTTACCGGGGAAACGTGAAAACGAGTCCGTTGGGAAAAACAAAAGAAATAGATTACATTTTATCAAGTATTAGGCAAAAGTAATATACTCAACATCAAAAAGAATATTACCAGTTACTAGGTAATAGACTCTCGGAGACCAAAAGATCTATCTAGGTAAGAACTAGAAAGAAATGGTCAATCAAAGACTCAACCCAATGAGGATATAACTCAAGGGGAGTGGTTCCATCCAGATAATAAACTGGGGGGAAAGTGAAATAATAATCATCCACGAGGAAATAACTCAGTGGGGAATAAGAAAGGATAAACTTTTTCTGCTTAAAGGCCTCACACTCTACAATTGAAGGAGGACAGACACACCAAATTTGCATGGGGAAATAATATCACAAAGGTAGGGGATCAGAAGAAAAATTAATACGATAAAAATGCATAATGAAATATCTGATGATGTGTTATATGGGCATGAATATGTATGTATGTGGTTAAGATTATGCTAACAAAACAGCGCAAAGGATACAAATAACAAATATTTGAATCATCAATACAACACTCGACTAATCTCAACAAGATGGAATTACCAACTGGAGAATATGCTAGGGACAAAAATAAATCATATAGCTCCGAATACATCAACTCTGGCTAGGGAAAGTCATGGGGAACATGCTTCCAATCAATCATGGCAAACTCCGCGAGGAGAAGAAAGCACCGCTGAAGGATGATCAACCAATCATGTCGACGATAGGGAAGGATCTGCTGAGAATCCAAATAAGTCGACACTGTGGGGAATTTTTAGTCAACACCATATCAAATGGGAAACAACCTTGCAGGGGACGAAATCAAATACTGCTCAGAATCAAACACTGTATGGGAAGAGGGAACTTCTATCTCAAGATGAACTCCGTTAGGGAATACGAGAGATAAAACTCTCAATGAGGAATCGAGCAACTATTGGGGATGCTGTGACAAAGACCATCACACTCCTCAATGATCATCAAATTCTTCTTGGAAATTGCAAAATAAACTAATTCCAAGGCAAAGATAACTGGATCAGACTCACCCAGGGGAGAAACTACCACAATTATGCAACACAATCAAATGTAAATGGGGATGTGGAAACCAAATAAAGGTTCTTGATATTCAGGGTCTAATCACAAATCACAAATTGGGAGATGCAAAGCATGAGCACCTCAGTTGTGGAACATGGATTTGTAAAGGGGACCAATTATCTGCTCAACCGGGATAAAACCCACCAACTCTACTGGGGAAAACTCATCAACCAGGTTGGGGATAAATGAAGAACTGTTGGGGGGAAATAATTACCAAACCCAATGCTTGGGGAAGACCAACAATGTTTCACACTTCAAGACTTACCTGTTCTCAGACTGCTGTTAACATTCCTTACTGAAATCAATTGTTCTTAAAGTGAATGCTTTTATTATTTTAAGAAAAATAATTATTCATTAATTTATTTCAAAATTATCATCATAAACATTCAATTTTATTTAAAAGAAGTAAATAAGAATAGAAATAATTGGATAAAAGCTCAACTTTATTTAAAAGAATGGTAGCCCGTGAATGGCGGGACCCTATGGATCTTTACAAAGTTTGAAAACGGTAATTTACATGGAAAAGGATTACATTGAATACAATGATTACTACTCTCTCTACCAACTTTGAAATCTATCGTGCTCTTATCTTCGGTTGAGAATGATGAACCAGAACCAGATGGTTGCTCAAACCCGCTTCTCAGATTAAGAATAACCGGATGCAGTTACTTGCCACAATCCCTATTTTTTACCTAGATTTCCCCAAAATGAGGTACTCTCCCTACCAACTTTTATGTCTCTAACTTTTCCCTTGACCGCCCCTTCAGGTTTTCAATCCACCGAGATGCTCATTTTTGCCTAAGCCGCCCTTTCGGGTTTTCAACTTAGCGAGTTGTTCTTTTTCTTTTTATGCGAAGTATTTCTTGACTGCATCGACATTCACAGGACGAGTGAACTCTTCACCATCCATAGTTGTAAGAATCAAAGTGCCGCCTAAAAAGACTCTATTCACAACATATGGGCCTTCATAATTAGGAGTCCATTTTCCCTTAGCATCAGGTTTAAAAGATAGAATCTTCATGAGCATGAGGTCACCTTCTCTGAACACACGAGGCTTGACCTTCTTATCAAAAGCTTTATTCATTTTCTGTTGATATAACTGAGAATGACACATATCGGTCAATCTCTTCTCTTCAATCAAATTCAACTGGTCATATATGGTCTGGCACCATTTAGCTTCAGTCAACTTGGCTTCCATCAAAATGCACAATGATGGGATCTCAACCTCTACGAGGAGCACAACTTCCATACCATAAACGAGAGAGAAATGGGTTGCCCCTATTGAGGTGCGGATGGATGTACGGTACCCATGCAAAGCAAATGGGAGCATCTCATGTCAATCTTTTATGTTACAACCATCTTCTGAATGATCTTCTTGATGTTCTTATTCGCAGCTTCAACAACCCCATTCATTTTGGGTATGTATGGAGAAGAATTATGATACGCAATTTTGAAGTCTTTGCAAAGAGCTTCCATCATATTATTATTCAAGTTCGATCCATTATTAGTAATGATCTTGTTTGTCAAACCATAACGGCATATAATTTAATTCTTGATAAATCGGACCACCACTTGCTTGGTCACATTCACATACGATGTTGCTTCAACCCACTTTGTAAAGTAATCAATAGCCACTAGAATGAAACGATGTTTGTTCGAAGCCTTGGGCTCAATCGTGCCAATAATATCGATTCCCCGCATGGAGAAGGGTCATGGGGAGGAAATGACGTTCAACAATGTCGGAGGAACATGAATCTTATCTACATAAATTTGACACTTGTGGCATTTCTTCACAAACTTGCAACCGTCAGATTCCATTGTCGGCCAATAGTAACCTGCTCTCAACATCTTCTTTGCCATAGCATGTCCATTGGAATAAGTATCAAAGGAACCTTCATGGACTTTAGTCATCAATAGGTCCGCTTCGTGTCTATCCACGCATCTGAGCAAAACCATATCGAAGTTTCTCTTGTAAAGCACGTCACCATTCAGGTAGAAGTTTCCAGATAATCTTCTCAAAATCTTCTTATCTTTCAAAGATGCCCTATACGGGTAAATATGACTTTGAAGGAAACATTTGATATCAAAATACCAGGGCTTGTCATCTTTGACTTCTTCAATAACAAACACATGAGTTGGCCTATCAAGATGCATCACAGTCAAGTTAGGAACTTCACTCCAAAAATTCACCCCAATCATTAAAGCCAACATTGCAAGAGCATCTGCCATCCGGTTTTCATCTCGAGGGATATGATGAAACTCAACCTTTGTAAAGAACTTTGAAATCCTCCTTGCGTAGTCTCTATATGGTATCAAACTGGGTTGATTCATCTCCCATTCACCTTCGATCTAATTCACAACCAAATTTAAATCTCCATAGATGTCAAGATGTTTAATTCTGAGGCCAATGGCCTCATCAAGCCCCATAATGCAAGCTTCATACTCAGCCATATTGTTTGTACACTTGAAAGTCAATCTAGCTGTAAACAGAAAATGAGTGTCGTGAGGAGTAATAATCATTGCCCCAATCTTTCATCTTCAAGTACAAAATCTCTTCGTCGGGAAAATCATACTACACTGACTGATAATCTAAAATAGGTTGGTGAGCCAAATGGTCAGCCAAGACGCTACCTTTAATTGCTTTTCGAGATCAATATTCAACATCATACTCGGATAACAACATCTGCCAATGGTCAATCCTCCCAGTTAAAGCAGGCTTCTGAAAAATGTACTTGATTGGATCCATTTTGGATATCAACCAAGTAGTGTGATTCAACATATACTAGCATAGAAGTTTAGCAGCCATAGCCAATGCGCAGCATGTCTTCTCAAGCACAGAATACCGAGTCTCACAGTCGGTGAATTTCTTGCCGAGGTAGTAAATTGCATATTCTTTCTTCCCAGATTCATCTTGCTGATCAAGAACACAACTCATACTCTCTTCGAGCACTGTCAAATACACGATCAACAGTCTTCCTTCAACAGGCGGAGACAGAATCGGAGGCTCAAGCAGATACTCTTTGATATTATCAAAAGCTTTCTGGCAATCCTCGGCCCAATCACAAGACTGGTCTTTTTGAAGAAGCTTGAATATATGAGCACATGTGGCAGTCATATGCGATATAAATCTTGAGATATAGTTCAAGCGGCCAAGAAATCCTCTAACTTGCTTCTCATTTTTGGGCGCAGGCATCCCTTGTATTCCTTTGACCTTAGCATGATCAACTTCAATACCTTTCTTACTGACAATTAAGCCCAACAACTTACCAGAACGAACACCAAAAGTACACCTATTGGGATTCAAGCGGAGTTTATATTTCCTCAAACGCTGGAATAACTTCAAGATGCTCTTCTTCATCACTTGATTTAACAATGATATCATCAACATAAACTTCAATCTCTCTATGCATCATATCATGAAAAAGAATGGTCATAGCTCTCTGGTATGTTGCACCAGCATTCTTTAAACCGAAAGACATCACTCTATAACAGAATATTCCCTAGGGTGTAATGAATATGGTCTTCTCCATATCTTCAGGTGCCATCTTGATTTGATTATAACCGGAAAATCAGTCCATAAATGAAAAGACTTTGAATTTATTTGTATTCTCTACCAACATATCAATGTGTGGCAGAGGAAAATCATCTTTTGGACTGGCTTTATTCAAATCTCTGTAGTCAACACACATGTGGACTTTTCCATCTTTCTTTGGAACAAGCACAATATTTGCGACCCACTACGGATATTCGTCGGTAACAAGGAAACCAACATTAATCTGCTTCTGCACTTCTTCTTTGATTTTTAATGCCATATCACGATGAGTTCTTCTAAGTTTCTGCTTAACTGGATGGCATTCTGGCTTCAACGGCAATCTATGCTCCACAATCTCAGAATCCAACCCAGACATATCTTGATAGGACCAGGCAAACACATCAGAATAATCGTGAAGAAGATCAATCAACCCCTTCTTAGCTTCTGGAAACAGTTGAGACCCAATCTTGACTTCCTTCATATTGTAGCGGTAAATTCATGACCATCAAGCTATGGATAAACTTAACGTCAATAAAACCAGAGTCGCCACCGCGCTTTTATTGTTTCCAAAGGAAAAGGGAAAAGTACGAACAAAACCCAAAGATAAGAAGTTTTCAAATCAAAACTAATAAAATTCCAGAGATTACAGGTAAGGGGGTTGGTTACATAGAGGAAAGGTGTTAGCATCCAAAGTGTCATAGGTGTAACAACCCGTATAATATATATCTAGAATAATATCATACAAGTGTTAATAATTGGTACTGATCCAACATAAGTGCCTAATGGCATTAATATATACACATGTCCAAACTAAAACATCAATGGAACATGTTATACAATAGTGCCTAAACAATAAAAATCTAAGAACTATATGCAATATCTTCATTGCACACAACTCCACAGCGGAAGATCATGATAAACAACATCCATAAACAGCTTCTCTAAGATTCAACCTGTAAGGATTACCTGAAAAATAACAACAATAATGGGATGAGATAATAATCTCAGTGAGTTCTCCTATCCTATGGGTCCACTCGGCTCTACAGAGTTCCTATTTGATTCTAACTCAAGTATTCACCTTCCGTTATTTGTGCATCACTCGCACCTTATAACTAGGACTTGAGTAACCGAGGGATAAACGCAATGTATGGAAACATGTCACTTGAAATCACATAACTCAATGAATCACTATTCGGATTCACACAACATCGATCCCCAACCGGACCTACGTCTAGGCCAAGGCTTGGTTCACGCATGTTCATATGATTCGACTTTCACGGTGGATATCAGGTTCCCCTATGGGACTCGAACCCACTTTTAAGAACCATCACTCGTATGGGACTCGAACCCACTTTTAAGAACCATCACTTGTATGGGACTCGAACCCACGTTGAGTATTTTCCACCATATGGGACTCAAACCCGCTTCTAAGAGCCATCACTCGTATGGGACTCGAACCCATGTTGAGTATCTTTCACCATATGGGATTCGAACCCACTTCTAAGATCCAGCACTCGTATGGGACTCGAATCCACGTTGAGTATCTTTCACCATATGGGACTCGAACCCACTTAGGTGTCCACCTTTCCCCGATGTCTATCATGGTTGGGACTCAAACCCAATTGAGGCGCGAATCATTGGTGCCACATCCCCACTTATCACTTTATCGAAGACTTTTAAGTGGTATGTGCACAATCACAAATAATTCTGAATACGTGATTAATTCTCAATAACCAATAGGGCTTTCGGAGCAATGCTCCTCACCAAAATAGAACTTTTTGAACAAATGTTCCTCACCAAAAATATCAAACGATTCTCATGACATCATATCAATTCTCATGGCATCATAACATGATCCATTCTCATACATAAATCACGCATGTTCCATACAAAGCATATTGATTCACTTACCAAGTGAATACATGTCCATGATACACACCTAGGTACCGTTGTGTCCAAGCACCACCGTATACTCATTTCCATAACCTAGATTATCTTTCTAAGTTATTAATCAAGTTATTCTCCTAGGTTTCCTCACTCATTTTTGTAGAGTTTTAATCATATTATTTCACATCCAAACATATCAACCATGTTTAACATCCATCATAATATAATTCATAGAATTTGTAACACATAATATACTATAACATGGTATCATAATAATAGCCTTTTTCATTATCTTACTAACGCATTTGTCCATGTCCAAAACGGAGTTATAATCCTCGATTAATTCATTAATCTATCTTAATCAAGATTTAGATTAACATTTATTCATTGCATAAGTATTCAACAACAAAATCATTGGCCTAGTGGTAAGGCTTGTACCATTCCAAGGAGGTCACGGGTTTAAACCCCATTGGTGACAGATTTTAGTTCATCAAATAATTAATTCATGTCAATAGATTGATCAAATGAACCAAAGAACCAATCGATTGACACCTGCATAACCTCTAAAAACACCTCTTCTAAACATTCTTCCTTTCACAATTAATCATACCCAACCATTCTAAAACATATATTATCATGAATCATGTGGTTAACCTCCATAATTTCAACAATAAAACCCATAAACATTAAACACCCAAAGACCACAACTTCAACAACAACAATATGACACCAACACATATCATGGATGAGAAGTATAAACACAACAAGCTCATCACAAATTCTCACAAATCCTAACCCCCAAACATAGGTTATTCTCCCACAAATGCTAAAGTTATCTAAGAACTCACCTTGTAGAAGAAGAAGATGAAGTTTGGTGAAGGTGATGAGTAGAAAATGGTGATGATGAGCTTTTCCTTCTTCTCCTCCAAGCCCTTCTCCCTTCTTTCTCTCTTCTTCTTTCTTCTCTCTTCCTCTTTCTCTACTCTTCCATTTCTTTCTTTTCTTTCTAATATCTCTCTTTCTCTCTTACCTACTTCTTCTTATCCTTTTCTCCTTCTTTTTTTCTACACCACACAATTATATAACATATACTTTATATATTATAATATTAGGTAGTAATAAAAATATCTCAAATGATATTTTATCTTCCAGTATCAATTGACCAATTATTAATGTTATCAAAAATGTCCTCTCTTGTATTTATTAATATTGGTCTGTCCCTTTTATTAATAATTAATCTCTTCAGAGTTTACTGGTCACTCTATTGGTCCCAATTGTTAACACTTAGAGCACATAGGAGCTCTAATTGTTATAATTGATAATAGATAGAGTAATAGGAACTGAATTGGTTTTAACTGACAACTAATTGAGCATTTAAGGGAATATGGGATATTACTATAGGTACTCCTAGGGAGCCCTTTTTCATGTGTGTATTTGTTTTTGGCATAAAAGATGTTTGAGAAAAATAGAGTGTGGGGGTGAGAAAAGAATTCATTGATTATATTTTTGTGTTTGACAAGACCTTCAGACTTGTGCCTACATACCAACATAAAAATGAGGTATCAAAACCTTGTAGTTCGTGGTATCAATTTTAAAATGTGTGGATTGCTTTTAATCAAAATTTAAGTTAAAAGAGGCACACAAGGCCCAAGAGTTTGAATGAGTGTTAGTCCTTTTTGTCTTTTGAAATTTTAAGTCAATATGATTATATTTTCCTTCTTCTCCTCCAAGCCATTCTCCCTTCTTTCTCTCTTCTTCTTTCTTCTCTCTTCCTCTTTCTCTACTCTTCCATTTCTTTCTTTTCTTTCTGATATCTCTCTTTCTCTCTTACCTACTTCTTCTTATCCTTTTCTCCTTCTTTCTTTCTACACCACACAATTATATAACATATATTTTATATATTATAATATTAGGTAGTAATAAAAATATCCCAAATGATATTTTATCTTCCAGTATCAATTGACCAATTATTAATGTTATCAAAAATGTCCTCTCTTGTATTTATTAATATTGGTCTGTCCCTTTTATTAATAATTAATCTCTTTAGAGTTCACTGGTCACTCTATTGGTCCCAATTTATAACACTTAGAGCACATAGGATCTCTAATTATTATAATTGATAATAGATAGAGTACATAGGAACTGAATTGGTTTTAACTGACAACTAATTTAGCATTTAAGAGAATATGGGATATTACAATAGGTACTCCTAGGGAGCCCTTTTTCATGTGTGTATATGTTTTTGGCATAAAAGATGTTTGAGAAAAATAGAGTGTGGGGGTGAGAAAAGAATTCATTGATTATATTTTTGTGTTTGACAAGACCTTTAGACTTGTGCCTACATACCAACTTAAAAATGAGGGATCAAAACCTTGTAGTTCGTGGTATCAATTTCAAAATGTGTGGATTGCTTTTAATCAAAAATTAAGTTAAAAGAGGCACACAAGGCCCAAGAGTTTGAATGAGTGTTAGTCCTTTTTGTCTTTTGAAATTTTAAGTCAATATGATTATATTTATTTACAAATTTGATTTAAGAAAAGAGTTAAAAAATGCAATGACATAAGGCCAGAGTTTCTATTTGAAATAGGTCTAAGTTTGAAATCACAAGCAAAAAAGGTTTTTAAAAAGGGGAAGAGATTTTGAAATTTATGAAGTGAGAGGAGATGAAGAGACTAATCATAAGCATAAAATTAAAAGTTAAGAGTTGAAAAGATCTGACCAATGGGATGCAATCCAACAGACAAGAATGTCATATAGAAAATTCATTTTCCTTCTGGACTTTGAATCAGGCAATAATCAGCAAGCAATTAGAAATATTAGACGTCATGAAGATCAAGGCATCAAATAAAGATGGTCACATCCAAGCAAGCAAGTCCCATAGCTAGAAGTCTTCCTTGTCTTCTCATGTATCGGATGAAATACTCCTTGATTAACTCAGAATAAAGTATTAGACACAAGATCAAAATAACAATTGCATCAAGACCATGTAGTAGATGAATTTAAGTGAATCTGAATACTTGCATCAGATGAAAGCTCAAACCACAATATTTGGTTTCAGCAATATTGGCATTAGCCAAGTCCTTCTGCATATGGAATGTTGCCTAATCCTAAGTCCAAAAGTTCAGATCAAACCCAACAGTTCACACATACAGTTTTTAGATTTTTTTTGTTATTTATTATGTATTTTAAGATCCTAAGACCACAAATACAAACAAAGTACACAAACAAATATATACAATCACAATATATGGCTCAAATGAGCAAAGTGAAAATGGCATAAACATAAACAAGTTAAATGATACGTAAATGACAAATGAATGGTAAATGACTTGAAATTAAATTGCATAAAAATAAATGACTTGAAAGATAAAGAAATATAATAATAATAGTCAAATGTTAGTCAAGGTTAATTATATGTTAGTGATATTTTGCTTTTCAATTAATTAAGTCATTCTTTGGAGAACACTCAACCATCTACTCATAAGCATGGATCCTTGAACCAAGACATCTTCCAAAGGAAGAAAAAAAAACCAAGTTTCCACACAATACCATGAAAGATGGGAGACTTACAATCTCACTTACTAGAATGCTATGCCTTTTAGGGTCAAATTTAGCTCTATGTTATGCAATCGTAATTGGACTTATGTAGAAGTCACAACTATCTGAGGTCGGGTAATAAAAATCTAGGTGCTAATGCATGTTAGAGATTTGGTATAATGAACCAAACTCCTAAAACATACCACACACTAAAAGAAATGATCAAAATGGATGGACCTATCTCATCCATACTTGTATTGGTTCATCTACCACAAGGTTATTGATGAACCAATTAGCCTTAGGATATTGAGATTTCATTGATCAATGAGAGGGATGGGAAAGAATAGGATTGAAGATGAAGTGGGTGAGGAGATGAGAGAAACAAAAATTGGTCATGGGAGGAATTTTATCAAATTAAAATCGTTCATTCATTTTGGGAGATGAAATATACATTTCATCAATCCCCTAAATCCAATTATTTTAATCCAACAAAAGTCAAATCAACCTTGACCAAGGCCCAAACAAATAGCCAAACATCAAAAGATCATAAAAATAGCTCAACATAATTTTTACGCAATTAATAAATTAAAAATCTAATTAAAAATGCATTTAAACTCAATTTAATTTGGTCAAAACCTAAAATCTCTTCAAAACACCAAATAAATGGCAAAGAGATTTATCCTAGGTCAAACAAGGTCAAAGGACCTTAGACAAAAAAATCATGATTTTTGACAAGTCAGAAGTATTTTTAAATAATTAAAAATATGCACAAAAACAATTAATTCATGAAAAATATTAAAGTTAATCCAAAAAATAATTTTAATTCAGAAAATGAAAGAGAAAAATATTTAAAGATTTTTGGTGAAAGTCTCATATATTTTAGATTAAAAATGAATTTAATATGAATTAAATAAAGTAAGCCAATTAAAATATAAAATCATAAATTAAATAAAATGAGAAAAAACAAGGGCCATCAGATCTCCCTCATTAATTGAGGTGACATATCTGATGGCCGCGCGCATGTCATCCATGGTGCACCCTAGTCAATGTGCTGCAACAATGGTAATTAAAACCAATGGCCATGATTAAAACATTTCAACATCATCAGATGGCTGGAAGTGCGCCAACGCACCACCAGAGCCCTAGCTCCGGTCTTCTTCTCCGGTGGACCTCACCGGACTGGTCCACCACCACCCACCATGAAAATAAAAAATAAGGACATGGATTCAAAGAAAAATGCCCGGGAGCTCGAATCTAGCCTCAATTTTCTCCAATTTCAAGTATATAAAAAGATACAGGGATTTGAATTTTGAGGATCATGAACTGAGTTGCTTCGATTTGACATTAAGTCAACTCAATCTTGTTGCCTACATTGGTAGGACTTCATCCAACCAAAAATCACAAAGAATGGTGAAGAATTAAGAGAGAATCGAAGAGATGAAGTTTCTGAAAAATCACCTTCCAGTTGCTTCAAATTCACTTGATCTTGATCTGGATTTGCTTCCTTTCTCTTCCTCTTGCTTGCAGTGATCAATTGAAATGAAAAGGGTAATGAATTCTTGGAGTTTGAATTTCCAAAACAGAAGATGAAATTCAAATCGATTTCAATTTAAATCTTCAAGAATTCTATGAAATTGAGAGTTTGTATTGTTCTGGCAAAGCTTGGGCAAGGTGTTGATTATGTTCTGAGCTCATTGCATTTGTATTTATAGGGTTATCGCATGCTCTTTGCACACTTTCATTTCCAATCCAAATTTAGCAACTTCCTTCATGAGCTAGCATGGGCGTGTACAAAGCCCAAAGAATCATTTGAAAAGGTCCAAAATCATGCATAGGTCATGTTGAAAGCAATGCATTAAACCATGCAATGTTGAAATGAGTTTGATCATGAAATCCTTCCAAATGGTACCATGCATTGCATCCATACGCAAGTCCTTCAATATTTATCCAAATAAGATGATTTTGGACTTTTTGGAAAGGTGAGATCAAGGGGAACAACTTTCATATTGAACATGTTTCCTTTTGAAGCTTGGATCATGATGAATTTTTAGGTGGAAGTTTGGGAAATCAAACATAAATGAAAATTTTCTAAGTACCAAGTCAAATGTTCACTTCTTCCACCTTGAATAACTTTTGCTATGGACTTCAAATGGAAAATGTTCCTTCATCAAAGTTGTAGCTCTTTAAAATCTCTTAAATTTGGTAACCAATTTGATCTCATTTGGATTTGGCATGAAGGAGTTATGCATTTTAGAAGTTGAGGAAAATCACTTGTTCAATGGTAGTGGCCCAAAATGACATGTAATGTTTCCTCTTTGCACATGCATTTGCAGGTTGAATTTTAACTTACTCCAAACATAAAAGTTGAAGTAGACATATTGGATTTGATCATGGAATTTTAATGGATTTCATATCATAAAAATTGAGCAAGTTATAGTTCTTGGGAATTGGCCTCTTAATTAAGGTTTAGACAAAATGACCTATAATCTTTCACCATAAAAAATGACCTTCCAAGCAAAAATAGCTATTGACTTCAACATGAAAGTTGTTTGGAATGTCATAAGGAGTAAATTTCTCTATGAATCATTTTCATATGACAAAAAATTGTAGGAGATAGGGTGTAGGGAACCCCTGTTTTGACCAGTTGACTTTCTCTGGTCAACCACCATGAACCATCTTGCTAGCTTGACATTCTCTTGACTTTTGGGACTCATGGAGAATCATATATGCGTAAGATGATGTAATATGAAGTATAATTTGAAATATTTTATCAATTGATGAAGAAACTTGTTGACGAAGTCACACAAGATACCCAGATGAATTAGGGTTTCCAAGGCAAACAAATTTCAAAATCTTGATGAATTCTTTATCAAAATGATATGTGAAGACCATAGGGATCCATATGTTATGTATAGAACCAACGTGAACCATTTCTTGATTAATCTCCTTGCATTGAGGATCTTAAACCCTAGATATGAGCTTGATGGAGCATAGGTGAGCATACACACTACCTACAAAAGCAACAAACTATACATTGACATATTTTTGGTATTTTGGTTAGTAAATAATAAATAAAAAGTATGATACAATCAAATGTACTTAGTGATATCTCCCAATACAAACCCAATGAATGATGGGTGAGGAGGATGTCAAGGTGTGATCCCAAATTCAATGCATATGATGAGATAGCTTGAGGGATCTTAGGGTCAAAATTGGAGTCTTACACACGTCATCATCGGAACCCAAGTTGACTAATTCAATATGCTCCTCAAACGGATGAATGGATTTCTCCTCGTTCTCAAGCAAACGAGATAACTCATGAGATACTTCTTCATCATCCATTTCTTCCTCAGCTTCAAACATAGGGGAATCAAAGTTTGGAGAGGGAGTATGATCATTGTATTCAATGGGTTTGAGAACCAACCTGCATAATGATTTGATATTTTGATTTTAGAGAAGTGGAGTGCGAACAAATATTATGTAGATGGAAGATTATTATTTATTTATGTTTTTTATGATTACCATTTTCAGAAAAGCAAAAAGTAAAAATAAAATATCGTAGATGTGGATGAATAAAATTGTATTTCATTGATGATAATAAGGTAAATGTCCAACAATGTTCATTTCTCCCTTAGGCATAGGAGAAGGATTTTTCTTAAAATAAATGGAAAAAATTACTTAGAACAGTGAATAACAGTAGGAACATCAACAACAACCCAATTGTTGCAAGTCTAGCCACGCATCACAAATTTGGCGCAAGCTTTGTCTTCATCACCATTATCCTCAATAATGGCAGCTAAGTGTTGATCATTCTCATGAATGAACCCTCCACTGCAAAACATTGGTTGCATAACCTTGATATTAGCATTGAATGGCCCTAGTTGAAATCTTATCTCGCCCTGCGCTTGTTCTCAACGACCTCCACAACACGGCCCAACTTATCAATATTGCCAACTTGAATAGCCTCTTATGCATCTTTCAAAGAAGACATGGGTGCCCCAGCTTTCTTTAATTCATCAGCAATAGACAAAGCTTGGAACGGTGTTCCAACTTCTTCCTCAGCATCAACATATGTGAAAGATGACAAATGGCTTACCAACAATGTCTTCTCTCCACCCACAACAACAAGCTTGTCGTTCTTCACAAATTTCAACTTTTAGTGAAGAGTAGATGTCACAGTTCCAGCTTCATGAATCCACGGCCTTCCCAACAAGAAGCTATAGGCTGGGTGGATATCCATTACTTGGAAAGTAATTTGGAAATCACTCGGACCTATCTTCACCGGAAGGTCCACTTCTCCAATGACAGTCTTACGAGAATAGTCGAACGCTTTGACAACTACGCCATTGTACCTCGTCGGGGCGCCTTGGTAGAAGAGTCTTGATAGAGTTGACTTTGGCAATACATTTAATGATGACCCAGTGCCAACCAACATGTTGGACAAAGCGTCCTCCTTAAAGTATATCGAAATATGTAATGCCAATTTGTGATTCCTACCTTCCTCGATAAGCTCTTCATCATAAAAACTCAAATAGTTACAAGAAGTGATATTGGCAACAATGTGGTCGAACTGATCCATAATAACGTCATGTTCAACATAGGCTTGTTCCAACACTTTATGTAATGCCTCTCTGTGCGCTTCAGAATTCATTAGCAATAACAGTACAAAGATCTTTGACAGCGTTTGGAGAAGCTGCTCCATAATATTGAATTCACTTCTTTTTATTAATCTCAACACCTCATTATCATCATTAGTCTTTAATTTGCTGGATTCACCAGACTAATACATTGGAGCACTAACTGGATTCACTACAAGAATCTTTGCTTTCTTACTTACTGACACATCTTCTATAACCTTTAGAAACACTGGACTGAACACACAACCACTACGAGTCACCTTCGTAATATCTACAATATTTACCACTGAATCTGCAACTGGTAGAGGAACCTCTTGACCATTTTCAGTCATTGTGGCATTATATTGGTATGACACAACTTTATCGGATGCATAGGGGACAGGGCACGTGAACCGTATAACCAACGGTGATACCGATCTATTGACATTATTGTTGCTGCTGCTATCAAACTGAATGACCACCCGCTCAGGGGTTTTAAACAATGGTACAATGACATTCACATCATCTCCCATATCCCTCGACTGTTAAATTTGGATTACATTCTCATCCATCAACTTCTGGATATCTCTTTTGACAAGCATACACCCACGGGGGTTCACACTGCAAATGATACAACCATCATGGTCATGTTCACAGTCACTAATCAAACACAAAGTTCTATGCATCTCCACTAGAGACCTACGGATACGCCTCACATCAAAAACTCTAAAATTCCCTGGACATCCGTCCATCATATTGACATATGTGTTACCATGAGCAGGCAACGAGTTGACTTTTACATTAGGCGTTCTGTCCTCAAAGGACACCATACCACTCTTCACAAGCTTTTGAAATTCATATTTCAGTGGATAAAAGTTTTCTATATCGTGACCAGGGGCTCCTTGGTGAAAAACACAATGAAGATCAGGCTTGAACCACCATGGTAATGGCTCGGGAATTTACGGAGGGTTTCTTTGCTAAATAAGATTTTTGAGTACCAAGGACGGGTACAAGTCTGCATACGTCATAGGAATAAGGTCATATTAACTTTAACTTTTCCCTTAAAATAAGATCAACTAATTAACATAGATTTTTATTAATATGTTTATTTGACTTAAAAAAGAGAACATATAATTCAGAATATTTTTAATAAAATAATAATTCATATAAATAAAAATTTGAGAATTTTATTTAAACATGAAAAAAAATGTTACTTTGTTTCTAAATAGTGTTTTGATCGTGAATAAATTAATAAAAGAGATGACATTGTATCACGTGCAAATTCATGGTTTTTATTGAGCGTAATACAATATAAATTCCTGTAAAAAAATACAAAATAAATTCCTATAAAAAAATACAAAATAAATTCTAATAAATAGACTTTAATGAAAAATAAATTAATTTTATTTCTTGATTGATGATCATTAATAGTGAGAGCCCGCAAATTTTTATCAATTGCAAATACTTTTCAACTTTTTCTTCTCATATTTTAACCATACATATACCATACATATTTATTTTTATTTGTTCCACTTTCTAATAACTTAAATTAATTTGTTTAAAATATAAAATATAATTCAGGTCTACATAGACAAAAAAAAAAACGCAAGTGCAATAAATTTTTAATTATGGATATACATTTTTTTTTTAAATGAAAACACAAATTTGTCTATTTTTTCTCATATTTTTAATCATAATTTGTCCCATTTTATAATAATTTAAATTAATTTTTTCAAAATAAAATATAAGATATAATTCATAATATTTAGATCTACATAGAAAAAAAACTTTTGTAAGAAGTGAAAAAATCTATTTTGAGGGAGATAAAAGTATTCTTGTTCTGATTTGAAGAGGTGTTAATTTTTGAGAAAATATATAATCATTAGTTTTATAAGAGTATTTATTTAGGTTGTAGTGCTTTATTTTTATTTTTGAATTTGTATTTCAACAATTAGAAACGACACATTTGGAAGTAGGATCATACAATCATGGATGGATGGCAGAGAATTCATTTTTTTTGTCATTATATCTTTCAATTTTATCACTCTAAAACATTTATACTGAATACTGAATCTTAGTGTCATTGACAGCAGAGAATCTAAATCTCTTATTTTTGTCCTTACATATTTTAATTTTATCTCTAAATCTCTTATTTTTGTCATTGACTGCAATCATTGGAATATCGTTTATTTTTCTCGCTACATGTCTCTAACCCATTTTTATTGAAGGTTGGATCTTATTTTTGTTATTACAGTCTTGGGTGACAACTCATAATCCAGATCTCTTATCTATGTCATTACATCTTTCAATTTTATCTTATCTCTCTCCAAACCATTTCAGTTATTAATTATACTGAATGCAGCATCTTGCAGTAATAGGTGACAAAAGAGAATCCAAATCCCTTATTTTGATGTTATTATCATTCTTATCTGTTTTATATTAAATTGAGACATGTTTTAGATATGTAATTCAACCTTACTTTGTTTCGAACAATTATAACATTCTCATCAAGCTTGTTTTTAAACGCCCATATGATACCTACAATATGTTTACCACTTGGTCTAGGGACAAATTACCAAATTTGTTTCCTTTCCAATTGATTTAACTCTTCGTGCATTGTAAGTATCCATTGATCGTCTTCGAAGGCTTCATCAATCTTGGAAGGTTCTATTTGTGAGACAAACGCCATATTCAATCATGCATATTTAAGATTTAATCTCGTTGCAACGCTTTGACTTATATCACCAATGATCATTAACTTGTTGATTCGGTTCTTCTTAGTGTTTCGTTTGATTATAATTGTTGACATTGGAAGTATTGTCCTTAGGAGCTTCTAAAAAATCATCATCATCACACAAAACAATATCCTTCTTAGAGGAGTTAGTTTCATCAAAGGAAACATACGTAGATTCTTTAATAGTTAAAGTTCTTTTATTATATATTCTATATGCTTTACTGGAGAGAGAATAGTCAAGAAAAATATCTTCATCGGATTTTTCATCAAACTTATCGAGATTATCTTTGTCATTATTTAAGACAAAGAATTTAATCCAAATGTATGAAAATGAGCAATGTTTGGTTTTCTTTCCTTGAAGAGTTCATAGGGATCTTTTCAAGATAGGTCTAATAAAAACTATATTACTTACATAACATGTCGTGCTTACCGCATCCGTCCAAAAATATTTTCGAAGACTTTAGTCACTAAGCATCATTCTTGCAAATTATAATAGAGACATATTCTTCCTTTCCACCACTCCATTTTGTCGAGGAGTCCTTGGTACTGAAAAGTTATGAAAGATTCCATGTTCTTCACAAAATTCTTCAAAAGAAGCATTTTGGAACTCTCCGTCATGATCGCTTCTTATGGAGGCAATTTTTAGTGATTTCTCATTTTGAATTATTTTGCATACTTCTTGAATGCCTTGAATGCATCACTTTTCTATAATAGGGAGAATGTTCAAGAATATCTAGAAAAATCATTAACAATAACTAATGCGTATACATTAGCTCTGAAGTTTCTTGTTCTTAAAAGACCAAATAAGTCCATATGCAACAATTGTAGTGATCTTGAAATGGACACAACATTCTTAGGTTTGAAAGTTGATTTGGTCTGTTTTCCAATTTGATAAGCATCACCTAATTTATCTTTGACAAACTTTATCTTAGGTAAACCAATGGCAAGGTCATGCTTGACTAGTTTACTTAAATGCTCCATGTAAATATGACAAATTCTTTTATGCCATAGTCATGAGTCATTGTTGTATACCATGAGACATTTTACTTTCAAAGACACGTCATATAGGGAAATCATACAAATATTATTAATTCTCTTACCCTTGAATTTTACCTCATGAGTGACTTCATATTCAATCAAGCATTCATCCTTGGTGAACTTGATCTTGAAGCATTTGCCGCAAAGTCGGCTTATACTAAGAAGATTGTACTTTAGTCCTTCAACATAAAGAACATATTGAATGGATATGAAAGATGGTGCTCCAACTTTGCATATGCCAAGAATCTTTCCTTTGTTGTAGTCACCATAAGTGACATATCCCTTGGCCTTAAGCACTAGATTTGAAAATTTGTTGATATCTCTTGTCATATGCTTAGAACAACCACTATCGAGATACCATATATTTATAGTTGTCTTTAAGCATACCTACAAAACAAATTAGGTTTTGTTAGGTACCCAAATTGCTTTGGATCCTTCATAATTAGTTCCTTTTTTGACACACACTTAATGCCCACTTGTCATACTAAAATTTCTCACATAGCAAGCATTAGGTGTATGACCATTTATACCACAATAGAAACAAGTAGGAACAAAGTTACTTTTATATCTAGTAACATAATATTTCTTCTTCACAAATCTTTTCTTTTTAGGATAATGATGAAGATTGTTAGATTGGTTCACTCTTTCTTTATTGGATTTGTCACTAGCCTTAACAAAGATAATTTTACTATAACTTGGTTTATTAAATTTAGAGTATCCAAGTCTAATTTTATCATTTAAATATCTTTGTTGACTAAGAACGCCATCCAATCCAATTTGTCATTTTTCATATCTTTCAATGACTCTTCTCAATTAGATAATTTGGAAGGAGAGAGATTCACATTCTTTGCATACAAAATTATGTTTTTGTTCATTAACAAGATTTTGTTTTTCAACTTCAAATTCTTTTTCATGGTTTTTGCACATAGATTAAAGAATACAAAAATGTTATCATAAGACATTAAATTTTTACTAAATTAATCTTATTAAAATATATTAGAAGAGGTGCACTGAATAATAATTAAATAACACAATTAGAAAAATTGTAATCATTACTATATTAAAAATTGAAAATGACAGTTATTTAGAAACAAATTGTATTTGTTAAATAACAATTATTTTAAAATAGAAGAATAGAGAGTAAAAGACAACAACTTAAGTTTCTAACCCAACATCCTAAACTAATTAGAGTAACTCACACAAGTTTCTAAATCCAACACCCTTCATAGACACAAGTGTCCAAACGAACACCATGCACACTAATAGGCACCAAGGTCGTCCCAATCAATTTTGAGGTCCTGTTCTATTTTAAAATTAGATATTTAATAGATGAAAACACAACAAATTAAAAAATATATATTTTATTTAATTCTAAATAAAATTAAATATATAGAGACAAAGATGATAAAAAATACTATGTAAAAATTTGATTTGTCAAAGTTTAGTTATTCGCTAAAAGTAAAAATATGCATTAAATGTAAGAACAATGAATCGAACACAAGTTGTATTACTAGCAAAATAGTGTAACCACTATCAAGCTACACTACAATCATATATTAAAATGGAATTAGTGATATATATTCGTTAATCTTATATTTATATTGACCATATCTATCAAATTCGGTGCCCTAAAAAGTCGGAGACCCTGTCCTGTAACACTCCTCGCACCCCCACATGGCCGCCCCTGATAGGCACAAGAAAACAATTAAAAAACAAATATTTATCCACTAAATATTTTTTAAATAATACTTTACTCAAAAATAGTCATAATAACGTTTCCCTTAAAATAAGATCAACTAATTAACATAGATCTTGTATTAATATGTTTATTTGACTTAAAAAAGAGAAAATATAATTCAGAATATTTTTAATAAAATAATAATTTATATAAATAAAAATTTGAGAATTTTATTTAAACATGCAAAAAAAATGTTACTTTGTTTCTAAATAGTGTTTTGATCATGACTAAATGTTTTTAATAAATTAATAAAAGAGTTGACATTAAAGATTTGTATCAGGTGCAAATTCATGGTTTTTATTTAGTGTAATACAATATAAATTCCTGTAAAAAAATACAAAATAAATTCTAATAAACAGGCTTTAATGAAAAATAAATTAATTTTATTTCTTGATTGATGATCATTAATAGTGAGAGCCCACAAATTTGTATCAATTGCAAATACTTGTCAACTTTTTCTTCTCGTATTTTTAACCATACATATACGATACATATTTGTTTTTATTTATCCCGTTTTCTAATAATAACTTAAATTAATTTATTTAAAATATAAGATTTAATTCAGGTCTACATAGACAAAAAAAAACCGCAAGTGCAATAAATTATTTTTAAAAAAATATTGAATGACATCTACGAAATAATTATAGATATACATTTTTTTAAAATGAAAACATAAATTTGTCTATTTTTTTCCTCATATTTTTAATCATAATTTATCCCATTTTCTAATAATTTAAATTATTTTTTTGAAAATAAAATATAAAATATAATTCATAATATTTAGATCTACATAGAAAAAAGCTTTGGTAAGAAGTGAGAAAATCTATTTTGAGGGAGACAAAAATATTCATGATCTGATTTGATTTGAAGAGGTCTTAATTTTTGAGAAAATATATAATCATTTTAAATAGTTTTATAAGAGTATTTATTTATGTTGTAGTGCTTTATTTTTATTTTTGAATTTGTATATCAACAATTAAAAATGACACAGTTAGAAGTACGATCATACAATTATTGGTGGACTGCAGAGAATTCATATTTTTTTGTCATTACATCTTTCAATTTATCTCTCTAAAACATTTATACTGAAGACTGAATCTTACTGTCATTAACCGCAAATAATCTAAATCTCTTATTTTTATCATTACATCTTTTAATTTTATCTCTCTCTAAAATATTTTTAGGGAAGACTGTCATTGACTCAGTCATTGGAATATCCTTTATTTTTGTCTTTATATCTCTCCTTTATTTTTGTTGTCACATCTCTCTAAACCATTTTTACTGAAGTTTGGATCTTATTTATTTTCATTAGAGTCCTAGGTGACAACTGAGAATCCAAACCTCTTATTTTTGTCATTATACTAAATGAAACTGAGTATTTTTCAATTTTATCTCTCTCCAAACCATCCTCAGTTATTAATTACACCGAATGCAACATGATGCAGTAATGCATGACAACGGAGATGTTGTTATCATTCTTATCTGTTTTATATTAGATTGAGACATGTTTTAGACCTTTAACTCAATATCTATTTTGGTTGTACTATCTTGTTTTGATGTGGTTTAATATATTATTTATTTAATTAAAAAAATATAATTTAGATATTTTAAATAAAATAATAATTAATGTAAATAAAAATATGGGAGAAGTATTATTCAAATATATAAAAATATTAAAATAAATCTTACCATTCAAAATAATCACTTGAGAAACTTTAATGCACTAGCTCGTGCTATGATTCTTGATCCATTCTTTTTGACACAACCATATTCTTATAGTTTGTCTTCATCAAAATAATCACTTGAGAAACTTGTTTTCACATGGTATCAAAATGCTCAGATAACCAAACCGTTATAAAAAAGCTCGGATATACGTAATTGTAATCAAAGTATGATAATAAACATAAATTTGATCAACAATCTATCAAGCATAATCAATTGAATGCAATGCTAAAAATAGAGATTATTACCAATGATGAATCACACAAAATTACTATTGAGATAAATTATTAAACACCTTGTGTGCAATCGGTTTTGTTTAGAAATTTGTATAGTTTTATTGATCTTCAAATCCAATCACAATATAAAGGAATGTGACCAACTCAACAAAACATCTTTCAAAATGTTATAAAAAACTATGACCAAACTAAATGATTGCAGAATCGATGAATTCAATAATTTGCAATTGAAAAATAAAAGATATATAATTATTTGTTTAGGCACTAGAGAGAGAGAGAGAGAGAGAGAGAGTACATAATTATTTGTTTAGGCACTAGCCCAATTGACCTCATTATGAGTATGTTTGCCCTCAATTCAAACTCGAATTGAAATAATGAAATTAACCTTACTTTGCAAAATATGTATAGAAGAGAAATATAGAAATTCAACCCTACAAAACCTAAGTTTGATGTTGATTCTGACACTTTCTTTTTCCTTGATCAAAGCTTGATCAAGTAACCCAACAATACCAATTTGATCCACCGTCCAACGCTACTCATTTGCAAGAACCTTCTGTTCTTCAAAGCCTTCACTCGATCGGATCCAAATTGTGAATTGTTGTAACCCAAGATTTACCAATATGATCCATCGCCCCACGCCACTCCTTTGCAAGAAACCGCTATTTTTCAAATCTTTCACTTGATCGGTTCCAAATTACATAATCTTATCTAAAACTTTCAAATCCCAAATTGATCTTGAAGGAATACCCCAACTTAATTTTCTAATTTGAAACCCTAAAAGATCTTTCAATCCAATTAGTTACAACCTAATCTGAATTGGACCTTATCAAACTATCTCTTAATCATACAATAAAAATTATTATGTGTAATTATTGTATGAATGCAATGAGAGAGGATGAAGATGGTTAAAAGCTCTCTGAATCTTTCAGGTTTCTTATCATATATCTAAAAATGATGCATGAATGACTATATATAGGTAAGTGTGCATGAAGTAGAAAATTAAACATGAATGGGTTGCAAAATTACAAAATTAGACATTTTGAATAGTGGGAGTCGATCCATTCGAGGGGGAGTCGACCCCTAAGGGCACGGGAGTCGACCCATCCTGGACAGAGATTTAAATTTAAAAAAATAGCTTTTAGAGGGAGTCGACCCACAACTTGAGGGAGTCGACTCCTTAGTGTTGTGTGTCGACTTCAAAACCCATATGTATCGACTCCAATTGGACAAAAAATATCTTTTCAATATGCTTTAGAGGGAGTCGACCCCTAGCACGGGTGTATAGACTCCAAACATTATTTTTCACAAAAATGCATATTTTCGACCTTTTTAACATGTTCAAATTCTTATGACTCAATCTAAAAATGTCTTAAGATGAAAATGCAACAGAGACATGGAGAGATAAAATCCAATGTACAAATACTCAAATACAGTTTTGACATCAATCAAAAACCTCAAAGAGAATAGTGCACTCACAACAACCAAAATAAAGCTACCCAAAATCATCACCTAAAAGAACCCCACCTCAAGACTAAATTTTTGAGTTCAAAAAGCTTGATGGTTGATATGAAAATGGATGATGGATCATTGCTTTTTCCTCTTCTTAAGTTGGATAACTTTCTTCCAACATGCAAGGGCTTTGAGAGTTTCTCTCTTCCTCTCTCTCTCTCTCTCTCTCTCTCTCTCTCTAACTTGAACTCTCTAGTTTTGATTTTGCAAGGGAGAAAAATGAAGGGGTTTCTCCTCGTTTTGGGTTCTTATATAGGTAATGGAGAGAGAGAGAGAGAACACGAGGATTTGTTTAGGCAATTCCCTAGTTGACCTTATTATGGGTACGTCTGCCCTCAATTCGAACTCGAATTGAGATAATCAAATTAACTTTACTTTGCCAAAGTATGTATACAAGAGAAATATAACAATCCAACCCTACAAACCCTAAGTTCGATGTTGATTCTAACATTTTCTCTTCCCTTGATCAAAGCTTGATCAAGTAATCCAACAATGCCAATTTGATCCACCGTCCCACGCTACTCCTTTGTAAGAACCTTCCGTTCTTCAAAGCCTTCACTCGATCGGATCCAAATTGTGAATTGTTGTAATCCAAGATTTACCAATATGATCCATCGTTCCACACTACTCCTTTGCAAGAAACCCCAGTTTTTCAAATATTTCACTAGAGCGGATCCAAATTATGTATCTTATCCAAAACTTTCTAATCCCAAATTGATCTTGAAGGAAAATCCCAACTTGATTTTCTTATTTGAAACCCTAAAATATCTTTCTGTAGCGGTAAATTCATGACCATCAAGCTATGGATTAGCTTAAGTACAAACAAACTCCAAGGATAAGAAGTTTTCAAATCAAAACTAATAAAATGTCAGAGATTACAGGTAAGGGGGTGGTTACACAGAGGGAAGGTGTTAGCACCCAAAGTGTCCTAGGTACTCATAGGAAGCCTTTTTTATGTGTGTATATGTATTTGGTATAAAAGATGTTTGAGAAAATATAAAGTGTGAGATGAGAAAATAATTCATTAATTATATTTTTGTGTTTGACAAGACCTTCGGTGTTGTGCCTACGTACCAACATAAGACTGAGGGATCAAAACCCCGTAGTTTGTGGTAAAAATTTCAAATGAGTTGGTGAGTTGATTTTAACAAAAATTTAAGAAGATGGCACAATAGGCCAAAGTTTTAATGGGGTTGTTAGTTCTTTTTGTATTTTAAAATTTAAGTCAATATAGTTAAGTTTATTTACAAACTTGATTAAGAAAAAAAACTTTAATAATTCAATGGCATAAGCCCAAAGTTTCTAATCGTTAAAACATATCTAAGTTGAAATCACAAACAAAAAAAGTTTTTGAAAAGAGGGAGAGATTTTGAAATTTAAGAAGTGGGAGGAGATGAAAGGACTACCCTAAGCAAAAATTTAAAAGTTAAGAGTTGAAAAGATCTAACCAATGGGATACAATCCAACAAAGATTATCATATAGAAACTCATTTTCCTTTGGACTTTGATCAAGTAATAGGCAACAAATAATAAGCAATATCCAAATATCATAAAGATCAAGGCATCAAATAAAGCTGGCCACATCCAAGGAAGCATTCCAATAGCTATCAGACTTCATTATCTTCCCATGTATCAGATGAAATATTCCTTGATTAACTCAGAATAAAACATCAGACAAAGATCATAACAAAATAACAATTAGGCACAAAGACAAAATAGCAGATGAAGCAAAAAGATCCAGAGTCTTGCATCAGATGAAAGTCACTTGTCAAGAATAGCTCAGTCTCAGATGTTGACATCGGCCAAGTCCTTTAGCATAGGGAAAGTTGCATAATTCTAAGTCCAAAGCTCAGATCAAGTCCCAATAGTCCACCAGATGTTTTTTAGGGTTTTTGTTGTTATTATGTGTTTTTGGGTCCTAAGACCACAAACAAAATCAAAACACACAAACAATATATGCAATCACAAGATATAGCTCAAATGAGCAAAGTGAAAAGGAAATAAATATAAACAAGTTATATAAAATGTAAATGACAATGAATGATAAATGACTGAAGTTTAAATTGCATAAAGTAAATGGCTTAAAAGTAAAACATAATGAATAAAAGTTAGTCATGAAGGAGAATTGCCATCCAAGGCGCAGCGGAATTTAAAATTTTCTCCATTTAGTGATCCTTACGAATGGGCATGATCAGTGATAGAATCGTTACCTCTTATGGCGATTCAAACCTTTGGTGTAGATCTCTTGTAACGATCAAAACCTTGGATACAAATCCACTGAGCGATCACGAACGTTGAACGATGACAACGTCTCTACTCAGTCCACACGAATGGGTTCCTTCAATCTCAGTGCTAGCTGGTACGAATGAAGGCTTTGAGTGAGAGAGAGAGAGAGAGGGAAACGAAATTCCAAGTCTTCACTTTAGTGACAATGCTTCTACCCAAGGGTTCTATTTATAGAACCACATGTGTGGGCTTCAAGCTAAAAATCTCACTTAAGTGTATTTTGGCCCATATCTTATAATATGCCTAAAATCACTTAAGCGTGTGGTACCTTACCATATTTCGTATTCCACTTAAGTGCACCGTACCTTACGATGTTCCTTAGTTACTCTATCTCTCATCAATCCGTCCTTTATGTGTGACCCTGTAGGTTTTCGCGACGTTGGCAATTATATTAAATCACGCATTTAACATAATAAATAGTGAGCGGTATCTAGCAACACATCACTGTTACCCAAGTCACGAAAATGTCATGTGATCTGACAAGTCCTTCTGTGATAATAATAATGTGTATAATCACCCATTTGCCCTTATGTCAATATTGAACACAAGGTATAGACCGTGTCATCCTTGTCCAGTTCAATATTGGGCCCATAGACATTTATCCTGTTACGCAGGATGGGCAAATTCCATATAGGTCACTCATGTCCCTCAGCATGCTTCGTGGAGTACCCATCAACTGTCTTTATGGTTATCCAGTTACGGACAACGTTGGATCAGCAATAAAGCACTCGACTCTACATCTAGGATCCATAGTGGTTTCAGGTCGAAGAGTGGTATACACCATTATCACCATGAGAATAACTTATGACACTTTGCATAACTTTCTATATAGTATTCTCATAGCGGGTCAATCCGGTATAAATATTACTCTTAATATTCATACTTATGTTTAAGACTTGATAACTCTTTATCCATGATCCATGAGATGTGATCATCAGTCTACAAACATAATAGTCTTAATGCTTTAATGTTATCCCACTTCACAATAAAGCTCGACTACGGATACTTTAAGAATAGTGTCCTTATGTTTAATGTTATCTCATGATTAATTCATACTTGATACATTAAACGGACTAGCTATTCTAGGGACTTTATTAATCAAGCATAATAAAGAAAAAGCTTTTTATTAATTAATAAATAATTCGATACAAGTACCAAAAGTATTGGCCTCTAAGGCTTACACCAACAAGTCAATGGTTAGTCAAAATTAGTGTTAATTTTAATTAATTAAGTCATTCTTTGGAGAACACTCAACCCTTCATTCACAAGTATGGATCCTTGAACCCAGACATCATCCATGAGAAGGGCTCCAACTTGGATAATTCAATAAGTATGTCACTAGCTCTCATGAAAGGAAAAAATGTCAAGTCTCTACATAATATCATGAAGAATGGAAGACTTACAATCTCATTTACTAGAATGTTATGCCTTAAGGGTCAAATTTAGCTCTATGTTAAGCAATTGTAATTGGACTTATGTAGAAGTATCAACTATCTAAGGCTGGGAAATAAAAATATAGGTGTTAATGCATGTTAGAAATTTGGTACAAAGAACCAAACTCCTAAAATATACCACACACTAAAAGAAAATGGGAGGGACATATCTCAGTCATACTTGTATTGATTTATCTCACATAAGGTCATTGATGAATCAATTAGCATTTAGACATTAGAGATTTCATTGGTTAAATGAGGGAATGGTAAAGAATATGGATTAAGATGAAGAGGGAAGGGGATGTAGAAATACAAATTGATCATGAGAGGAATTTCATCTGATCAAAACCATCCATTTATTTTGGGAGATGAAATGTACATTTAATCAATCCCCTAAATCCAATGGTTTTGATCCAACAATTGTCAAATCAACCATGATCAAGGCCCAAACAGAAAGTCAAACATCACAAGACCATAAAAATGGCTCAACATAATTTTTTAATATTTAATCAATTTAAAAATGAATTAAAATGCATTTTAATTTGGACAAAACCTCAAATCCCTTCAAAACACCAAATAAATGGTCAAGGGATTTATCCTAGGTCAAACAAGGTCAAAGGACCTTAGACAAAAACACTTAATTCAAGAAAAATACCAAAATCAATCTAAAAAATAATTTTAATTCAGAATATGAAAGAGATTTTTTTTTTGTGAAAGTTCCATATTTTTTGGATTAAAAATGGATTTATTATGAGTTAAACAAAATAAGGCAATTAAATGAAAAACCAGGGGCCATCAGATCTCCCTCATTAATTGAGGTGACAGATTTGATGATCAAGCGTGCACTTCCATCGTGTTCTGCAGTCAATGCGTGTGAACGCCTGGTAATCAAGAAGAAGGACCGGGATTAAAACATTTGAATCAAATCAGAAGGTTGGGAACACGCCAACACATCACCGGAGCTAGGGCTTCGGTCATATTCTCCAATGGACCTCATCGGACTGGTCCATCACCAACCATCACCAAAATGAAAAAGAAGGACAAGATTTTAAAGGAAAAATGCTCAGAAGCTCGAATCTAGCCTCAATTTCTTCCAATTCCAAATATATTAAAAGATACATGAATTTGAATTTTAAGGATCATGAATTGAGTTGCTTTGATTTGACCTCAAAGCAACCCAATCGTGTTGCCTACAGTGGTAGAACTTCAGCAAACCAAAAATTAATCAAAATGGATGAGAAATAAGGGAGAATCGAAGAAGAGAAGTTTCTAAAATCTCACGTTCGGGGAGCTTCAAAGCAGCTTGATCTTACTTCCAATTTGGCTTGGCTTGACTCTAGAAGCTTGTTGGAAGTGAAATTGATCAAAAAGGGGCTTGGATTCTTGGAGTTTCAATCTCAAAACAGAAGGATATTTGAAACTCGATTTCAAGTGAAATCTTCAAGTTTATCATTTAATGGAGGTTAGGGAAGAAATGGTTCAAAGCTTGGGCAAGCAGGGTCCTCATTCTGGGCAGCAAAGCAATGTATTTATAGGATTTTGCATTGCTTTTCACACACTTGAAAATTTTGGCCAAAATTGGAAAGGTTGGTGCATGCTTGCATGGGCGTGTGATAGGCCCATGAGATGATTGGTATAGGTCCACAAATGATAATGAATGATGTTGAAAGCTTAACATGAGGCCATGCAATTGTACTTGAGAAATGATCAAGTGATTCATCCAAATGGGACCGTGAAGAGTAACCATGCGCGGGTCATTCAAGTCTTGTCCAAATGAGGTGATCTTGGACGTTTTGGAAAGGTGCCATCAAGAGGAAAAACATTCATGTTTAACACTTTTCTATTTGAAGCTTAGATCATGATGAATTTTGAGGTGGAAGTTTGAGAAATCAAACATAATTGAAATTTTTCTAAGTACCAAGTCAAATATCCACTTCGTCCACCTTGAATAACTTATGATATGAGTTTCAATTGGAAATGATTCCTTAATCAAATTTTCATCTCTTTAAATACTATTAGATTTGTACATAAATTTGACCTCGTTTGGATTTGGCATGAGGGAGTTATGCATTTTAGAAATTGAGGAAAATTGTTTGTTCAATGGTAATGGCCCAAAATGACCTATAATGTTTCCTCTTGGAACATGCCCTTGCAAGTTGAATTGGACATTTCTAAAAGAATAAAAGTTGGATAGGACATCTTTAAATTGATCATGAAACTTGTATGGCCTTCATCTCATAAAATTTGAGCAAGTTGTGGTCCTTGGAAGTTAACCTCCTAACTAGGGCCAAACAAAATGATCTATAATCTTTCACCATGAAAAACGAATTTCCAAGAAAAACTAGCTATTGATGTCAATATGAAAGTTGTTTGGAATGTCATAAGGAGTAACATTTATCTTAGAATAATTTTTATATGATAAAAAGTGTAGGAGACAGGGTCTAGTGAACCCCAGTTTTGACCAGTTGACTTTCTCTAGTCAACCTCTTTGAACCAATCTTGCAAACTTGAAGTTTTCTTGATATTTTGGACTCGTGAAGGATCATATATGTATAATATTATGTGAAATGAAGTATCCCTTGATATATTGGACCAATTTTTGAAGAAACTCGCTAAGGAAGTCACACAAGATACCTAGATGAATTAGGGTTTCCAAGGCAAACAAGCTTCAAACTCTTTATGATTTCTCGATCCAAATGATAAATGAAGAGTATGGGGATCCATATATGATGTATAGAACCATTGTGAACCATTTCCTGATTGATCTCATTGCACTTAGGGTCTCAAACCCTAGTTGTGAGTTTGACGAGGCATTGGTGGATGCACACACTACCTACAAAAGAAACAAAGCTACATATAGACATATTTTTGGTATTTTGGTTAATAAGCAAAGAAAAATAAAGGTATTGTAAGACCCTAATTTTGGCCCTAAGATCCCTCATGGCATCATAACATTGCATTTGCAAAGCCTCAAGGATCATAAGCATCTTGGTTCCCCTTGCCTTTGGGTGGGACCTCTTGTGAGTGGTTTGAGATCACCAAGCATGTTTGAATTGTATTATTGCTTTTCTCATTTTTGTTTACTAACCAAAAGCACAAAAATATGTCACTAACATTTTTGTTTGTAGCTTGAGCAATCACAAGATTTAAAAGCTTCTAGGTGATCCTTTATGCAATGATATGGCCAAGAGAAGATGAAGGCAAGCATAACAATGGTTCTCAAAGCTCTCATCCATAAAATATGCCTCTCTTGTATCTCAATTCATCATGTTTGATCAAAGCAAGTCAAAGGATTTGAGGTTTGTCTCTCAAAGAAAACCTAATTCATCTATGTACCAAGTGTGCCTTGCTCATGAAGCAACCTCAGTCCATGGTCAAATACAATCAAGTGAAGTTCTTTAATTCATCATTTCATGCATATTTGAGCTTATTTGAGTATCCTCAATCATCAATTCATCAAGATATGAGTTGTGGACTTAAGAAGTTGATCAGTCCATTCATCTGACTATTTTGAAATGCACTAAGACCTAACTTTTTTATGTGTTTGTCAAATGGAGATGATCCCAAGAGCAAAAATGTTCTTAGGTCAATATGAACAACTTTAGTGTTCATCAAAATTGTATTTGAAGCTTGGAAGATAATCTACCATTCCAAGACATTATAGGTCATTTTGAGTGAAACCCTAATTTTAGGTCAACTTCCCAAGAACATAACTCATTCATTTTTTATGATTTTGAGGTGGGATCAAATTCATTGGAAAGATTAAGATGTCTACTTCAAATTTTATGTTGAACAAAATTTCAAAATCTCAAAGGAAATACATGTGATAATGCAAAACATTATAGGTAACTTTGGACCAAATGCATTGAAAGGCAAAAAAGTCCAACTTCAAGTGCCCATAACTTCTTCATAAAAACTCCAAATGATGCAAAATTTAAGTCCATTTTTATTGTATTGAAAAGATCTACAACTGTGATGTTGAAGGTGTTTTCATTTGAGGCTGGCATCATCAAAACAGAAGGGCTCGAAGTTGGTTCAATTTGACAAAATTCTCAAAGGCATGTTTTACACTATGAACTTCATGGTCTGTTTTCATAAATTTCCACCCTTCAAATGAATTTTTGATCAACATAACATTTGTTCCTTATGACAATACCTTTTCAACCATTACCCACATGCCTATGTTTGGATTTTCTATTTGGCATTTTCGAAGAGTTGAAGTTTTAGGCACAGTTATGGAATTCATGTTGAAACTTCATACACAAGCCATTGCCTTGCAAACTACACGTCCATTTCAAGTTGTTTGGTCATCAGCATGCAAATACAATTGAGTTTGGGCCTTCTACATGATCATGCACGCCCCTGCAAGGAAAATCCATTTGCCATGCACACGAGCAAACTCACTTGTTCAGCCAATTCCAGCTATAAATACATGTGTTATGCTTCATTATGAACTAACCTAAAGGCGCCTAAAGCTCTGCAGAAATCAATTCCCAACCATACCAAAGGAACTAAGTTCACATTTCTTCAAAATTTCATATCTGAAATTCAATTGAATTTGGTTGAATCTTCAAATCTAAAGTTCCTAAACCTTCATCATCTAGTCTATTGAAGTTCTGTTTGGCAAAAAGAAGCAAGGAAAGAGACTCAAAGCTCCACAGTTCGAAGGTGTGCATCAACTGGTTTTTTCTTCGAAACTCCTTACTCCTTGATCTATTGGCCTTGATATTGTGTTGTCTGAAGTCCTCTCTATAGAGGCATCTTTGCTGTATGCTCAATTTTCAAAATCAAGCAAGTTCATGATGAACACCATCAAGCTTCCATCTCTGATTTCTCTCTTAATAGGAATCTAGAGTGGAAGTGAGTGGTATAGGAGTGATGTACATCACTTCCTCTTTCGATTGATGCCTAGATCGTCCATTTTGGTGAGCATTTGAACCTCTATGTTTTTTTGCCCTCGCCGGAGCTCACCGGAGAAGACGGTGGCGCTGGCCACCGTCTCTTTGCCAGATCAAATCTGGACCATTGGATGTGCTTCCCACGATCTAATCCGGGCCCTTGTTATGTTTGACTTTATTTAATGCACGGTACCACGTGCTTACCTCATGTACATGGTGAGCGCGCGCATGTGGAGCGTCTGATCAGCCACGTCAATTAATGAGGCTTGATCAAATGCCTCTCCTTTTTTCTGATTTTCTTAATTTCCATTTTATTTCTTTTATTTCATTAAACTTCAAAAAATCACAACTCTTTCATTTTTAACCCAAAAAATATGGGACCAATTGCATTATTTATCTTTTTAATTCTAGTTTCTAAAAATGATTTTTAATATTTTTTATTTCATCATTTGATATTTTTTGTGAATTTTCTCTTTTCTGGTTATTTTTAATCATTTTAAATAGTTTTTTATATTCAAAAAATACAAAAATATTTTCTTAACCTGTCTGAATGATGATGGATCTATGAAAAATATTCTCATCAATTTTTTAATTGATTTGAGATTTATTTGAGATTTTAGTTCAATTAGGTTATTTTTATTCATTTTTAATTGATTAAAAATAGTTTCTGACTTTAAAAAATGCTGAATTTTTTTGTCAAACTTTGTTTGACCTTGTTAGACTTGGGATAAATCACTTGGACTTTCAAAAATTGATTTGAAGTGATTTTGAAGTTTGACCTTTCTTTAATATTTTAATTCAAGTTTATTTTTAATATTAAAAATACCAAAAATATTTTGTTCATTTCTTGACTTCCAATCTTCATCTCACTTCTGTTTTTGATTGTTTGACCATGATTCTCAATGTCATTGGTCAACACTTTTTGATTGGTACATTCCATTTCATTTAATGCACTTTATTCTTCTCATTTCCATTATCCATCTTCTTCTTCTTCTTCTTTTCTTTTTGATCAATAAGTTAAAGGTTGATAAGTTAGCATTGATTAGGGAGGCTTAATCTTCCTTGATTCAAATCTAATTCATCTTGATCAAATGATCAAGTGAATGACTTTGCATTAAGGATAAGTTGCTTCCTAAATCATGCAAAAGACTTAAACCAATACAAGATCAATTCTCCTTTTCTTTTGGCATGGCAAGTTGTTGGAACTTGGTTCACTAATCAAGACTTCTAACTTGTGTTGTTGCCTACATTATTATTGACCGACCTCAAATAGTTGTGACTTCTACATAAGTCCAATTACGATTGCTTAACATAGCGCTAAATTTGCTTTATGGCACACTAACTATTAACATTGACCATTAACCATTAACATTTATTTCTTGCACTTTACATTTATGCAATTTACTATTCTTGTACATATTATTCATTTGCTTTTTCCTTTTCTCACTTGAATACATGTTTATGTTAATGCAATTTGCCTTTTGCTCACTTGAGCACATAATTGTGTATATACTATTGTGCTTGTGTGTTGTTTTGATTGTTGTGGACCAAATATAAAGAATTGGACAAAAATGGACTTAGACTTTAGGACTTTCCCTATGCTAATTTGGAGTCAAAGAGCAACTAGGCCTCATGCCTTTAGAATACTTAAAATGTCAAAGATCAACTAGGTCTTGTGCCTTTAGAATGCTTAAAGCTTAAAGATGACCTTGAAAGGACCAACTTCTAAACTCTTCTTGTCCATTCCTTGTTTGTTTTGCTAGAATCTTTTGATGTGTGTGTTTTTGTGCTAGGGATTCCACCTTGATTCAAATTGAGGAACCATTGCCATGAGATTCTAAGAGAGAGAGATCCAAGATACATTTGAGAGCTTTTCAAGAGTTTATTTGATTGATGATTGCTTAAGTTTATGCTTATGTGATTGCTTATTCCAAAGGATGGGAGCTACTTGGATCATCAGTATGATCTCAAGAGAGGAACTCCATTTGTGGTTTTGCTTCTTGTCCCTTATCTCTTGTATGTTTAGGACTTTAGCCATTCTTCTTCTTCTCTCCACTCTAACCCAAGTCAAAACCTTTGTGCAAACATTTAACACTTGTTTTCAACATTAGAAACCTAAGCCTTATGCTTTTGATTTTCAAACTTTCTTTTCTTAATACTTATTTGGAATTGGATCTTTAAATCCACTTTAACCATATTTTGTAAATACTTTTCATTGGTAAATATAACCCATTCAAAATACTTTTTGTGGTTTCAATGGCCACCTTCTTAATCAAAATTTTCATAACCTTTAGCTATTAGGTTTGAGTTTTCCTTGAGGTAGATGTAATACTCACCTATATCCTTAGTGATGGACAATGAGTCTTCCATGCTTATTATAGGGTTAACCCCTTACTAGCATGTTGAAGATATCCTCACATGGTGGATTTGTGGTTTTAGGTTGAGTTTTCTCCCTCGGATAACAAAAGACCTTAAGGCTTTTGGGCCAATCAATTCACCAACTCATTTTGAGATTTTTACCCCGAACTACGAGGTTTTGATCCTAATCTTTTTTAAGATGGTACGTAGGCAATGGGTTTATCCATCCAAACACAAAATGTAAATAAACTTGTATATTCTCTTCTCATCTCTTCAATCATGTTTGCACAAACAAATTTTCACCAAATACCAACCTTACAACCAATGTGAAAAGGGCTCCCTAGGAGTACCTAGGATGTTTTGGGTGCTTAAAACCTTCCCATTGGATAACCAACCCCCTTACCCCGATTTCTGACATTTTTACTAGTTTTTGATTCGATAAAACTTTTAGGTTTTTGTTCGCTTTCTAACCATTCCTTTGGATAAATAGAAGTGCGGTGGCGACTCGACTTGTATGGTTTACCTTAGATTTAGTCAATATCTCTAATGGTAACGAATACCCCGCTACAGAAAAGTGGCGACTCTGCTGGGGATGATTTGCCTAGTGGGTTTTGCCTACTTTTCATATTGTGTTGTATTGTATTGTATATTGTTTGGTGACATATTTTTGTGCAATTTGGAATCACTGTATTGTATGTAATGATTGAATTGCTTGAATAATAACTCCTTGTATGATTGGTGATCTTTGTGAGATGAGTTTTATACCTGGACTCGAGTGCACTTAGGATAGGAGAATGGCATAGTCTTGTTGACTTGTGTGGAGTTATTCCTTAGCAAGTTGACTTGCAAGTCCATTCACTTGGTGGAGGTCATGTTGGGATCAATAATGTCACACATGTAGTTGTGGTTTGACATTACTCTTTCCAATATAGACCTTAGAAGCCAAGGACCTTAGTTCACCAAGCCCATCTTGGCCTATTCTTAGGATGTAGTGTGAAAGTCGTTCAAGTGTAAGATTTGATACGATTGTTACGCGATACTACGCTCATAAGAGTCTCTCTTGAGAATATTTTTGGAATACGAGTAGTCGTTTCTCCGATAATATCCGAAAGATGGGATTATGACTATGGGAACCTGTTGTAGAACATGTTTGGCAGGTTAAACCCTAGTACACTCCCTTTGGGTGGTTCTTAACCGAGACTTCATGCTCGTGACTTGCAACAAACCATTGATTCATGGTTGATCCGTTCATGTATCCTGAATATCAATGGAACTTGGGTGTTGATAAGGTGTAAACCATAATCCACCAAAATGGATGATTGATATTAAGGATAATATGATCCATTCCATGACCTTTGTTTGGTGTGCGTTGCTTGATCCTTGAGTGTGATTGTTGCATTCATGCATTCATGCACCCATTTGCATTCATATCATCAATAATGAAGAAAATTTTCAAGGAACTTAAGAGGTCTATTTGCAAATTTTCAGACATGGAAAGACAAAGAAGGAATACAAAGAAGTACAACTTCAGACAACCAGATTTGAAAGAGCTAAGGAATTTGACATCCTATGTACTAGATCCCTTGGGTTTCAAGGCTCATTTTGGGAAGCTTCTTCCTCTTCTGACTACTCAGGTGGATGAAGGATTGATGAGCGTATTGGTGCAGTTTTATGATCCTTTGTATCGTTGCTTCATATTTCCGGATTTTCAGCTTTTGCCCACGCTTGAGGAGTATGCCTACCTTGTGGGTATACCTATTCTAGACCAGTTGTTGTTCAGTGGCTTAGAGAGTATTCCTACTTCTCGAAAGATAGCTGACATGTTGCATATAGATGAATATCTGGTTGGTGCTCATATGACTACCAAAGGTGGAATTCAAGGTCTCCCTTTTGAGTTCCTCATTGCTCAAGCTACTATATATGGGAAGGCCATGAGTGAGGATGTCTTTGAAGCCATCTTTGTACTTCTCATCTATGGGTTAGTGTTATTCCCCAATATCGACAAGTTTGTGGATGTGAACGCTATTAGGATTTTCTCTACTCTTAATCCCGTTCCGACTCTGTTGGGTGACACTTATTTTTCTTTGCATATGAGGAATGCAAAGGGTGGTGGTGTCATTGTGTGCTGTTTGCCTTTGTTATATAAATTGTTTATTTCTCACTTACCGCAGACGGTCGCCTTCAAGGAGAACAAGGGATGTCTTCGGTGGTCAACGAGACTTATGTTTATCACTAATAATGATATCTCTTGGTACAACCGTGTGTATGACGGTGTGCAGATTATCGACTCTTGTGGTAAATTCTCCAATGTACCTCTTCTTGGTACATGTGGTGGGATTAGCTACAACCCCGTTTTGGCACGTCGTCAGCTTGGGTTCCCCCTAAAAGATAAACCCAATAACATTTTGTTAGAGGGTGTGTTCTTTCAGGAGGGTAAAGATCCCCAAGGCTTGAAAGGAAGGAAGGAGTTGGGTCCTAAGAATTGTGTCGCTTTGGAGCTTTACACTGCTTGGGTTAGGAGGAGAGCTTCCGAGTATCTCATGCCTTACGAGTATCCAAGACCTACGCCTTTGGTTGTGGCTGGGCCTTCAACCCTCCCTGACCAAGGAGTAGAGGAGTTAAGAGATGAAGACCGTTCACGTGCTTGGATCCGTGAACGAAAAGAGTTGCTTCAGCAGATTAAGGAGAAGGATGCTTTGATTGAGTTTCTCGAGCATCAGGTTATTGATGATCCTGATGATGCATGGACTTCTCTACTTCCTCAGTCTTCCAAGTTTTGGAAGAGGAAGTACGATCGACTCGTCAAGGAGAAGGCAGATATGGAGGCAGCCTATGAGGAGGAGGTGAAGAAGCTTCGTACATCTTATCTTCCTGTGTCCCGAGCTTTAGATGATTATTTTTAGGGATCCATAGGATGATCATTTTCCCTTTCCATTGTATTTGGTTACCAATGTTGTACTTTTGTGGTGTAAAAAAATATTTTCCAGATATTACTGATGAGATGTTTCCATATGTGATAAAAAGGTAATATTTCCCAAAATTTGCAAGTAGAACTCTAAAGTTCCTCTGAAATAAAAAAACAAATCATATGCACAAGCATTGCATGCATCATGTGCATAATCAGGTCTTGCTCCAGGCTTCTTGTCCTATGGTCTAACTTTTTGTTCTTCATTTGTTTTGAAGACAAGCTGACTCATCGGTACTACACCAGAGCCAACTCTTCAAGACTGATGGATCATTTGGAATAGAAGAACCGCGAGCTGAAAGAGGAAGTAGCCAGATTGACTGCCTTGATGGAGTCATTTTTGGCCGCTCAGAGCCAGTCATCTCCAACACCCTTAACCCCTCCCTAGAGGACGGCCATTTCTGAGATTGTAACTTCTATTGTGCATGCTGCAACATCTCACTTTGCACCATCCAAGCCAGCCGGGTTCCCTTGGGGAATGCCCGTCAACTTTGTGCCAGAGGGTTTTGCCCCTACTCTTGCTTCACTGCCGGCATCTAGCCCGGTCCTTTCAGTACCACCTCCTGTCGTGCACACTTTACCAAGGATTGAAGATACCATCTATCATTCTGAGCCATCTGAGGGCCCAAACGTTTATGAGAAGATGGATGATATGAAGGACCAATTCCTTGAGCTTCGCAAGGAACTGAAAACTCTGAGAGGGAAGGACCTCTTTGGTAAGAGTGCTGCTGAGTTGTGCCTTGTGCCCAACGTGAAGATCCCTATTAAATTTAAAGTACCTAACTTTGAGAAGTATAAGGGGAACACATGCCCACTCAGCCATCTTGTGATGTATGCTCGTAAGATGTCGACACAAACTGATAATGATCAACTGCTCATCCACTATTTCCAGGACAGTCTGTCCGGTGCCGCTCTCCGGTGGTACATGGGTTTGGAGAGTTCGAACATCCGCTCTTTCAACGATCTTGGCGAGGCCTTCGTCAAGCAATATAAATACAATGTGGATATGGCTCCTGATAGAGACCAATTGAGAGCAATATCGTAGAAGGATAAGGAGACCTTTAAAGAATACGCCCAAAGGTGACGCGAATTGGCAGCTCAGATAGTGACTCCCCTTGAGGAGAAAGAGATGACCAAGATCTTCTTGAAGACCTTGAGCTCGTTCTACTACGAGAGAATGATAGTTAGTGCTCCCTCAGACTTCACCGAGATGGTGAATATGGGAATGAGATTGGAAGAAGGGGTTCGTGAAGGACACTTAACTCGAGATGAAAGCTCTTCAGCAAAGAGATATGGAAGCTTTGCAAAGAAGAAGAAGGGAGAGGCACATGTTGTGTCTTCCCATATCAAGAGAGGACCCTCTGTGAAGAGGAAGATTACACGCCCAGTCAATAATCAACATCAGGTGGCTCATATAGCACCTGTTTTCAGGGAAGCTCAACATTATCAACAACCACAAACTCAGCAATATCAGCAACAACAACAGCGTCCACAACAGCAGGCCTACCAGCCTCGAAATAACAACAACAATGCCAGCACCAGCTATGAGAGGAAGAGGGTTACCTTTGATCCAATTCCGATGACTTATGCTGAACTCTATCCATCTCTGATCGATAGAAAGTTAATCACTCCGCGAGACCCTCCCGTTGTACCTGCTAACCCCCAGTGGTGGTACAAGCCTGAACTTCATTGTGTATATCATTCCGGTGCTCCCGGACACGATGTAGAGAATTGTTATCCCCTGAAGACCAAGGTGCAAGACCTTGTGAGAAGTGGGATTCTGTTTTTCGAGGACGTAGGTCCGAACGTGAAGAAAAACCCATTGCCCGAGCATGGGAAGTCTGTTAATATGGTCTAGGGTTGTCCTGGCAAGTACAAAGTTAAATACGTCAGCCATATCCGACAATCGCTGGTTGAGATGCATCGTTTGCTGTATGATTATAGCCATTATGAGCACGACCATGATAGATGCAGAGTCTGTTCTGTCAATCAGAGAGGTTGTCGCCAGGTGCGTAAGGATGTTCAAGAGATGTTGGACGAAGGAGTCATTGAGATCCTTCAAAATAGAAATGTTGACGAAGATGCTCTCGAAGTCAACGTAATTTCTCCAGTATTCCGGATACCTGAGCCTGTTGTCATCAAGTATGATGGCAGCAAGAAGAAGGTTTTTCCTACTCTCGTCATCAAACCAGCCGGACCTGTACCGTACTCCTCCGAGAAGGCGGTTCTTTATCGCTACAATGTTGTAGCAGTAGAAAATGGGAAAGAGGTGTCCTTACCTTCTTCATCTGTCGTAAACATTGCTGACGTCAGCGGTTTGACCCGCATCGGTCGTGTATTTTCAGCTCCGTTGAAGCCTCAAGTTGATGCTCAAGGAAGTGTTGATGATGATTTTGTTAAACGCCCGACTGGGAATGCTGTGAACACTCTGAATCCGGCACTTGTTGCTAAGCCCTCCTCCATATCAAAAACTCCTGCTTTTGTTGGCCTGAGTGGCAATACGAAAGAAGACTGTGATGAGATGTTGAGGCTCATCAAAAGGAGCGAGTACAACGTTGTAGACCAGCTTCTACAAACGCCATCCAAAATATATGTGTTATCACTACTATTAAATTCAGAACCACACCGAGAAGCTCTGCAGAAGGTGTTGGATGTGGCGTACGTAGATCATGACGTCACGATAGAACAATTTGATAGTATTGTTGCAAACGTCACCGCCTGTAACAATTTGAGTTTTGTGACGCTGATCTCCCCGAGGAGGGAAAAGACCACAACTTGGCATTACATATATCTATGAGCTGCAAGGATGACGCCATGTCCAATGTGTTGGTGGACACTGGGTCATCATTAAATGTATTGCCAAAGTCCATTCTTACGAAGTTGTCATATCAGGGGCCTCCCATGAGGCAGAGTGGAGTAGTTGTGAAAGCTTTCGATGGGTCTCGTAAAACTGTGATTGGTGAGGTTGATCTCCCAATCAAAATCGGACCAAGTGATTTCCAGATTACCTTCCAGGTTATGGATATTCACCCACCGTATAACTGTCTCCTAGGCAGACCATGGATTCACGAGGCAGGTGTCGTGACATCCACCATACATCAGAAACTGAAATTTGTAAAGAATAATAAGTTGGTGGTGATAGGGGGAGAAAAGGCTCTCCTGGTTAGCCATTTGTCTTCCTTCTCATTTATAGATGCTGAGGATGAAGTTGGAACTCCGTTCCAAGCTTTATCTATTGCTGAACCTGTTGAGAAGAGAACTCCTTCATTTGCTTCCTACAAAGATGCAAAGTTGGCCATTGAGCATGGCACAACTGCTGGATTAGGGCAAATGATCAAGTTGGAAGACAACAACTCTCGGGCTGGCATAGGCTATTCTTCTGGAGTCTTCAACAAGCAAGGATTATTCAAGAGTGGTGGATTTATCCACACTGGCCAAGACGAAGAGGCTGCTGTCATTTTGGAAGAGGACGAAGAGGATTCTGGCAATTTCATTATCCATGGAGGGGTCTGCAATAATTGGGTCGCTGTTGACATCCCGACAGTTATCCATAAGTCAAAGTAATGTTCATTGTGTTTGAAAACCCTTCTCCCATGCCAAAAGGAGAAGTGATGACATTGTTGGCACATAAATACAATGATGTTTTCATTCAATAAATTCATGTTAAATGTTTGTTTTTCCAATTATTTTCCCTTTTTGCTTTTTGCATGAAATTAGTGATCACATAAAACCCTTTAAAAATAAGAATAAAATCAATCTTTTCATCTGCATAATGATTTGCTTTGTTTGAATTCTAAAATCTCTTTTATATCCAAAATCATTATGCAGGTTAATCAAACCCATTGAACATAATGATCCAACACCATCTCCCAACTTTGAATTCCCTGTATTTGAGGCGAAAGAAGATGATGTTGAAGAGATTCCTGACGAGATTACCCGCCTACTTGAGCACGAAGAAAAGATAATTCAGCCGCATCTTGAGAATCTGGAAACAGTCAACTCGGGGTCTGCAGATTGTGTGTGAGAAGTGAAGATTGGGGCACTCCTGGAAGAGTCTGTTAAGAAGGGGTTGATTGATTTGCTACGAGAATATGTTGACATCTTTGCCTGGTCATATGAAGACATGCCTGGTCTAGATACTGATATCGTGCAACATTTCCTACCTTTGAAGCCTGGGTGTGTGCATGTGAAGCAAAAGCTCAGAAGAACTCATCCAGATATGGTAGTGAAGATCAAGGAGGAAGTTCAGAAGCAAATTGATGCAGGGTTTCTGGTGACTTCTACATATCCTCAATGGGTAGCCAATATTGTGCCCGTGCCTAAGAAAGATGGAAAAGTCTGGATGTGTGTGGACTATAGAGACTTGAATAAAGCTAGCCCGAAAGATGATTTTCCACTACCAAATATTGATATGTTGGTAGATAATACAGCTAAATTCAAAGTCTTCTCATTTATGGACGGATTTTCCGGATATAATCAGATTAAAATGGCACCCGAGGATATGGAGAAGACAACATTCATCACACCTTAGGGAACATTCTGTTATCGAGTGATGCCCTTCGGTTTGAAGAACGTCGGAGCCACGTATCAACGAGCTATGACTACCTTGTTTCATGATATGATGCATAAGGAGATCGAGGTGTATGTTGATGATATGATTGCTAAGTCAAGAACGGAAGTTGAACATGTAGAACACCTGTTGAAGCTTTTTCAGCGTTTGAGGAAGTATAAGCTTCGTCTGAATCCTAACAAGTGTACATTTGGAGTCCGTTCCGGCAAGTTATTGGGCTTTATCGTTAGTAAGAGAGGTATTGAGGTTGATCCTACAGAGGTCACAGCAATACAAGAGATGCCTGCGCCAAAAACTGAGAAGCAAGTCCGAGGTTTTCTTGGCCGCTTGAATTACATTTCCAGATTCATATCTCACATGACTGCCACATGTGCACCGATATTCAAGCTCCTCCGGAAAGATCAGTACCATGATTGGACCGAGGATTGCCAAAAAGCTTTTGATAGCATTAAAGAATATTTGTCTGAGCCTCCGATCCTGTCTCCGCCTGCGGAAGGAAGACCATTGATTATGTATCTGACAGTTCTTGAAGACTCGATGGGTTGTGTCCTTGGTCAGCAAGACGAATCAGGAAAGAAAGAATATGCCATCTACTATTTGAGTAAGAAGTTTACTGATTGTGAGTCTCGATACTCAATGCTTGAGAAAATATGTTGTGTTTTGGCTTGGGCTGCTAGGCGTTTACGCCAGTATATGTTGAATCATACGACTTGGTTAATATCCAAAATGGATCCGATCAAGTATATTTTTGAGAAGCCTTCTTTAACTGGAAGAATTGCCCGTTGGAAGATGTTGTTATCCGAGTATGATATTGAGTATAAAGCTCAGAAGGCTATTAAAGGTAGTATTTTGGCTGACCACTTGGCACATCAGCCGGTTGAAGACTATCAGTCAGTTCAATATGACTTCCCAGATAAGGAGATTCTGTATTTGAAAATGAAAGATTGTGATGAACCTACGCTCGATGAAGGGCCAGAGCCTGGTTCCCGATGGAACATGGTGTTTGATGGCGCTGTAAATAAATATGGAAATGGTATTGGGGCATTGATTATTACCCCTCAAGGCACACATTTTCCTTTTACAGCAAGGCTAACTTTCAAATGCACGAATAATATGGTTGAGTATGAAGCTTGTATTATGGGGTTGGAAGAATGCATCGATCTTAGGATCAAGCATCTTGATGTTTATGGTGATTCGGCCCTCGTTGTTAATCAGATTAAGGGTGAATGGGAAACGAATCAGCCTGGCCCCATTCCATATAGGGATTATGCGAGGAGGATTTCAACATTCTTTACTGAGGTTGACTTCCATCATATTCCTCGAGAATAGAATCAGATGGCAGATGCTCTCGCTACGCTCGCTTCGATGATTGTGGTAAGACTCTGAAATGAAGTTCCCAATATCACCGTGATGCGCTTGGATAGTCCAGCTCATGTATTTGCAGTAGAAGAAGTAAAAGATGATAAGCCATGGTATTATGACATCAAGTGTCTCCTTCAGAACCAAATTTACCCGCCTGGGGCATCTGTGAAAGATAGAAAAACTCTGAGGAGATTATCTGGCAGTTTCTACCTCAATGGTGATGTGTGTAACACCCTTCTAAAATACCCCAAATATTTAATTAAAAATAATAAACATATAACAATTCAGAGTAATTATGCCATGCAAGGGTGTCACACATAATATTCACACCATTCAACCATATAACGGTCATGCTCTTTTATTAATTCAAAACATAAACATTTGCATAAAACGCAACGGATAGAGATCTCCTCAATCATGTAAAACATGTAACATTCACATGTAAATTATTCAACAAGGTAAATATCCCATCCCGATGTTACATCTATCAGAGCACGACCCACTAAGGAGACTACACTAGACCCCAAGCATTCGCTTCTACTCAACTCATTTCTCGTTACCTGAAAAATAGTTGTAAGGGTGAGTTCCTCAATCAATATAATAAGCATTATAGAATATAATGTCATGTTAAGTAATTTAACACATTAATCACCCTAATCACAACATAAAATCAGTAACAACACATCAGCTCAACATCATACTCACACCAACATAATCCACAAGTATAATCTCAAATCATACTCCATAACCACGCAAACACACGTATAATATTGGAATACATCCATTCATATTATACGCCAGACATACATTATGCAATGAGACTCCACACATGCGGTACCGACTATTCTTGAACATATAGTTCAAGCTCACCGATCCCTCCAGATACGGCTACTAAGCTCACTAGTCCCACTCATTTGAGACCTAGTGACTCACTCACTAATTCCTCACCATGGGAATTAGCTACAGCCCCGAAGGCTAGACCATGCACACTAATCATCTAGCATGCAAACATCAACAACAAATCCACAATGATTCACTCACTAATTCCTCACCATGGGAATTAGCTACAGCCCCGAAGGCTATGCTATGCACGCTAATCATCTAGCAATGCAGCATCAAAAATAATTCACAATGGACATATGCTCACACTCTAAGCCATACAACAGTCCATTCACAAATACATGCATAATATATACATTCATAGCATTATGCATATCATCATACATCATCAACACATGTATCAACACATCATTATCATGTAAATCAATTAAACACAGTATTAGCACACTCTACTAATACCTATATTGCTCAACACAGCGGGAATAATCCCTATTACATCATACGCCAACATAGGCCAACTCTCAATTATGTACACAACATTAAAAAGCCAAATTTTTCCACTCTGCAACAGTGTTAACCGGTTAACGCCCTGGGTTAACCGGTTAACGCAGGCAAAAACACATTTTCTGGCAAAACGTAACAGTGTTAACCGGTTAACGCCCTGGGTTAACCGGTTAACGCAGGCAAAACAGCACATTTTCACAAATTATAACAGTGTTAACCGGTTAACGCCCTGGGTTAACCGGTTAACGCAGACAACACAGCAGTTCCTGCGCTAACACAAGGCAAAATGCAGAATTCTCCGCATTTTCCGCCGTTGGAGGACTTCCGGACCTCCGATTCCGATTCCGTAAAAAGCTATACGTTCGGAATTTCACAACTAACCCAAACACAGATCCAATTACAGTCTAAATACAATTTATCCAACATAATTCTTCAGCATCAACAATCCCAATTAGGGTCAAATTAACGGCTTATCACTACCCATCACATATCATCCCATAATACCCATTAATCGACGATAAACCCCCCTTACCTGATTAATCCGGCAAATCTTTGAGCTCCAAGCTTTTCTCTCTTCAACCTTCAGCCCTTGCTCTGTCTCTTTGCCCTTTTCCTCTTTCACGATCGTTTCTCTGTTTTCACGTGAAACTTTCTTTTTACCAAAAAATGGGATTCTTTCTCTTATTTCCAACATATATATATTTTCCGAATAATAATAATAATCCAAAAATAATAATAATAAAATTTCCAATTATTTAACTAAATTAATAAATAAATTATTAACTCAATTTAAATAATTATTTTATTATTATCGGGGTGTTACAACTCTCCCCACTAAAAGAGTTTTCGTCCTCGAAAACATACCTCAAGCGAACAACTCTGGGTAAGACTCCTTCATCTTACTCTCCAGTTCCCAAGTCACGTTGCCACCTGCTGGTCCTCCCCAAGCTACCTTTACCAAGGCAATCTCTTTACCCCGCAACTGCTTCAACTCTCGATCCTCGATCCTCATAGGTGATGTCTCAACAGTCAGGTTATCTCTCACCTGTACATCATCTACTTGGACTACATGCGACGGATCATGGATGTACCTCCTCAACTGAGACACATGAAAAACCTCATGCAAATTCGCAAGCGACGACGGTAAAGCGACACGATAGGCTACCTCCCCTATCCTCTCCAAAATCTGATAAGGACCAATAAATCGAGGTGTCAACTTCTTCGACTTCAAAGCTCGACCAACACCAGTTATCGGAGTAACACGAAGAAACACATGATCTCCCTCTTGGAACTCAAGTGACTTCCTCCTCTTATCATGATAACTTTTCTGACGACTCTGAGCAATCCTCATCTTCTCCTGAATCATCTTAATCTTTTCCGTAGTCTGTTGAACAATCTTCGGTCCAACCACAACACTCTCACCGGACTCATACCAACACAAAGGTGTCCGACATCTCCTACCATACAAAGCTTCAAACGGTGCCATACCAATGCTCGAATGAAAACTATTGTTGTAGGTAAACTCCATCAAAGGCAAATAACAATCCCAAGCACCTCCTTTTTCCAGAACACAAGCCCTCAAAAGATCTTCTAATGACTGAATCGTCCTCTCAGTCTGACCATCAGTCTGCGGATGATATGCAGAACTCAATCTCAGCTTAGTTCCCAAAGCCTTCTGCAAACCTTCCCAAAACTTTGATGTAAATCTAGGATCTCTGTCCGAAACAATACTCGACGGAATACCATGCAAACTTACAATCTTCTCAATATACAACTCGGCTAATCTCTCTAACGGATAATCCATTCTGATCGGAATGAAATGAGCCGACTTTGTCAATCTGTCAACAATCACCCAAATGGCTTCAAAATTCTTATTTGTCCTCGGTAACCCAGAAACAAAATCCATACTGATACTATCCCACTTCCACTCTGGAATAGCCAACGGTTGCATTAGCCCAGACGGCTTCTGATGCTCAATCTTTGACTTCTGACAAGTCAAACAGGAATAAACAAAACTCGCAATTTCTCTTTTCATTCCCGGCCACCAAAATAACTTTTTCAAATCATGATACATCTTCGTAGCTCCAGGATGAATACTCAAGCCACTACGATGTCCTTCTTCAAGAATACTCTTCTTAAGTTCGGTAACATCCGGAATGCACACCCGATTACCAAATTTCAAAACGCCATTCTCATCAACTCTGAATTCACCACCTTGACCTTGATTCACTAAAGTCAACTTATCAACCAAAAGCACATCGGATTTCTGACCTTCTCTAATCTCATCCAGAATACCACTCGTTAACCTCAACATTCCCAATTTAACACTATTGTGAGTACTCTCACACACCAAACTCAAGTCCCTAAACTGCTCAATTAAATCCAATTCTCTAACCATTAACATAGACGTATGTAATGATTTCCGACTCAATGCATCAGCTACTACGTTTGCTTTACCCGGATGGTAATTCAAACCAAAGTCATAATCCTTCAGAAATTCTAACCATCTCCTCTGTCTCATATTCAGCTCTTTCTGATCAAACAAATACTTTAAACTCTTATGGTCACTGAAAACCTCAAATCTTGAACCATACAAGTAATGCCTCCATAACTTCAGAACAAACACCACAGCTGCCAACTCTAAATCGTGTGTCGGATAGTTCCTCTCATGAACCCTCAGTTGTCTCGAAGCATAAGCTATAACCTGCTTATTCTGCATCAACACACCACCCAAGCCCAACAATGAAGCATCACAGTAAACCTCAAATGATTCCGACGAACTCGGTAATATCAGAATAGGAGCAGTAGTCAACCTTCTCTTTAACTCTTGGAAACCTTCTTCACATTTTGAGTCCCAAACAAACGCTTGCCCCTTTCTAGTCAACATCGTCAACGGTAACGCCAACTTAGAAAATCCCTCAATAAACTTCCTATAATAACCAGCCAATCCAAGAAAACTTCGAATCTCAGCAACAGACTTCGGAGCTTCCCACTTAGACACCGCTTCTATCTTAGAAGGATCAACAGCAACACCACCTCTTGAAATCACATGACCAAGAAAACTAACCTCTTCTAACCAAAATTCACATTTAGAGAGTTTAGCAAATAACTTCTTTTCTCGTAGAACTTCTAAAACCACTCTCAAATGCTCAGCATGTTCTTCTTCCGATTTCGAATACACCAAAATGTCGTCAATAAACACCACAACAAACTTATCTAGGTACGGGTGGAAAATCCTATTCATATACTCCATAAATACTCCAGGCGCATTAGTCACACCAAAAGGCATTACAGAATACTCATAATGTCCATACCTTGTTCTGAAAGCAGTCTTCTGAATATCCTCAGTTTTCACACGTATCTTATGATACCCAGATCTCAAATCTATCTTGCTGAACACACTCGCACCAACCAACTGATCCATCAAATCATCAATCCTCGGCAAAGGATACCGATTCTTGATCGTCACTTTATTCAGTTGCCTGTAGTCCACACACAACCTCATAGTACCTTCTTTCTTCTTAACCAACAATACTGGTGCACCCCACGGTGACACACTCGGACGAATAAATTTCTTATCCAACAGATCTTCCAACTGACTCTTCAATTCAGTTAACTCAACAGCAGACATACGGTACGGAGCCATCGATATCGGTCTAGTACCCGGTACCAAATCAATCGAGAACTCAACTTCACGCTCTGGCGGCAATTCATTCACTTCTTCAGGAAAGACATCAGGAAAATCACACACCACAGCCAGATCGCCAATCACTAGTTTATCTTTAGCCTCCACAGTCGCTAACAACATAAACAACTCTGCCCCGTCTGCTACTTCCTCATTCACCTGCCTTGCTGATAGAAATAAACTCTTCCCTTCCTCAATCTCAGGAAATATCACAGTCTTATCAAAACAGTTGATATAAACTCGGTTACACACCAACCAGTTCATACCCAGAATAACATCAATCTGCACTAGTGGAAGACACACAAGGTCTATCCCAAAGTCTCTACCAAAAATACTCAAGGGATAATTCAAACAAACTGAGGTAGTAGTCACTGAACCCTTCGCAGGAGTATCAATCACCATACTTCCAAGTATCTCAGATATCTCTAACTTAAGTTTCACAGCACAATCCAAAGATATAAAGGAATGAGTAGCACCGGTGTCAATAATAGCTACAAGAGGAAAGCCATTAATATAACACGTACCTCGGATCAAACGATCATCTGCAGAAGTCTCAGAACCTGATAAAGCAAAGACCTTGCCTCCTGACTGATTCTCCTTCTTCGGCTTAGGACACTGTGGACTGATATGACCCAACTCTCCACAGTTGAAACAAGTTACAGTCTTCAACCGACACTCTGCAGCCAAATGACCACCTTTGCCACACTTGAAACACTTCATCTCAGCATTGGTACACTCATGGACACGATGTCCAGCCCGACCACATCTATAACACTTAGCAGGGGCACTAGAGTCTCCCCCACTAGGCCTCTTCATCCCACTCTGCTTCTGGAAACCTTTGCCAGCTGCATATGGTTTTCCACGATCATTCTGATTCTTGCCTTTCCTATCAACTCTCTGTTGATAGCTCTCTGCTCTGGCTTTGGAATCCTGTTCAAAAATCCTGCAACAGTCAACCAAGTCAGAAAACACTTTGATCCGTTGGTATCCAATAGCCTGCTTGATCTCGGGACGTAACCCGTTCTCAAACTTCACACATTTCGAAAATTCTCCAGCAGCCTCGTTATAGGGAGTATAATACTTTGACAGCTCTGTGAACTTAGCAGCATACTCAGTAACAGACCTGTTACCCTGCTTCAATTCCAAGAACTCTATCTCTTTCTTTCCTCTGACATCCTCTGGAAAGTACTTCCTCAGAAATCTCTCTCTGAATACAGCCCAAGTGATCTCAGCATTCCCAGCAGATTCCAACTCAGTGCGGGTAGCAACCCACCAATCATCTACTTCCTCTGACAGCATATGCGTACCGAACCTGACCTTCTGGTTATCGGCACACTCAGTCACTCGGAAGATCCTCTCGATCTCCTTCAACCACTTCTGAGCGCCATCTGGATCGTATGCTCCCTTGAACATTGGAGGATTGTTCTTCTGGAACTCACTCAGTTGACGAGCAGCTCCCATTCCCACAACATTCGGATTCCCTCCAAGTACTCCAGCTAGCATACCCAGAGCCTCAGCAATCGCAGCATCATCTCTACCTCTTCCAGCCATCTCTATTCTGAAAACCCAAACAAACTAAAACAATGAGTACTGATAGGGTTACACAACACCTATACCGTACAGGGGGAACAGAATAATTACGACTCGACTCGACCGACTATGCTCTGATACCACTAATGTAACACCCTTCTAAAATACCCCAAATATTTAATTAAAAATAATAAACATATAACAATTCAGAGTAATTATGCCATGCAAGGGTGTCACACATAATATTCACACCATTCAACCATATAACGGTCATGCTCTTTTATTAATTCAAAACATAAACATTTGCATAAAACGCAACGGATAGAGATCTCCTCAATCATGTAAAACATGTAACATTCACATGTAAATTATTCAACAAGGTAAATATCCCATCCCGATGTTACATCTATCAGAGCACGACCCACTAAGGAGACTACACTAGACCCCAAGCATTCGCTTCTACTCAACTCATTTCTCGTTACCTGAAAAATAGTTGTAAGGGTGAGTTCCTCAATCAATATAATAAGCATTATAGAATATAATGTCATTTTAAGTAATTTAACACATTAATCACCCTAATCACAACATAAAATCAGTAACAGCACATCAGCTCAACATCATACTCACACCAACATAATCCACAAGTATAATCTCAAATCATACTCCATAACCACGCAAACACACGTATAATATTGGAATACATCCATTCATATTATACGCCAGACATACATTATGCAATGAGACTCCACACATGCGGTACCGACTATTCTTGAACATATAGTTCAAGCTCACCGATCCCTCCAGATACGGCTACTAAGCTCACTAGTCCCACTCATTTGAGACCTAGTGACTCACTCACTAATTCCTCACCATGGGAATTAGCTACAGCCCCGAAGGCTAGACCATGCACACTAATCATCTAGCATGCAAACATCAACAACAAATCCACAATGATTCACTCACTAATTCCTCACCATGGGAATTAGCTACAGCCCCGAAGGCTATGCTATGCACGCTAATCATCTAGCAATGCAGCATCAACAACAATTCACAATGGACATATGCTCACACTCTAAGCCATACAACAGTCCATTCACAAATACATGCATAATATATACATTCATAGCATTATGCATATCATCATACATCATCAACACATGTATCAACACATCATTATCATGTAAATCAATTAAACACAGTATTAGCACACTCTACTAATACCTATATTGCTCAACACAGCGGGAATAATCCCTATTACATCATACGCCAACATAGGCCAACTCTCAATTATGTACACAACATTAAAAAGCCAAATTTTTCCACTCTGCAACAGTGTTAACCGGTTAACGCCCTGGGTTAACCGGTTAACGCAGGCAAAAACACATTTTCTGGCAAAACGTAACAGTGTTAACCGGTTAACGCCCTGGGTTAACCGGTTAACGCAGGCAAAACAGCACATTTTCACAAATTATAACAGTGTTAACCGGTTAACGCCCTGGGTTAACCGGTTAACGCAGACAACACAGCAGTTCCTGCGCTAACACAAGGCAAAATGCAGAATTCTCCGCATTTTCCGCCGTTAGAGGACTTCCGGACCTCCGATTCCGATTCCGTAAAAAGCTATACGTTCGGAATTTCACAACTAACCCAAACACAGATCCAATTACAGTCTAAATACAATTTATCCAACATAATTCTTCAGCATCAACAATCCCAATTAGGGTCAAATTAACGGCTTATCACTACCCATCACATATCATCCCATAATACCCATTAATCGACGATAAACCCCCCTTACCTGATTAATCCGGCAAATCTTTGAGCTCCAAGCTTTTCTCTCTTCAACCTTCAGCCCTTGCTCTGTCTCTTTGCCCTTTTCCTCTTTCACGATCGTTTCTCTGTTTTCACGTGAAACTTTCTTTTTACCAAAAAATGGGATTCTTTCTCTTATTTCCAACATATATATATTTTCCGAATAATAATAATAATCCAAAAATAATAATAATAAAATTTCCAATTATTTAACTAAATTAATAAATAAATTATTAACTCAATTTAAATAATTATTTTATTATTATCGGGGTGTTACAATGTGCTTTATAAGAGAAATTTTGACATGGTGCTTCTCAGATGCGTGGATAGACACGAAGCAGACATGTTGATGACAGAGGTCCATGAGGGTTCATTTGGTACTCATTCCAATGGACATGCCATGGCTAGAAAGATGTTGAGAGCAGGTTACTATTGGCTGACAATGGAGTCTGACTACTGCAACTATGTGAAGAAATGTCATAAGTGTCAGATTTATGCGGATAAGATTCATATTCCTCCGACACTTCTGAATGTGATTTCGTCACCATGGCCCTTCTCCATGTGGGGAATCGACATGAATGGCATGATAGAGCCGAAAGCGTCTAATGGACACAGATTTATTCTCGTAGCAATTGATTACTTCATTAAGTGGGTTGAAGCAGCGTCATACGCAAATGTGACCAGGCAGGTGGTTGTGAAGTTTATCAAGAATCAACTCATATGTCGATATGGTGTGCCATATAAGATCATTACTGATAATGGATCTAACTTAAACAACAAAATGATGAAAGAGCTGTGTAGCGAGTTCAAGATTGCACATCATAATTCTTCTCCTTAAAAACCCAAGATGAATGGGGCTGTTGAAGCTGCTAATAAGAATATCAAGAAAATTATACAGAAGATGGTTGCCACGTACAAGGATTGGCACGAGATGCTGTCGTTCGCTTTACATGGGTATCGTACGTCCGTCCGCACTTCAACGGGGGCAACCCCTTTCTCTTTTGTTTACGGCATGGAGGTTGTCCTCCCAATATAGGTGGAATTCCCATCAATGAGAGTCTTGATGGAAGCCAAGTTGACTGATGCTGAATGGGTCCAGAGTCATTATGACCAATTGAATTTAATTGAAGAGAAGAGATTGACGGCCATGTGCCATGGACAGTTATATCAACAAAGGATGAAGAAAGCCTTTGATAAGAAGGTCAAGCCTCGTGTGTTCCGAGAAGGTGACGTTGTGCTCAAGAAAGTCTTGTCTTTCGCACCCGATTCCAGGGGCAAGTGGACTCCAAACTATGAAGGTCCATATGTTGTTAAGAGAGCCTTTTTAGGCGGTGCATTGATACTTACAACTATGGATGGGGAGGATTTCACTCGTCCTGTGAATTCAGATGTAGTCAAGAAATACTTCGCCTAAATAAAAAAACAGAGTAGCTCGCTAAATTGAAAACCCGAAAGGGCGGCTTAGGCAAAAATGAGCGTCTCGGTGGATTGAAAACCCGAAAGGGCGATCCAGGCAAAAATTAGAGACATAAAAATTTTGAATATATGTATCCCGCTAGATTGAGTACCTCACCCTGGGGCAATCTAGGCAAAAAATAGGGATTTGGCAAGTAACTGCATCCCGACAAGACTTTGCTCTACAACTGTCAGCCGTCAGAGATTCTCGCTCATTCATAATCAACCAAAGCTTCAAATACATCGGATTCAGAATTGGTGGAGAAATGGTCATTATGTTCAATGTATCCCTTTTCCAATATATATCACCAATTTCAAATTTGTAAAGATCTATGGAGTCTTGCCATTTGCAGACTACCATTCCATCAAATAAATTTGAGCCTATCCAATTATTTGCACTCTTATTTGTTTCTATTCAACAAATGTTTTGCATGTTTTAATTGAAAAATATCATTGTTTTAAATAATCAAATCTTTCATAATTTGTTTTTAAACAAAGTGAACATTCACAATGACAAAGGGATACCGGGAATGCCTGCAGTGCTCTCCCAAGGATGGTAAGATTCTCGACAGGGTAAGACATTGGTGTATACTCCTGGCATGATTATGTCATATTCCTCCGGAGCCTCTTGTGGTTCTTTCTTTTGAGCAGAGTGTTTGGTAAGATTATTTATCCTTCCTTCCTTCAGCAGAGTAGTGATCCTTCGTCCTCAGCAGATGTGATCTATTAGTATTCAGTATTTGGTGATCTTTGGAAGCTTCTGGTTTATGGTTGTTCCCCAGAAATCCATCCTCCTTGTTTGATAAACTTCCCCGTCGGAGGTCATCTATGCAACGACTTCGCCCCAGTTGGAATGGAAAATGCTCATTCCCCTGCAGAAATATTTGTTTCCTGGTATCTCTTGCCCCTCATCAGATTGGATATCTTTCCACTGGGCCTGGCTTTCTCTCTTGAGATGTAGTACCAGATGTTTTGTGTACTTATTCATTGGACCTGTTTGTGTTAGAAATGTCTGTTTGTCAGCATTCATCATACATAAACCACGCATGTGTGCATATAATTCTAAAACATTCAGATATTCATGTTGCATTCTTTGCCATATATCTTTGTTTGTTATCCCCTGCTAGTTGGTAATACATTTCCCCAAGCAGATGTTTGCGTCTGATCTCCATATAGAGTCAGCCCCTTAAGCAGAAAGGGTTCATCCTTCCTTCCATATTCTCCACTGAGTTATATCCTCGTGGATAATGGTTGTTTCTGCTTCCTCCCAACACATATATTGGGATGGAATTCCCCATTGAGTTATATCCTCATATGGGACAAGCTTTGTTTCATCGTGCCTATCTAGTTTGATCCTAGACTGGCCTCTGATGACTGTTTCCTGCATTTCCCTGTGGTAGATGAATGATTGCTCAGTAACTAGTAATCGTCCATCTGTTCCCCAGCAGAGTCTGTGGTTTTCTACCTTTATACTGGTAGTTGTAAACCCTATTTCATCCCCTGGTAGAGTTAACCTTTTGTTCATCCTAATCGATGACGGTTACTTTTCCGTGGTTTTCTACCCAGTATCCGGTAGATGTAATCCCCTCCTTGACGGTTATCTTTATCCAATATTCGATATTGATATTCCTTCACCCCTTTTCCTTTTTGAGCACATCTCTCAATAACCGGTGATATATATCTTGGATAATTGCTCTGATAAAGCGATTTATCCCCAGCGAGTCATCTCTCATTTACCCTTTGTTGATAATGATTGTTTCTCCCCTGGATTTGTCATCATTGTGTACCTAGTTCTCGGTATCCCGATGACCTCTTTGTTTGGTCGACTTATCCTTTATTAACCCAGTAACCGGTTGTGGATAATCTTCCATGCGAGTATATTATCTATGTTCTGACGGTAATAGATAATATATCTCATGCACTCCCTGGTCGAAGTCCTTTGCTCTTCCCCAGTCGAGTAAGATTTGTATCCCTTTTATTGGAATCAAAGGTCCATCCTATAATCGAGTTTGCTTTTAAGCCCTCTTTTGGATGATGAGTGTCTAAGAAATATTCTCCAATTCACGCTTTGGTCGGTCACCTATTATATGCGCAGTAACCGGTATCTCTGGTGCTCCTTCCTCCCTGCTCCCTATTATGACTTTTTGTCCCCTTGCGGAGTCAGATTTTCCTGAGCTGAAGTTTACCTTTTTAGGTCTTCCTCAGATGATTTTGGATGTTTGATATCTCTCACCCTTATACCGGTCTTAGATATTCATTATCCTGAGCATGTTGTTCCCTCACCCTTATACCGGTGTTCGGATCACATGTTTCTTTGAGCTTATTACCCAGTAACCGGTAATACCTCATCCCGTTGCTTCCCCAGAGGAGTTTTGTTTGGGTGTTTTCCCAGTGAGGTCCCTTAGTGGATTCTCCCATCCCGAGTCCGGATTTTTATCCGAAGTATCCGTTACGGATAAGTTTTTGTTGTATTGGCATATTCCCCAATACATGCATCTTTGAGTCAGCTCGAGTCTTGTCCATTGATTTATTTCATGGATTCCCTTCGTGTCTCTCAACAAGTTTCAAGTCGTGACCTGCTCACGCATTTTTATCCCTTTGCTCCCCAGTAAAGTCCCTAGAGTCTCTATCCCTTTACTCCAATGGATTTTCATTTGTTTCTGTTTTCTTTCTTTCTTTGTGGACACATGTCCCCACAGAGTGTTACCATTTGCATACATACATTTGCACCATGAGGTCTCTTAGGGACCAAAATTCGTCTCTTTGTTATTATTTAAGCCCATTCTACCTCGTCGAGACGAAGATTTTAACCTTCACTTCTCCGGCTAGAATGACCTTAAATAGGGGCATCTGTAAGACCCTAATTTTGACCCTAAAATCCCTCATGGCATCATAACATTGCATCTGCAAAGCCTTAAGGATCATAAGCATCTTGGTTACCCTTGCCTTTGGGTGGGACCTCTTGTGAGTGGTTTGAGATCACCAACCATGTTTGAATTGTATTATTTCTTCTCAATTTTGTTTACTAACCAAAAGCACAAAAATATGTCACTAACATTTTTGTTTGTAGCTTGAGCAATCACAAGATCTAAAAGCTTCTAGGTGATCCTTTGTGCAATGATATGGCCAAGAGAAGATAAAGGCAAGCATGGCAATGGTTCTAAAATCTCTCATCCATCAAATATGCCTCCCTAGTATCTCAATTCATCATGTTTGATCAAAGCAAGTCAAAGGATTTGAGGTTTGTCTCTTAAAGAAAACCTAATTCATTTATGTACCAAGTGTGCCTTGCTCATGAAGCAACCTCAGCCCATGGTCAAATACAATCAAGGGAAGTTCTTTAATTCATCATTTCATGCATATTTGAGCTTATTTGAGTGTCCTAAATCATCAATTCATCAAGATATGAGTTGTGGACTTGAGAAGTTGATCAGTCAATTCATCTGACTATTTTGAAATGCACTAAGACCTAACTTTTCATGTGTTGGTCAAATGGAGATGATCCCAAGAGAAAATATGTTCTTAAGGACAATATTAACAACTTTAATGTCCATCAAAATTGTATTTGAAGCTTTGAAGGTCATCTCCCATTCCAAGACATTATAGGTTATTTTGACTGAAACCCTAATTTTAGGTCAACTTCCCAAGAGCATAACTCATTCATTTTTAATGATTTTGAGGTGGGATCAAATGCATTAGAAAGCTTAAGATGTATAATTCAAATTTTATGTTGAACAAAATTTCAAAATCTCAAACGAAATACATTTGATAATGCAAAACATTATAGGTCACTTTGGACCAAATGCATTGAAAGGTAAAAAAAGTCCAACTTCAAGTGCCCATAACGTCTTCATCAAAAATCCAAATGATGCAAAATTTAAGTCTGTTTTTATTGTCTTGAAAATATATACAACTTTGATGTTGGAGGTTTTTTCATTTGAGGCTGGCATCATCAAAACATAAGGGCTTGAAGTTGGTTCAATTTGACAAAATTCTCAAAGGCATGTTTTACACTATGAACTTCATGGCTTGTTTTCATAAATTTCCACACTTCAAATGAGTTTTTGCTCAACATAAAATTTGTTCCTTATGACAAGATCTTTCCAACCATTACCCACATGCCTATGTTTGGATTTTCTAATTGGCATTTTCGAAGAGTTGAAGTTTTAGGCACAATTATGGAATTCATGTTGAAACTTCATACACAAGTCATTGCCTTGCAAACTACACGTCCATTTCAAGCTGTTTGGTCATCAGCATGCAAATACAATTGAGTTTGGGCCTTCTACATGATCATGCAAGCCCATGCAAGGAAAATCCATTTGCCATGCACACGAGCAAACTCACTTGTTCAGCCAATTTCAGCTATAAATACATGTGCTATGCTTCATTATGAACTAACCTAAAGGCGCCTAAAGCTCTGCAGAAATCAATTCTCAACCATACCAAAGGAACTAAGTTCACATTTCTTCAAAATTTCAGATCTGAAATTCAATTGAATTTGGTTGAATCTTCAGATCTAAAGTTCCTAAACCTTCATCATCTAGTCTATTGAAGTTCTATTTGGCAAAAGGAAGCAAGAAAGAGACTCAAAGCTCCACAGTTCGAAGGTGTGCATCAACTGGTTTTTTCTTCGAAACTCCTTACTCCTTGATCTATTGGCCTTGATATTGTGTTGTCTGAAGTCCTCTCTATAGAGGCATCATTGTTGTATGCTCAATTTTCAAAATCAAGCAAGTTCACGATGAACACCATCAAGCTTCCATCTCTGATTTCTCTCTTAATAGGAATCTAGAGTGGAAGTGTATGGTATAGGAGTGATGTACATCACTTCCTCTTTCGATTGATGCCTAAAACGTCCATTTTTGTGAGCATTTAAACCTCTGTGTTTTTTTGCCCTCGCCAGAGCTCACCGGAGAAGACGGTGGCGATGGTCACCGTCTCTTTACCAGATCAAACCTGGACCATTGGATGCGCTTCCCACGATCTAATCATGGCCCTTGTTATGTTTGACTTCATTTAATGCACGGTACCACGCGCTTGACTCATGTACATGGTGAGCGCGCGCATGTGGAGCGTCTGATCAGCCACGTCAATTAATGAGGCTTGATCAGACGCCTCTCCTTTTTCTGATTTTCTTAATTTCCATTTTATTTCTTTTATTTCATTAAACTTCAAAAAATCATAACTCTTTCATTTTTAACCCAAAAAATATGGGACCAATTACATTATTTCTCTTTTTAGTTCTTAGTTTCTAAAAATAATTTTTAATATTTTTTATTTCATCATTTGATATTTTTTGTGAATTTTCTCTTTTCTGGTTATTTTTAATTCATTTTAAATAGTTTTTGATATTCAAAAAATACAAAAATATTTTCTTAACCTGTTTGAATGATGACGGATCTATGAAAAATATTCTCATCAATTTTTTAATTGATTTGAGATTTTAGTTCAATTAGGTTATTTTTATTCATTTTTAATTGATTAAAAATAGTTTCTTACTTAAAAAAATGCTCAATTTTTTTGTCAAACTTTGTTTGACCTTGTTGGACTTGGGATAAATCACTTGGACTTTCAAAAGTTGATTTGAAGTGATTTTGAAGTTTGACCTTTCTTTAATATTTTAATTCAAGTTTATTTTTAATATTAAAAATGCCAAAAATATTTTGTTCATTTCTTGACTTCCAATCTTCATCTCACTTCTGTTTTTGATTGTTTGACCATGATTCTCAATGTCATTGGTCAACACTTTTTGATTGGTACATTCCATTTCATTTAATGCACTTTATTCTTCTCATTTCCATTATCCATCTTCTTCTTATTCTTCTTTTCTTTTTGATCAATGAGTTAAAGATTGATAAGTTAGCATTGATTAGGGAGGCTTAATCTTCCTTGATTCAAATATAATTCATCTTGATCAAATGATCAAGTGAATGGCTTTGCATTAAGGATAGGTTGCTTCATAAATCATGCAAAAGACTTAAACCAATACAAGATCAATTCTCCTTTTCTTTTGGCATGGCAAGTTGTTGGAACTTAGTTCACTAATCAAGACTTCTAACTTGTGTTGTTGCCTACATTATTATTGACCGGCCTCAGATAGTTGTGACTTCTACATAAGTCCAATTACGATTGCTTAACATAACACTAAATTTGCTTTATGGCACACTAACTATTAACATTGACCATTAACCATTAACATTTATTTCTTGCACTTTGCATTTATGCAATTTACTATTCTTGTACATATTATTCATTTTCTTTTTCCTTTGCTCACTTGAGCACATGTTTATGTTAATGCAATTTGCCTTTTGCTCACTTGAGCACATAATTGTGTATATACTATTGTGCTTGTGTGTTGTTTTGATTGTTGTGGACCAAATACAAAGAATTAGACACAAATGGACTTATACTTTAGGACTTTCCCTATGCTAATTTGGAGTCAAAGAGCAAATAGGTCTCATGCCTTTAGAATGCTTAAAATGTCAAAGAGCAACTAGGCCTCATGCCTTTAGAATGCTTAAAGCTTGAAGATGACCTTGAAAGGACCAACTTCTAAACTCTTCTTGTCCATTCCTTGTTTGTTTTGCTAGAATCTTTTGATGTGTGTGTTCTTGTGCTAGGGATTCCACCTTGATTCAAATTGAGGAACCATTGCCATGAGATTCTAAGAGAGAGAGATCCAAGATACATTTGAGGGCTTTTCAAGAGTTCATTTGATTGATGATTGCTTGAGTTTATGCTTATGTGATTGCTTATTCCAAAGGATGGGAGCTACTTGGATCATCAATATGATCTCAAGAGAGGAACTCCATTTGTGGTTTTGCTTCTTGTCCCTTATCTCTTGTATGTTTAGGACTTTAGCCATTCTTCTTCTTCTCTCCACTCTAACCCAAGCCAAAACCTTTGTGCAAACATTTAACACTTGTTTTCAACATTAGAAACCTAAGCCTTATGCTTTTGATTTTCAAACTTTCTTTTCTTAATACTTATTTGGAATTGGATCTTTAAATCCACTTTAACCATATTTTGTAAATACTTTTCATTGGTAAATATAACCCATTCAAAATACTTTTTGTGGTTTCAATGGCCACCTTCTTAATCAAACTTTTCATAACCTTTAGCTATTAGGTTTGAGTTATCCTTGAGGTAGATGTAATACTCACCTATATCCTTAGTGATGGACAATGAGTCTTCCATGCTTATTATAGGGTTAACCCCTCACTAGCATGTTGAAGTTATCCTCACATGGTGGATTTGTGGTTTTAGGTTGAGTTTTCTCCCTCGGATAACAAAAGACCTTAAGGCTTTTGGGCCAATCAATTGACCAACTCATTTTGAGTTTTTTACCCCGAACTACGAGGTTTTGATCCTAATCTTTTTTAAGATGGTACGTAGGCAATGGGTTTATCCATCCAAACACAAAATGTAAATAAACTTGTATATTCTCTTCTCATCTATTCAATCATGTTTGCACAAACAAATTTTCACCAAATACCAACCTTACAACCAATGTGAAGAGGGCTCCCTAGGAGTACCTAGGATGTTTTGGGTGCTTAAAACCTTCACATTGCATAACCAACCCCCTTACCCCGATCTCTGACATTTTTACTAGTTTTTGATTCGATAAAACTCTTAGGTTTTTGTTCGCTTTCTAACCATTCCTTTGGATAAATAGAAGTGCGGTGGCTACTCGACTTGTATGGTTTACCTTAGATTTAGTCAATATCTCTAATGGTAACGAATACCCTGCTACAGGTATGATACAATCAAATGTGCTTGGTGATATCTCCTAATGTAAACCCAATGAATAAGGGGTGAGGAGGATGCCAATGTGTGATCCCAAAGCCAATGCATTTGATGAGATAACATGAGGGATCTTATGGTCAAAATTGGGATCTTACAGCTGCCCCTATTTAAGGACATTCTAACTGAGGACTTGAAGATTACACTCTTCATATCAACTCAGTAGAATGGACTTAAATAACAATATCGAGAAATAAATTTTGGTCCCTAAGAGACCTCATGATGCATATGATATGTATGTAAAAAATAATCTTTGTGGGGAATATATTGGCACAGAGGAAAAGAATCCGGAGAGACTAAAAATCCACAAGAGCATAATGCATTCCGTAAGAAACACCCACTAGGGAGACAAAGTTTATAGGGATAAAAAGTTATGCGTAGGTCAGGCTACGACTTGAAAACTGTTGGAGGCACAAGGAATTTTCCATGAAAATAAATCAATGAAAGGAGTCGACCTGGGGATAAGATTATCTGTAGGGGATGGCAACTTCACTGAGGAAATACACGCTCAAACTCAACTGGGGAAGAATGAACTTCATCACAGAAGTAAAAGAGATATATTGTCTACTATCAGCTACTGGGTAAAAGATCAATACACTCAGACAGAGGGACATCCGTTACCGGTTAGGGTAAACATATGAAAGATGATTTGCTGAGGAAATGAGGTGTATTCATTACCGGTGAGACCCAAGTTGTAAGAGCTTGCAAGTCATAAGTACTCGTCTTTCAAACTCGAAAAACACTTGATTCCTACCTTAATACTTTGCCAATAAAGATGGAAATGGAACATGGTGTATACCGTGCACTCCTGAGAATAAGATTCAAGGTGGATGCCTTGCCTATCTTAGCTCTCGTCATCGACTAAAATTGTCAATGCGGTTTCTTCAAACCCTTTCTCAATCAAACCTAAAAATACTTAATCTTTATTAAACACTTTTGCCAATAAAGATGGAAACAGAACATGGTGTATACCGTGCACTCCTGAGACTAGGATTCAAGATGGATATCTCGCTCATCCAAGTTCTCGCCATCACTCAAATACATCAAACCAATCAAACTCTTTTCTCGCCGCCGTGCGACTAATCAAAAAACCTTTTTCATAAACGAAAGATATATTGTCTTAAGGTGATGCAAAACAATGTTTCGGACACGATTGTTGAGTCGAGATAAGTGACGCTTTTCCGAATGTAGATTTATAAATCCGTTCGATGTGTGTTATGCGTCTACTCCTCGTCTGTTTTGGGTAAAACAATGTTTTTATCGATTAATACAATATAGCTTTTGCTAAAATCGACCAACAAACAAACATTTTTCTACCCAGAACTACGTAAGCCTTGATTTCTCTTTTGAGATACGTAGGAGCAGGATTCGTAAATCTTGCCAGGCCCACTAATAAAAAACTTAGGTTTAGTCCTTCGTCAAAAATCCAAAAACATTCTCTTCTCATCCTTTCTTCCTTTCCCACCTAATAATTCGAAAAGCCTAATATTTCAATTAACACTAATGCACACAACTAACCTAATGGTTCCCGTTGAGTACAACGGACGTGAGGGGTGCTAATACCTTCCCATTGCATAACCGACTCCCGAACCCTGATTTGGTCGCGACGACCAATAATCATTGTCGTTTTGTCTTGGGTTTTATCGATATTTCCCCGTTCCTTTTTAGGAATAAATAAAGTTCGGTGGCGACTCTGTTCAGTCCATCATTGCGAGCGTGCGATCGCGCTTCGCTTTAAAGTCGTATCCCCATTTTTCGAGGTGCGACAAATGGCTACTCTTCTAGGGACACCCCATCCCTAAGTGAGTCAAGCCTAGTTAGGTCATTTGTATGCCTTTGTTTGTTTACCTATGTGGTTTTTCTTTATTATTTTTACTATCTTTATTGTCATATTGATATGAATCTGTTGTATTGATTCGATTATGGTTTGGTACTTGGATACTCTGATTGCAAACCTTGTGGGAAAGACTTTTTACCCGAGTGTCGAGTAAAAGCATAAGATAGGACGAGGTTGAGTAGTGCGGGTCCGCGAGATGTATTTCTCGTTGGGTCGGTACGAGAACCTTACTTAGAGTAAATTCTTGAGAGGATGTTGTCGCTCGGCAAGTAAGTTGTCGTAAGCTTTGATATTTTCTTTAGGATCCATGACTCTGAGAACCATTTGTAGAACCTTAGTTCTTTGTCCAACTAGGAAAGATGGTTGCATAGTGTGGGTCTGCGAGATGAATTTCTCGTTGGATCGATGCGAGAACCTCACTTAGAGTAGATTCTTTAGGTGGAGTTAATGCCCGACAAGTAAGTTCCGACAGGTAGCAAACAGTCTAATAGATCCATGACTCTAGGAACCTTTGTAACCCTAGATCATACCCGGTGAGAACCTATTCTTGGAGAGCAATCTGATTCATCAGTACCTCAGACTTTTGAACCCGTGTATTGAGGAAAAAACAAATATGCATGGCTTGCATTGCATTCATTCACATTCCCTTGCATCTGCATCTCATCATAATGCATGACATTTTCCAAACAAAATACAAAAAAAAACTCATCCATCCTTTGTCCATGATCAGCAAAGTGATTCCTGACACGCGTTTAGAACAGAGAACCATGTCTAAGGAAAATTCAAGAAGCATTGGAGGAGGAAGGCTCAAGTACATATATCTTGATTTCTGGGCCAAGTAATGTGAAAGGGAAAGGACCCCTGAAAACCCTCAAGGTTTTGTACCACAAGGAAGAGGTCAAGGATGTGGCTAGTGAGATATCATCATTTCCTGTCTCTCAAGCCGGTTCCACAACCATACCCACCCGGGTATGATCCAAATGTGCAATATGGATATCATGCTGGATCAGAAGGGCATTCAACCGAAGACTGCAACGCTTTCAAAGCCAAAGTACAACAGTTGATTGACAATGGGTACATAGCCTTTCAAGAAGGAAGCACTACGCCAAATAAGGGAATAGAGGGCGCTTATTTTGGCCTATAACAGCGCTTTTAAGCGCCCTCTAATCTGGCGCTGGCATAGGTAAAGACAGCGCTTTGTTTTCCTGGAGAAAGCGCCCTCTAAAGTTGTCAATGTAAAGTGTTAGAGGGCGCTTTCAGGAAAAAGCGCCCTCTAAAGTTGTCAATGTAAAGTGTTTAGAGGGCGCTTTCAGGAAAAAGCGCCCTCTAAAGTTGACAATGTAAAGTGTTTAGAGGGCGCTTTCAGGAAAAAGCGCCCTCTAAAGTTGTCAATGTAAAGTGTTTAGAGGGCGCTTTCTGGACAAAGCGCCCTCTAAAGTGTTAGTTATTTTTAAAAAAATTGTTTGAAAAATAGTGGATATTTAATAGGTAACCTGTTCGCATGCTGCAAAAGTGTAAAATTCATATTGATTTCATCCTTTAATCCAATGTTATACACCATTAATCCATTGATATATACAACATGAATCCATTTATATACAACATTAATCCTCCATATATACAACATTAATATATGATTCTTTGATCAACAATATACAACAACATATTCATGATTTAGTAAAATTACAACAACAATATACAACATATATACAACAACAGCATACAACAACAACATTCCATACATATATGTACAACAATATACAACCTAGCTATATGATTCTTTGATCAACAATGAATTGACACAATTCATCCTTGATTTCATCCAAATTTGCTCTTGAGTAAGTTTTGTATTCCTCAAAGTACTACAATTAAGAGAATAAAACATATTCATGATTTAGTAACAAATTAGATGAAATATCCGATAATATTAAAATAAACCCTAAGTTATTATTCCATACCATTTTTGGGATGTCTATACGATTCAACGCAATGATGTCTCTCATAAATCTCATTACAAAAAATCCGCAATCGACCGAATTATTTTGCTGAGGACACTACACAGAAAAACAAACAATATATATAGAGTTAATTTCTTACAAACACTATTATAAGCAAAAAAACAAACACTATTATAAGCAAAAATAAGATACTTAATATATACCTGAACTCTGATCCAGGTAATGTCCTTCCTATTGCGGTATTTCTTTTTCAATCTAAATTTTATTATTGCCCTAACAAAATAAAAACGTATATTAAGATCAATCTGACAGACATAATTAAATATACAAATACACACGAATATTTAGGGGAATTTCACTTACGCGTCAACCGTCTTCTTCATATTCGGATATTTACTCCAATCACCCGATAAAGAATCGAGATAATACACTATTAGTCTCGAAAGATCCATAGCAACCAACACCCAGTGACCACTGTAAAATAAAACAAAAATTTAGATAATTGAAAATTTTCTACGTAAAAGATATACATAGATTAGAATGAAATTATTAGAAAGAAAATCTAACCCGTTGCCAGAATTAAACGGTAAAAAATACAAATTGGGTGTAGTATTATCGTCGGCCGCCATGAATCTATCGACTAGATCATTCTTTACGGATGTTGGATTATTCGTTATTAACGTTGCATTGATACGGGAAGCAACAATAAAATTGAAACGGTTACACAGTTCAGTTCCCCGCATCAATGTTACATACATATACCTTAAATAGAAACATAATAAACATTAGACTACTCATTGAAATGTGTAAATAAATTGTTCAACTAAGTAAATTATAGATTGATCGGAGTACCATATGTATGTATGAATGACAGCGATGCCCAATTCGGTGTGTTCAAAAAGTTGTTGGAAGTCCTCCTTTCCAATTATTTCGAAATGAGCAGCTCCGAAAACACCTTCATCAAAATCTATAGTACGAATGGCCCCATGCATAATATCGGACTCCTCCACCATTTTCTCAAGACGCATCATAATTTGAGATTTTGTCCCGGACGTCGTTGGAATATCCTTAGCAGCGCTTTTCAACTCTCGACCGGGAACCTAAAAATTCATATAAAATAAATCATGACTTTTTGTGATGCAACAGAATCGTTGCGTATATAATTCAATGGGTATATATATTTGTACCTCTTTTTGAGATGCAACCGACTCGATGCGTCTTGAAATCCCTTTACCAACTTTATGTGTGGGTCTTGTAGGAGTCTAACATTACCATATAATTGATTAAATATCATAATTGTAGCTGAATTGAAATGTGAATACTAAATATTCATAATCATTTAGAACATATATACCTCGGCATCAGGGAAAATTAGATCTGACGGCCAACCAACAAAGGATCCGACTGCATCTCGCATCAACGTTGTCTCTGAAACAACGTCAGGTAATGGTAGACGGGCGTCCGTATCTAATACGAGGTCAACCGAAACTTTCATAAATCCCACCGGGAGGGGATTATGGTGAAGTAATTCACCCGAAGTATTGTGCACTTTTCCCTTGCCAACCATGCGATAAGTTGGTGACGATAGATACAGCTGACAAGGTGAAATGCCCTAAACCAATAATAAATGTTATTGTTAACTTGTATATGTGTCAAGTAAAAAAGTGCTATTTTAATTTCATAATAACATATATAATTACCTCGGGAAATTTCAGTTGATGATTGATACTAGCTCGGTCACTAGTATCTTTTGCCTCGGAAGCGCACCTTTCCTCTCTATACCTTGCATTCTCGTTTTGCAGTTAGAGTACTTGTGCCCTTAACTCCGCCAAGGTCTCCATCACCTCTTTGTTGGTAGGATTTTTTGTTTTTATTTTTTTATAAAATGACGACGGAGTCACACCAAAACCCTTACCCCTCACACGACCGAAATACTCAGGAACATTTAGTACTCGACTAAGTACGCTCCTGCAATCCTGGACCTCGGTTGAAGGTACGATTTGGGATAAAGTCTCCTGAAATATTATTAGAGGAGATTAAAAATGAATTATATGTCTAACAAAATTTTCGATATAATTAAAGAAATAATGTTACATATACTTACACATTCGTCATAAACATTTTGGACCGCTTCAACGACAGCCCCATCCTTCCCAACCCGAGCAGCCTTCCATAATACGTGCTCCGGAAGAGATGTTGCGTCACTTTTCTCCTCGGCTAGCTACACATTGAATTAGATTATAAGATCATCAATTATAACATATTGTGACAATGTATAAGCTCATAGCATTTGAATATACTCACAATTCTTTGTTGTAACCGTGCATAACCCGTACGCCCTTTTTTGTACGGATACGCGGGTTTTGATGCCCTTTTCCTATTTTTGTCGCTTACTTCCTGGATAAAAAAGTTTAAGGCATATTAGAACCAAGTAACTTAACAATTGTATAATACCATAATTAATAAACATTACATGGAATTTTTCGTTTCTTCGTTTGGCGACAAAGTTATCCCATTCATCGGCTGAAATAATCTCGGCATACTTCATTGGCCGTTCTCCTTCAACAAATTTTCCTTCCTCATCCTTGAGAAATTTGTTGCATAAAAAGGATCGAAATCCTCGGAGTCTTTTTCTGGCCAATTGAATACAATATTTTTGCCGGCTTTCATCGATATGAAAGGATCTCTAAAAAACATACAAATGGAGTGTGTTATTATAAAGTAATATTATAACAATATATGGTTAACAAATAGTCAACAAAAAAAACATATAACAATATATGGTAAGTACCTGTATCTCCGACCATATTTTTTCCTTGCCAACCTTCAAGTCCGGACTTCTCCAATTATCACATGTAATCGGAATATGTTGGCGAACAAGGAAACCAATGTAACTTGCCAACATTGAACCGTTAGGCTCAATTAGTTGGTCTTCAGCACTCCAATGTACTTCAAATTTTACACCCTTGTCTCTTGCACGAATGATTGACTTCATAACAGTCAATCCTCGTTTGATTTCTTTTTCAACATTATTACGTGATTCATTCGCGGCATGGGTATCGTCTTGGTTAGCCATTTTATCTGTAATATAGAAATGATTCAATAAGACCCAAGTAAGACAATGATTCAATACGTGAACACATTCATATACCTTCCATTTCTCTCATGTTACAACAATCTAAACTCTTTTTTTTATCATTATTGAATACAAACTCACACACACCTACTGCATGCAAAAGACCAATGCAAACTTATGGTGTTTGGAACATGAACAAACTTGCATCCATAATCATCAAACTTCCAAGCACAAGCTCAAACACACTTCAAATATATCAGTTTTCAATCAGAAATAAAAAAACTCAGTCTGCCCTAAACAACATTAATCAACATAATGCACAAAATGAAAAACTAAGTTTAGAAAATGCCCTAATCAAACACATGAAGAAAGTGAACGGTAACGATGGAGAAGAGAAATACCTTAAAGGTGACGGTAACGATGGAGAAGAAAGTGAACAGTGACGGTGAAAGAGGATAACGCAGTGAACGTGAACGGTGAGGGAGGGAGAACGAACGGCGACGATGACGGTGAGGGAGGGAGAACGAACGGAGGACGAGAGTAATCGCAGTAGAGAGTAATCGCAGTTGAGAGAAAACCCAGTTACGTAAACGAAATAGCTTATAGAGAGGGAAAATAAAGAGACATGCAGTATATGTTATAATTTTAATGTTTACTAAAGGGGACCTTAGAGGGCGCTTTTTTAAAAAAAGCGCCCTCTAAAGGGGGCCTAAGAGGGCGCTTCTGAAAGCGCTCTCTAAGGCTTTCCAAAAGCGCCTTCTAAACTGGAAATGTACATGGACTTAGAGAGCGCTTTTTCAAAAGCGCCCTCTAAGGGTAACCTTAGAGGGCGCTTTCACAAAAGCGCCCTCTATTGTTGTCCCTCCATTTTTTTTTGGCTTCACTTTAGAGGGCGCTTTGTTACAAAAGCGCCCTCTAAAGGGGGCCTAAGAGGGCGCTTATAAAAGCGCTTTCTAAGGCTTTCCAAAAGCGCCTTATAAACTGGAAATGTACATGGACATAGAGAGCGCTTTTTTAGAAGCGCCCTCTAAGGTTACCCTTAGAGGGCGCTTTCAATAAAGCGTCCTCTATTGGTGTCCCTCCATTTCCTCATTATTTTTTCGCTTCACTTTAGAGTGCGCTTTGTTACAAAAGCGCCCTCTAAAGTGCGCTGTCTATTCTAGTAGTATGCTCCTTATTTTTTCTCTTCACTTTAGAGTGCGCTTTTGTAATAAAGCGCCCTCTAAGGGGCGCTGTCTATTCAAGTTTTTGGCGTAGTAAAGCTTGGTGGTTAACGTTAACCTATCAGCCGAGTAAGGGCGAAGATCTCAAGGGGTGTCCCCCGAAGTTAATGGATCAAATTTGAAGAAGTCATTCCCTGAAGATGGCAATCATTTGGTTGTTTCAGCATCTCTTTTGGAGTTTCCTCGCATGTTGATTGTTAATTGCTTTTAAGCATTGTTGTTTTCTTTGAATTGGTAAGATTAATAAAATGTTTATGTATCATTTGAATTAATCGATTCGTATTCACTCGTTTTTCATTCATGTTAAAAACAAAAATACTCATCTCGTTCACTTTTGTTTATCAAACCGTTGTGTTAACAAAGATTGGAAGGAGGATGACGAAAATGAAACACCTGAAATTGTTGTGGTATGCTTTTGAGTAAAACCTTGTCGATGACGCAAGGCATTGTTTCAAATCCCCAAACACTTAAGAGATAAGGAGTTAATCCCTAGTCAACCACTTTGAGCCTAGAAGTTGGTGTTTATTTCGGATCTAAAACCCTTAATCTTAACCTGGGGCAGGGTAGTTGTGTTCAGATAGTTTGACCATGCATTCGATCTTTCAAAAAATCGTCCATATGTACACTCTCCAATGAGGTTCAACCATATGTTATCTTTCACACACATGTTGAAGTGTCAAAGAAGCTAAGAAAAGCTAAAACTAGTGTTGGTTGATCCTTATCCACCAATAATATGGCAGTCAATACCTTTTAAAAAAAAGATTGAAAAAAGCTCGCTAAGTCAAATACCACAAAATGACTTAGGCAAAAGTCAGGGCATCCCGATGGACCGAAAGCTTCAAAGAAGCAGTCCAGGCAAAATCAGGGATGAAGAAAATCAATCAAAAGAGGTCATTGAATCCTCAACAAAAACAAAATAAGGTGACTGCCATTTCAAGAAAAAATCTCACCTTGAATCCTCATTTTCACTTTTGCACCTTCGAAGTCGAATGCGTGTATTGAATTAACTGAACATAGGAACTGGAGATCATCAAGAAGAAAGGGGTGGGTAATAAATAAATAAATTTTGAGCCTTATATCCTTTTGTTTAAAAAAATTGTGAACCAGGCCACGTTACAACCCTTAAAAGACCTAATTGAGACAGGGTTTATTTTGAAAGCATACTATAACAAGGTTGTGTTAACTTGACTCCAAACGATTTTTGTTAATCATTTGATGCACCAACTTGCATACTGTGAATGACTTGATCACCATTGTGTTCTTATCAACGACTCGTTCACTGTATTTCACCCATTCATATCAATAAACTTTGAGTTCAAATTTTTGCATAAACATTGCATTAAAATTACCATTTTTTGAATGAACAATCTTATTTGCGAGTCAACACTTAGCATCAAAGAAATTCCAAATACAGTTGAGGAACTTGATAAAGTGAAAGAAGTCTAGTCAGGGGCAAATCACTTTGAGCATCAGTTAATTCGAGCCAATCACCCTAAAGGGTCATCCAGCCAAGAGTAATTTGCTTCAAGACTCAGACATGGGCAAGCCACCTCAAAAGCTCATTGAGTCCAACAAGCCAAGGATATTCAATCAAAAGTTTATCGTTCCAAGATTTGGTTAATCAGGGGTAGACCACTGCAAGTTTCAAACACTTTGGGCAAGCCATCTCGAGGTAGTCTCATGGCAAGTTGTTTCCAAACTCACTTTCAAGGTGAACATTTCCAAAGACCCAACAGACTGGGGCAAGATGAGCCACAAAGGGGCAGAACCTCTTTCTTCGGGCTTTCAAACTGCTCAAACAAATTCTGCCATACGTCAACAACTATTGAGTTTAAGACGAGTGCCCGAAAATTATGCTAGCACGATTCGTTAATCCTCCAAAAGGATCCCATTGGCTAAGTTGTGTCTGTCAAGCTGGATAAAATTCTCCTTTGATAACATCTATCATAAAATATTTGTTTGAGTTATTGGTGTTAAGGAATCAGAATCTCTGTAAACAACCCCTACAAACTCCCAGTCTGCCTATTGTCAGCATTGCATATCATGATCATTCATATATCATGCATAAAAAAAATCCAAATCATGCATAGCCGAAATGTACTTCGTGCTCATTTTGCATTGACCTAGGTCCTGTTGTTGATCCTATATCCTTTGACCTCTAATTCCGGTTTGTATTTGGTGCCCTTAAACCAACATCCGGTTTTCGCAGTCATTTTCAAGTCCAATTGTTGTTGGCAAAATCCGTTAAAAGTTGGTTATAATCCATTACTTACGGTTAAGAGTCCAATTGTTGTTGAGCTTTATCAGGTCATATATGAACTTGTTGTTGAGCTTTATTCAGGTCATATATGAACCTGTGTTGAACTTTATTCCATTATCAAATCATATATGAACCTATTGTTCAGTGCTATTCAGGTCATATATGAACCTGTTGTTGAACTTTATTCCATTATCAGGTCATATATGAACCTGTTGTTCAGTGCTATTCAGGTCATATATGAACCTGTTGTTGAACTTTATTCCATTGTCAGGTCATATATGAACCTGTTGTTGGGCTTTATTCAGGTCATATATGAACCTGTTGTTGAACTTTATTCCATTGTCATGTCATACATGAACCTGTTGTTGGGCTTTATTCAGGTCATATATGAACCTGTTGTTGAACTTTATTCCATTATCAGGTCATATATGAACTTGTTGTTCAGTGCTATTCATGTCATATATGAACCTGTTGTTGAACTTTATTCCATTGTCAGGTCATATATGAACCTGTTGTTGAGCTTTATTCAGGTCATATATGAACCTGTTGTTGAGCTTTATTCCAGTGTCAGGTCATATATGAACATGTTCTGAAGAGTCTTTCTCTATGATTGTTGCAGTGTTGTCAGGTCATATATGAACCTGCTGTTGAGCTTTCATTCCAGTGTCAGGTCATATATGAACCTGTTCTGAAGAGTCTTTCTCTATGATTGTTTCAGTGTTGTCAGGTCATATATGAACCTGCTGTTGAGCTTTCATTCCAGTGTTGTCAGGTCATATATGAACCTGCTGTTGAGCTTTCATTCCAGTATTACCAGGTCATATATGAACCTGTTGATACACTCTTCTTGAATTTTTTCTGAGTTTGTTAGGTCATATCTGAACCTACTGTCAGAACTTCTTGATATTCCCCAGCATTGTCAGGTCATATATGAACCTGTTGTTGTGTTTTATTCCAGTATTACCAGGTCATATATGAACCTGTTGTAGTATTTTTTTTCCTTATTCGGGTTTAGTAAGTCATATATGAACTTACTACCGAAATCTCTTGTATTCTAAGTATCGTTTATCAAATTTCACTTTGAGTACTCCCCAGTGTGTATCTGATTCTCCAACAGGATTTGTCTTCCCCAGCAAGTTTGTTTTTTACCATTTGTCTGTCTCCCTGTGGACCATCAGCATTCCCCACAGGTTGGTCTGCCTAGTAGCATCTCCTGTTAAGGGTTCACCATATCCCTAGCAGATAAAAATTTCAAAAAAAAAAGAAGAAAGTCTTGTATCCATGCATATCATATCATAGCATTTGCATTTTTTAGGATCAAAATCTGGGTCTCCATGGTATTTAACCATCCCCCACTGCAATCCAATGAAAAATGTCGTTTCATTTTCCTCTGGTGGAAGATGGTTAAATAGGGGCAACTGTCATACCCCGATTTTGGTCCTGAAATTTTTTCTTTATTCTTCATTTGGCACTTAGCCTAAAGTTCATTTGCATCTAAGATCCATGGAACCTTAGTCCATTATTGCATTCAAGTGTATCAATACATGAAAAAACTACAATTTCATTTTCAAGTCCTAACTCATTTTCAAACCTTAACTCATCAATCCACATTCATGTTTAAATTCATATTTAACAATAATGTCCAATAATTTTTCAAATCACAGTTAGTTCCCAATTTTGGTTCAAACCAGTAATTCCAATCATAATGCAAATCTCAATAGAAATTTTCCATAACTATTCAATTTCAATTCCAAACAATTCCAATGTGTATTCATTCATTTAATCAATTCAAATACACCTCGTAAACTATTTCAATTCATATGTTCAAAACCACCACTCAATTCCAAAGTTACAAACAATTTCACCCATATTACATAAACCATTCAAATTCATGGAGCTCTTTGTCCATTCAATTTCATTTTTCCCAAATTTCCTGTAATTTGATTCCATACCATATTACATAAACCATTCAAATTTTCACTCACTTTCAATTACATATTATCTAACCAAATTACAATAGTCACTACCCAACCATTTCAATACATTCTATATAACCCAGTCCATTACATATGATTTTTTTAACAGTGGCGAATCAACATCATCAAGGCCATAGCACTCCATAAGAATTCCAAAACAGCCCCGCCATCCAATGCGCTTCGTAGCCGCATCCAAGCCGAAATTCCCAAGCTAACCAATAACCTTCAAACTTTCTATTCATTCCTGAAACAAACATGTTCAAAATTACCATCATTTCTAATTCCATCTATACACAATCCTATTACACAATCAGTATCCAAAACCTACACAATTTCAAGCACAATTTCAAACATTCCCTTATAATTTCATACTACATACCAAATTACCACAAATCCAATACATTTCCTTTCGCATTGTAAGCTACAAACACACCATAATCAGATGTCAAACACCCACCATTCAAATCCTATCATTACCAATTTGAGCTAGAAGTCACACCATCCAAATGACATGACTTGTCATGCTCCGCCACCATGCTTCATGTCATCATCTCTTTCTATCCCAAACTGCTTTCCGTTCCATAAAGATACCTACAAAAGAAACAGCATATTAATGAGTTGTGCGGTTCAACACCATAATCCATTTAGTTTCTTCTGTATTCCCAAGTCAATTTAGCATTGTGGGATTCATCATAAGCGAGATACCTCAAAGTTGCGCTAAGATTTTGATTCATGAATAATCAACTTTCTAATCGCAGCCATATATTAACCAGATTTGATACGGAAGGTATTGGTTCTTTGAGTAACAAAATTCAGGAATTGTTTGTCTCTCTCCTTAGTTTGGACCAATAGCAGAACCTATAGAAAATGGGAAACACACTGTTAATTCAAAAGAATCATGGGAAAGGAAGTTGGAAGCATCACATGATATCATTCAAAGGATAACATAACTCATTTGACAACCACAAACATATCGTAGAACCATATCAAGGCAAATGAGACTTACAAGTTGAGCCAAAACCACACTGAACCAAAGTTAGAATGTACCTGCATTCAAGCTACCATCTCAGCAAGCAGCAAATGTCTGTTAACCCTGTTAGCCAAAGACCCGAGCAAAACAATTTATGGCCATATCAGAATTGCAGATGGACATGTACCTACTACACACAAGCTACTTAAACCAAGTTCAGACCATACCAAATGCAACCACCAGCATCCTGTAGTTAGCATGGAAGAGCGTAGAAGGAGTCATGTGCAGCAGAGGTTTCTTTCACCAAATGTTTCTGTATCCACATTGTGCACACCATTTCCAAACAGCATGATTGCCAGACCTGCAACCAGAGGATTGAACCAAGTGATTTGTAAAGAATTGATCACACCGATGTAACCTTACTGCAGTGGATGACAGTAGGCTTAGTGTAACACCCTTCTAAAATACCCCAATAATTAATTAAAATAACAAAATATAAATCAGAGTAAATATACAATCAAGGGTGTCACACTTGACACTTCACACCATTTTCCAAAATATCCTGTCATGCTCATTTATTTAATCAAAATAAAACATTTGCATAATACGCAGCGGATAAAAACTAACAACATTCAAACCATGTAACACATTACATGTAAAGTTGTGCAACAACCAAATGAAAACATAGTAAAACATCCCATCCCGATGTTACATCTACCAGAGCATGACCCACTAAGGAACTACACTAGACTCCAAGGACTAGCTTCTACTCAATCACTGCTCGTTACCTGAAACATAGTTGTAAGGGTGAGTTCCTCAATCGATATAATAAGCATTATAAAATATCATGTAATGCTAAGTAATTTAACACATTCCTCCCCCTAATCAGAACATACATTCAGCAACGGCAACATCAACTCAACACAAACACAAAACACACGTATAATATTGGAATACATCCATTCATATTATACGCCATACATACATACATTATGCAATGAGACTCCATGCATGCGGTACCGACTATTCGTGAACATATAGTTCAACCTCACCGATCAAATCCAGATACGGCTACCAAGCTCACTAGTCCCACTCATTTGAGACCTAGTGACTCACTCACTAATTCCTCACCATGGGAATTAGCTACCACCCCAAGGGCTATGATATGCACGCTAACCACCTAGCATGCAAACATCAACAACAATCCACAATAACTCACTCACTAATTCCTCACCATGGGAATTAGCTACCACCATAAAGGCCATAATATGCACGCTAAATCAACTAGCATGCAAACATCAACAATCCACAATGGACATATGCTCACACTCTAAGCCATAAAACAGTCCATTCCACAATTGCATACATAATACATCATCAGCATATTATCACAAAATCATATCATGTCATGCCAATTAATAATCACAATATTAGCACACTCTACTAATACCTACACTGCTCAAAACAACGGGAAACGATCCCTACTATATCATACATCAGCTAAATTACATTACTCAGCTGAACAACCAAAAACTGCACAACAACAGCACAGAGAAAATCACAATTCTGCCCATACGCGCATTGCCTAGTCCCATACGCGTATGGCCCATTTCTCAGCCAATCCCATACGCGTATTGCCTGCCTCATACGCGTATGCTACGCGTACCACTTCCTCATACGCGTACCAACAGAGACAAAACCACGTTCAAAACATCATCTTCCTCATCCATACGCGTATTGCCTAATGCCATACGCGTACCAGACCATCTCATACGCGTATTGCCTAGTGCCATACGCGTATGACCAGAAACCAATTTTCCAGATCTGCTATGGTTTTCTCTGCTACGAGATTCTTCAGATCCAACCTCCCACAGTCCAATTTTACACAGTGTTCGTTCATATCATCTAACACGAATCATACCCTATTCAATTTCACAAATTCTAACATTATTACATCTAATTCCTACGAATTTCCTTCAATTATAATCCAAATTTCGTTCATCCAATATTTCACAAATTTCAGCATACATCATTCTAATCAGAGTCAAATCAATGGTTTATCACTACCCATTACATGTTAACCCATAATACCCATCAAACGACGATAAACCCCCCTTACCTAAGTTAATCCGGCAATCCTTTAGCTTCGAGCTCTTCCTCTCTTCAACCCTTGTTGGGACCTTTTCACGTGAAAATAACCCTTTTTACCAATTGGGACCTTTTCTAATTCCAACTTTTATTCCATTAATAATAATAATAATAATAATAATCCAATAATAATAATCCAATTATTTAATTAAATTAATAAATATTATATTAATTTAAATTAAATAATTATCCTTATTTCATCGGGGTGTTACAACTCTCCCCCACTAAAAGAGTTTTCGTCCTCGAAAACATACCTCAAGCGAATAACTCAGGATAGGACTTCTTCATCTGACTCTCAAGTTCCCAAGTCACATTGTCACCTGCTGGTCCTCCCCAAGCTACCTTTACCAAAGCAATCTCTTTACCCCGCAACTGCTTCAACTCTCGATCCTCGATCCTCATAGGTGATGTTTCAACAGTCAGGTTATCTCTCACCTGTACATCATCTACTTGGACCACATGCGACGGATCATGAATGTACCTCCGCAACTGAGATACATGAAAAACCTCATGTAAATTCGCAAGTGACGGCGGTAAAGCGATACGATAGGCTACCTCTCCTATCCTCTCCAAAATCTGATAAGGACCAATAAATCGAGGTGTCAACTTCTTCGACTTCAAAGCTCGACCAACCCCAGTTATCGGAGTAACACGAAGAAACACATGATCTCCCTCTTGAAACTCAAGTGACTTCCTCCTTTTGTCGTGATAACTCTTCTGACGACTCTGAGCAATCTTCATCTTCTCCTGAATCATCTTAATCTTTTCCGTAGTTTGTTGAACAATCTCCGGTCCAACCACAACACTCTCACCGGACTCATACCAACATAAAGGTGTCCGACATCTCCTACCATACAAAGCTTCAAACGGTGCCATACCAATGCTCGAATGAAAACTATTGTTGTAGGTAAACTCAATCAAAGGTAAATAACAATCCCAAGCACCTCCCTTTTCCAAAACACAAGCCCTCAAAAGATCCTCCAGTGACTGAATCGTCCTCTCAGTCTGACCATCAGTCTGCGGATGATATGCAGAACTCAATCTCAGCTTAGTTCCCAACGCCCTCTGCAAACCTTCCCAGAACTTCGATGTAAATCTAGGATCTCTGTCCGAAACAATACTCGACGGAATACCATGCAAACTTACAATTTTCTCAATATACAACTCAGCTAATCTCTCTAACGGATAATCCATTCTGATCGGAATGAAGTGAGCCGATTTTGTCAATCTGTCCCCAATCACCCAAATAGCTTAAAAATTCTTATATGTCCTCGGTAAACCAGAAACAAAATCCATACTGATACTATCCCACTTCCACTCTGGAATAGCCAACGGTTGCATTAGCCCAGACGGCTTCTGATGCTCAATCTTTGACTTCTGACAAGTCAAACAAGAATAAACAAAACTCGCAATTTCTCTTTTCATTCCCGGCCACCAAAATAACATTTTCAAATCATGATACATCTTCGTAGCCCCAGGATGAATACTCAGGCCACTACGATGTCCTTCCTCAAGAATACTCTTCTTAAGTTCGGTAACATCCGGAATACACACCCGATTACCAAATTTCAAAACACCATTCTCATCAACTCTGAATTCACCACCTTGACCTTGATTCACTAGAGTCAACTTATCAACCAAAAGCACATCGGATTTCTGACCCTCTCTAATCTCATCCAAAATACCACTCGTTAACTTCAACATTCCCAATTTAACACTATTGTGAGTACTCTCACACACCAAACTCAAGTCTCTAAACTGCTCAATTAAATCAAATTCCTTAACCATTAACATAGACATATGCAATGATTTCCGACTCAATGCATCAGCCACTACGTTTGCTTTACCCGGATGGTAATTCAAACCAAAGTCACAATCCTTCAGAAACTCTAACCATCTCCTCTGTCTCATATTCAGCTCCTTCTGATCGAACAGATACTTTAAACTTTTATGGTCACTGAAAACCTCAAATCTTGACCCGTACAAGTAATGCCTCCATAATTTCAGAACAAATACCACAGCTGCCAACTCTAAATCGTGTGTCGGATAGTTCCTCTCATGAACCTTCAGTTGTCTTGAAGCATAAGCTACAACCTGCTTATTTTGCATCAAAACACCACCCAAACCCAACAATGAAGCATCACAGTAAACCTCAAATGGTTCCGATGGACTTGGTAATATCAGAATAGGAGCAGTAGTTAACCTTCTCTTTAACTCTTGGAAACCTTCTTCACATTTTGAATCCCAAACAAACGCTTGCCCCTTTCTAGTCAACATCGTCAACGGTAACGCCAACTTAGAAAATCCCTCAATGAATTTCCTATAATAACCTGCAAGTCCAAGAAAACTCCTTATCTCAGAAACTGACTTCGGAGCTTCCCACTTAGATACCGCTTCTATCTTAGAAGGATCAACAGCCACACCACCTCTTGAAACCACATGACCAAGAAAACTAACCTCTTCTAACCAAAATTCACACTTGGACAGTTTAGCAAATAACTTCTTTTCTCGTATAACTCCTAAAACCACTCTCAAATGTTCAGCATGCTCTTCTTCAGATTTCGAATACACCAAAATATCGTCAATAAACACCACAACAAACTTGTCTAGATACGGATGGAAAATCCTATTCATATACTCCATAAATACCCCAGGCGCATTAGTCACACCAAAAGGCATTACAGAATACTCATAATGTCCATACCTTGTTCTGAAAGCAGTCTTCTGAATATCCTCAGTTTTCACACGTATCTGATGATAACCCGATCTCAAATCTATTTTGCTGAACACACTCGCACCAACCAACTGATCCATCAAATCATCAATCCTCGGCAAAGGATACCGATTCTTGATCGTCACTTTATTCAGTTGCCTGTAGTCCACACACAACCTCATAGTACCTTCTTTCTTCTTAACCAATAACACTGGTGCACCCCACGGTGACACACTCGGACGAATAAATTTCTTATCCAACAGGTCTTTCAACTGACTCTTCAATTCGGTTAACTCAACAGCAGACATACAGTACGAAGCCATCGATATCGGCCTAGTACCAGGTACTAAATCAATCGAGAACTCAACTTCACGCTCTGGTGGTAATTCATTCACTTCTTCAGGAAACACATCAGGAAAATCACACACCACGGCTAGATCGCAAATCACCGGTTTATCTTTAGCCTCCAAAGTCGCTAACAGCATAAACAACTCTGCCCCATCTACCACTGCCTCATTCACCTGCCTTGCTGATAGAAACAAACTCTTTCCTTCCTCAATCTCAGGAAAGATCACAGTCTTATCAAAACAGTTGATATAAACTCGGTTAAACACCAACCAGTTCATACCTAGGATAACATCAATCTGCACTAGTGGAAGACACACGAGGTCCATCCCAAAGTCTCTACCAAAAATACTCAAAGGACAGTTTAAACAAACTGAAGTAGTAGTCACTGAACCCTTCGCAGGAGTATCAATTACCATACTACCATGCATCTCAGATATCTCTAATTTAAGTTTCACAGCACAATCCAAAGATATAAAGGAATGAGTCGCACCTGTGTCAATAATAGCTACAAGAGGAAAGCCATTAATATAACACGTACCTCGGATCAAACGATCATCTGCAGAAGTCTCAGAACCCGATAAAGCAAAGACCTTGCCTCCCGACTGATTCTCTCTCTTCAACTTAGGACACTGTGGACTGATATGACCCACCTCTCCACAGTTGAAGCAAGTCACAGTCTTCAACCGGCACTCTGCAGCCAAGTGACCACCTTTTCCACACTTAAAACACTTCTTCTCATTACTGGTACATTCATGGATACGATGCCCAGCCTGACCACATCTGAAACACTTAGCAGGGGCACTGGAGTCTCCCCCACTAGGCCTCTTCATCCCACTTTGTCTCTGGAAACCTTTGCCAGCTGCATACGGTTTCCCACGATCACTCTGATTCTTGCCTTTCCTATCAACCCTCTGTTGATAGCTCTCCGCTCTGGCCTTGGTATCCTGTTCAAAGATCCTGCAACAGTCAACCAGGTCAGAAAACACCCTAATCCGCTGATACCCAATAGCCTGCTTGATCTCGGGACGTAACCCGTTCTCAAACTTCACACATTTTGAAAATTCCCCAGTAGCCTCATCATAGGGAGTGTAATACTTCGACAGCTCTGTGAACTTAGCAGCATAATCAGTAACAGACCGGTTACCCTGCTTCAATTCTAAGAACTCTATCTCTTTCTTTCCTCTGACATCCTCTGGAAAGTACTTCCTCAGGAATCTCTCTCTGAACACCGCCCAAGTGATCTCAGCATTCCCAGCAGCTTCCAACTCAGTGCGGGTAGCAACCCACCAATCATCTGCTTCCTCTGACAGCATATGCGTACCGAACCTGACCTTCTGGTTATCGGCATATTCAGTCACTCGGAAGATCCTCTCGATCTCCTTCAACCACTTCTGAGCACCATCTGGATCGTATGCTCCCTTGAACATTGGAGGATTGTTCTTCTGGAACTCACTCAGTTGACGAGCAGCTCCCAATCCCACAACATTCGGATTCCCTCCAAGTACTCCAGCTAGCATACCCAGAGCCTCAGCAATCGCAGCATCGTCTCTACCTCTTCCAGCCATCTCTATTCTGAAAACCCAACAAGCTAAAACAATAAGTACGGATAGGGTTACACAACACCTATCACATACAGGGAAACAGAATAATTACGACTCGACTCGACCGACTATGCTCTGATACCACTAATGTAACACCCTTCTAAAATACCCCAATAATTAATTAAAATAACAAAATATAAATCAGAGTAAATATGCAATCAAGGGTGTCACACTTGACACTTCACACCATTTTCCAAAATATCCTGTCATGCTCATTTATTTAATCAAAATAAAACATTTGCATAATACGCAGCGGATAAAAACTAACAACATTCAAACAATGTAACACATTACATGTAAAGTTGTGCAACAACCAAATGAAAACATAGTAAAACATCCCATCCCGATGTTACATCTACCAGAGCATGACCCACTAAGGAACTACACTAGACTCCAAGGACTAGCTTCTACTCAATCACTGCTCGTTACCTGAAACATAGTTGTAAGGGTGAGTTCCTCAATCGATATAATAAGCATTATAAAATATCATGTAATGCTAAGTAATTTAACACATTCCTCCCCCTAATCAGAACATACATTCAGCAACGGCAACATCAACTCAACACAAACACAAAACACACGTATAATATTGGAATACATCCATTCATATTATACGCCATACATACATACATTATGCAATGAGACTCCATGCATGCGGTACCGACTATTCGTGAACATATAGTTCAACCTCACCGATCAAATCCAGATACGGCTACCAAGCTCACTAGTCCCACTCATTTGAGACCTAGTGACTCACTCACTAATTCCTCACCATGGGAATTAGCTACCACCCCAAGGGCTATGATATGCACGCTAACCACCTAGCATGCAAACATCAACAACAATCCACAATAACTCACTCACTAATTCCTCACCATGGGAATTAGCTACCACCATAAAGGCCATAATATGCACGCTAAATCAACTAGCATGCAAACATCAACAATCCACAATGGACATATGCTCACACTCTAAGCCATAAAACAGTCCATTCCACAATTGCATACATAATACATCATCAGCATATTATCACAAAATCATATCATGTCATGCCAATTAATAATCACAGTATTAGCACACTCTACTAATACCTACACTGCTCAAAACAACGGGAAACGATCCCTACTATATCATACATCAGCTAAATTACATTACTCAGCTGAACAACCAAAAACTGCACAACAACAGCACAGAGAAAATCACAATTCTGCCCATACGCGTATTGCCTAGTCCCATACGCGTATGGCCCATTTCTCAGCCAATCCCATACGCGTATTGCCTGCCTCATACGCGTATGCTACGCGTACCACTTCCTCATACGCGTACCAACAGAGACAAAACCACGTTCAAAACATCATCTTCCTCATCCATACGCGTATTGCCTAATGCCATACGCGTACCAGACCATCTCATACGCGTATTGCCTAGTGCCATACGCGTATGACCAGAAACCAATTTTCCAGATCTGCTATGGTTTTCTCTGCTACGAGATTCTTCAGATCCAACCTCCCACAGTCCAATTTTACACAGTGTTCGTTCATATCATCTAATACGAATCATACCCTATTCAATTTCACAAATTCTAACATTATTACATCTAATTCCTACGAATTTCCTTCAATTATAATCCAAATTTCGTTCATCCAATATTTCACAAATTTCAGCATACATCATTCTAATCAGAGTCAAATCAATGGTTTATCACTACCCATTACATGTTAACCCATAATACCCATCAAACGACGATAAACCCCCCTTACCTGAGTTAATCCGGCAATCCTTTAGCTTCGAGCTCTTCCTCTCTTCAACCCTTGTTCTCTGGCTCTTTTTCCACTTTTCTGTCTCTTTTTCCTTTTCACGTGAAAATAACCCTTTTTACCAATTGGGACATTTTCTAATTCCAACTTTTATTCCATTAATAATAATAATAATAATAATCCAATAATAATAATCCAAATATTTAATTAAATTAATAAATATTATATTAATTTAAATTAAATAATTATCCTTATTTCATCGGGGTGTTACACTTAGCATAACAGATATAGCATGAATGCACCTGGTATCACACATGCTCATCAAGTATCCTGCTGCAAACCTAAGGCAGTCCATGAACCTGCACAACAACAAGACCTGCTGAAATACCAAAACAAAGACGGACCTGCTATGATCCTGCAGTACACCATGTTGCCCTAACCAATAGGTGCAAACTAGTCATGTATTTACAACAATCAAACATGTTAGTGATGCTAACAAATCCAACCATACACGACCAAGAAAAATGACATGATGATGCAAACAAAATCCAAGTCATGACTAAAACAGTAAACCAAAAACCACACCATTGCCATGAGCTTGCGTCAACCGGATCATGAACCTGAACCAATCTGCAACAAATCCATAATGAAATCGCCACCACCAAGGCCATGTGAAAATAGAAACGCTCGTGAATTTTCACCATTTTTTTCACTGTAGTAAAAACAAAGCAATTAACAAAGGCAGTCAATTTCGAAATAACCCAAAAGGGATTGAGACAAAGTAGAGGAAGAAAGTACACGGTTTGTATTACCGTTTCCGAATTTAACATCAAATAGGGCAATCCAAACTGAGCATACCGAAAGGGTTTCGCAGAGATACCTGTTTCGATCTCCATAAGCCAACCTGAAAACCCTAACGGATTGGGTATAAAAAGGGGCGGATACTGTAAAAAAGGAGGGGAGAGGCGACCACCACGAAACCCTATATTGAAAATAGCAGTAAAACGGCGAAAAACCCTAGAGCTAGAAGAGTTGAGCGGCAACGGGAGGGAGGTTCAAGCATCGTCATTACTGCCGGGCCACCGCCGAAGGTGAGCTTTACTGCTTGAATCTCTTTAAAGCATTTGTTTTTTGGAATGTAGAGTGAAAGTTTGTGGATGAAGTTGAGATTGAGAGATGATGAGAGATTGGGGGTTTGAGAGTTGATAGCAATCGAGTAAGAAAGAGAGGTGCGCGATTGAGGTTGAGGATGAGCGATTGAGGTTTGGTATTAGCAAAGGTTGGAGGAGATGAGCGATTGAGAAGAGAGAGGACGAGATTGAGGGAGTGAGGACGATGAAGGATTTCTTGTTTCTGTTACCGTACCTCTCACATTTTCTCATTTTATTTATTTTTTAAAAAAAACACAAACATTTAAACCATTTAAAAAAAACTTAATACGTTTAGTCTTCTTTTGCTTTTTTTAAATAGTGTATATTAATGCATTGTTTTTTTGTGTTCCCTATTAATTTACTAGTTATTAGTCTCTTGAACCCAACAGCCAGGCGGCTAGGGTCACCCCTTGGGATTCCTCCATTATTTTAATTAGTCGTCCATTAACAGACCACCTCATTTGAATTTTTATTTTAATTTATATTTTAATCCATTCTGGTTTATATATCCAAGTTGTTACTGAAGTAATAAATAACCATAAGTGGCCTAGTGGAGAGAGGGCAGTTTCATTGTCTTTAGTGGGATGGGTTTGATACTTGGGAGTAGCATATCTCCATATTTGTTTTTAATGCTTACTATTTAATTTAATTTTTTTCCATATCTTATTGCTATTTATTTTATCTTTATATTTTTATCAATTTAATTTGATCGTTATTTAGTTGTTTGTATTTTTAAATGTTTACCTTTTAGATTTAATTAATGGTTGAATTTCCGATATTGTTTTTTATTCGATTAGTCGATTTTTGTGTGTTAATTAATTTAGTTAGGTTATTAGTACCCATGTTCATACCTTTACACATGTAAATACTCACATTCAAATTCACTAAATTTTCGGTTTAAATTTCACTAACTTTCCATAGTTTCAACATTCAATTTCATTTCCTCATCACCTTCAAATACAATTTCAAGCCTTTCTTCCATTAACACTCCAATATTCAAATCTTTTTCTAAATAAAATATGAAGAAAAAGATTATCCTGGATGGAATATCCAGTTATAATCCTGAATATTAGGCTCAAGCTGTAAGAGCTTGCAAGCCGTAAATATTCGTCTTCTCTTCCATACTCCAATATTCAAATCTTTTTCTAAATAAAATGTGAAGAAAAAGATTATCCTGGATGGAATATCCAGTTATAATTCTGAATATTAGGCTCAAGCTGTAAGAGCTTACAAGTCGTAAATATTCGTCTTCTCTTCCACACTCCAATATTCAAATCTTTTTCTAAATAAAATATGAAGAAAAAGATTATCCTGGATGGAATATCCAATCATAATCCCGAATATTAGGCTCAAGCTGTAAGAGCTTGCAAGCCATAAATATTCGTCTTCCCTCCAAAACATTCGTAAATATTCGAATCATTTTCTTAGCAATATTGGAAAGAAACAGACTGCCTGGGTGGAATGTCCAGACGTAGTCCCGAGTGTTAGACCCAAGCTGTAAGAGCTTGCAAGTCATAAGTACTCGTCTTTCAAACTCGAAAACACTTGATTCCTACCTTAATACTTTGCCAATAAAGATGGAAATGGAACATGGTGTATACCGTGCACTCCTGAGAATAAGATTCAAGGTGGATGCCTTGCCTATCTTAGCTCTCGTCATCGACTAAAATTATCAATGCGGTTTCTTCAAACCCTTTCTCAATCAAACCTAAAAATACTTAATCTTTATTAAACACTTTTTCCAATAAAGATGGAAACGGAACATGGTGTATACCGTGCACTCTTGAGACTAGGATTCGAGATGGATATCTCGCTCATCCAAGTTCTCGCCATCACTCAAATACATCTAACCAATCAAACTCTTTTCTCGCCGCCGTGCGACTAATCAAAAAACCTTTTTCATAAACAAAAGATATATTGTCTTAAGGTGATGCAAAACAATGTTTCGTCCACGATTGTTGAGTCGAGATAAGTGACGTTTTTCCGAATGTAGATTTATAAATCCGTTCGATGTGTAGTATACGTCTACTCCTCATCTGTTTTGGGTAAAACAATGTTTTTGTCGATTAATACAATATAGCTTTCGCTAAAATCGACCAACAAACAAATATTTTTCTACCCAGAACTACGTAAGCCTTGATTTCTCTTTTGAGATACGTAGGAGCAGGATTCGTAAATCTTGTCAGGCCCACTAATAAAAAACTTAGGTTTAGTACTTCGTCAAAAATCCAAAAACATTCTCTTCTCATCCTTTCTTCCTTTCCCACCTAATAATTCGAAAAGCCTAATATTTTAATTAACACTAACGCACACAACTAACCTAATGGTTCCCGTTGAGTACAACGGACGTGAGGGGTGCTAATACCTTCCCCTTGCGTAACCGACTCCCGAACCCTGATTTGGTTGCGACAACCAATAATCATTGTCGTTTTGTCTTGGGTTTTATTGATATTTCCCTGTTCCTTTTTAGGAATAAATAAAGTTCGGTGGCGACTCTATTGAGTCCATCATTGCGAGCGTGCGATCGCGCTTCGCTTTAAAGTCGTATCCCCATTTTTCGAGGTGCGACAACTGGATAAAGTGAAAATATCAAGGATAAATTCAAAGGAAGAATATTAGTCATCGGTTAGGATGAACATATCAAGGATAAACCACCAAGGGAAAGAGGAAGAATATTCATTACTTGTTAGGGTAAACATATCAAGGATAAACTGTCAGGAGAAATAGGAATTACAACTATCGGTTACTGGGCAGAAGACCAAATATAGAGAATATATATCATCGGTTAGGATGAACATATCAAGGATAGACTCAGCAGAGGAAATGGGATTTACAATTGTCGGTTATTGGGCAGAAGACCGCAAAGAGGAGAAAATATGTCTGTCATCGGTTAGAGTGAACATATCAAGGATTGACTCTCTGGGAAATGGAAGCAGGGATTATAACTACCTTTTTACTAGGTAGAAAACCAAAAAGGAAGAATATTCGTCATCGGTTAGGATGAACATATCAAGAATAGACTTACCGGGGAAACGTGAAAACGAGTCCGCTAGGGAAAACAAAGGAAATAGATTACATTTTATCGAGTATTGGGTAAAAGTAATATACTCAACATCAAGATGAATATTACCAGTTACTGTGTAATAGACTCTCGTAGACTAAAAGATTTATCTAGGTAAGAACTAGAAAAAAAATGGTCAATCAAAGACTCAACCCAATGAGGATATAACTCAAGGGGAGTGGTTCCATCCAGATAATAAACTGGGGGGAAACTGAAATAATCATCATCCACGAGGAAATAACTCAGTGGGAATGAGAAAGGATAAACTTTTTCTGCTTAAAGGGTTGACACTCTACAATTGAAGGACAACAAACACACCAAATCTACATGGGGAAATAATATCACCAAGGCAGGGGATCAGAAGAAAAATTAATGCGATAAAAATGCATAATGAAATATTTGATGTTGTGTTATATGTGCATGAATATGTATGTATGTGATTAAGATTATTCTAACAAAACAACACAAATGGTACAAATAACAAAGACTTGAATCATCACTATAACACTCGGTTAATCTCAACAAGATGGAATTACCGATTGGAGAATATGCTAGGGATGAAAATAAATCATATAGCTCCGAATACATCAACTCTGGCTAGGGAAAGTCATAGGAAACATGCTTCCAATCAATCATGGCAAACTCCGCGGGGAGAAGAGAGCACCGCTGAAGGATGATCAACCAATCATGTCGATGATAGGGAAGGATCTGTTGAGGATTCAAATAAGTCGACACTGTGGGGAATTTTAAGTCAACACCATATCATATGGGAGACAACCTTGCAGAGGGCAAAATCAAATACTGCTCATAATCAAACATTGTCATGGAAGAGGCAATTTCTATCTGAAGATGGACTCCATCGGGGAATACGAGAGATAAAACTCTGAATGAGGAATCGAGTAACTACTGGGGATGCTGTGACAAAGACCATCACATTCCTCAATGATCATCAAATTCTTCTTGGAAATTTCGAAATAAACCAATTCCAAGGCAAAGATAACCGGATCAGACTCACCCAGGGGAGAAACTATCGTAGTTATGCAACACAATCAAATGTAAATGGGGATCTGGGAACCAAATAAAGGTTCTTGATATTAAGGGTCTAATCACAAATCACAAATTGGGAGATACAGAGCATGATCACCTCAGTTGTGAAACATGGATTTATAAAGGGGACCAATTATTCGCTCAACCGGGATGAGACCCACCAACTCTACTGGGGATAAACTCATCAACCAGGTTGGGGATGAATGACGAACTGTTGGGGGAAATAATTACCAAACCCAATGCTTGGGGAAGACCAACAATGTTTCACACTTCAAGACTTACCTGTTCTCAGACTGCTGTTAACATTCCTTGCTGAAATTGATTGTTCTTAAAGTGAATGCTTTTATTATTTTAAGAAAAATAATTATTCGTTAATTTATTTCAAAATTATCAACATAAAAATTCAATTTTATTTAACAGAAGTAAATAAGAATAGAAATAATTGGATAAAATCTCAACTTTATTTAATATAATGGTAGCCCGCGAATGGCGGGACCCTATGGATCTTTACAAAGTTTGAAAATGGTAATTTACATGGAAAAGGGTTAAATTGAATACAATGATTACTACTCTCCCTACCAACTTTGAAATTTGTTATGCTCTTATCTTCGGTTGAGAATAATGAACCAAAACCAGATGGCTACTCAAACCTGTTTCTCAGATCAAGAATAATCGGATGCAGTTACTTACCATAATCCTTATTTTTTGTCTAGATTGCCCCAAGATGAGGTACTCTCCCTACCGACTTTTATGTCTCTAACTTTTTCCTGGACCGCCCCTTCAGGTTTTCAATCCACGAGACGCTCATTTTTGCCTAAACCGCCCTTTCGGGTTTTCAACTTAACGAGTTGTTCTTTTTCTTTTTATGCGAAGCATTTCTTGACTGCATTTACATTCACAGGACGAGTAAACTCTTCACCATCCATAGTTGTAAGAATCAAAGCGCCGCCTAAAAAGGCTCTCTTCACAACATACGGGCCTTCATAATTAGGAGTCTGTTTGCCCCTAGCATCAGGTTTAAAATATATAATCTTCTTGAGCACGAGGTCACCTTCTCTAAACACACGAGGCTTGACCTTCTTATCAAAAACTTTCTTCATTTTCTGTTGATATAACTGACCATGACACATGGCAGTCAATCTTTTCTCTTCAATCAAATTCAACTGGTCATATCTGGTCTAACACCATTCAGCTTTAGTCAACTTGGCTTCCATCAAAACGTGTAATGATGGGATCTCAACCTCTACGGGGAGCACAACTTCCATACCATAAACGAGAGAGAAAGGGGTTGCCCCTGTTGAAATGCGGATGGATGTACGGTACCCATGCAAAGCAAATGGGAGCATCTCATGCAAATCTTTGTATGTTACATCCATCTTCTGAATGATCTTCCTGATGTTCTTATTCGCATTTTCAACAACCCCATTCATTTTGGGTCTGTAGGGAGAAGAATTATGATATGCAATCTTGAAGTATTTGCAAAGAGCTTCCATCATATTATTATTCGTGTTTGATCAATTATTAGTAATGATCTTGTTTGGCACACCATAACGGTATATAATTTGATTCTTGATAAATCGGACCACCACTTGCTTGGTCACATTCGCATACGATGCTGCTTCAACCCACTTTGTGAAATAATCAATAGCCACTAGAATGAAACGATGTTTGTTGGAAGCTTTGGGCTCAATCATGTCAATCATATCGATTCCCCACATAGAGAAGGGCCATGGGGAGGAAATGACGTTCAAAAATGTCAGAGGAACATGAATCTTATTTGCATAAATTTGACACTTGTGGCATTTCTTCACAAACTTGCAACATCCAGATGCCATTGTCAGCCAATAGTGACATGCTCTCAACATCTTCTTTGCCATAGCACGTCCATTAGAATGAGTACCAAAGGAACCTTCATGGACTTCAGTCATTAATAGGTTCACTTCGTGTCTATCCACGCATCTGAGCAAAACCATATCAAAGTTTCTCTTGTAAAGCACATCACCATTCAGATAGAAGTTGCCAACTAATCTTCTCAAAGTGTGCTTATCTTTCAAAGATGCCCCAGATGGGTAATCTGACGTTGAAGGAAATATTTGATATCAAAATACCAGGGTTTATCATCTTTGACTTCTTCAATAGCAAACACATGAGTTGGCCTATCAAGACGCATCACGGTCAAGTTAGGAACTTCATTCCAAAAATTCATCATAATCATTAAAGTCAATGTTGCAAGAGCATCAGCCATCCGGTTTTCATCTCGAGGGATATGATGAAACTCAACCTTTGTAAAGAAAGCTGAAATCCTCCCCGCGTAGTCTCTATATGGTATCAATCTGGGTTGATTCATCTCCCATTCACCTTTGATTTGATTCACAACCAAATCTGAATCTCCATAGACGTCAAGATGTTTAATTCGGAGGTCAATGGCCTCCTCAAGCCCCATAATGCAAGCTTCATACTCAGCCATATTGTTTGTACACTTGAAAGTCAATCTAGCTGTAAATAGAAAATGAGTGTCGTGAGGAGTAATAATCACTGCCCTAATGCCATTACCATATGAATTAACAGCTCCATCAAATACCATGCCCCAACAGGAACCAGGCTCTGGCCCTTCTTCAAGCAACGGTTCATCACAATCTTTCATCTTCAAGTACAAAATCTCTTCGTCGGGAAAAACATACTGCACTGACTGATAATCTACAATAGGTTGGTGAGTCAAATGGTCATCCAAGACGCTACCTTTAATTGCTTTTTGAGATCGGTATTCAACATCATACTCAGATAACAACATCTGCCAACGGGAAATCCTCCCAGTTAAAGCAGGCTTCTGAAAAATGTACTTGATTGGATCCATTTTGGATATCAACCAAATGGTATGATTTAACATATACTAGCACAGACGCTTAGCAGCCCAAGCCAATGCGCAACATGTCTTCTCAATCATAGAATACCGAGTCTCACAGTCGGTGAATTTCTTACTGAGGTAGTAAATTGCATATTCTTTCTTCCCAGATTCATCTTGCTGACCAAGAACACAACCCATACTCTCTTTGAGCACAGTCAAATACATGATCAACAGTTTTCCTTCAACAAGCGGAAACAGAATCAGAGGCTCAAACAGATACTCTTTGATATTATCAAAAGATTTCTGGCAATCCTCGGTCCAATCACAAGATTGATCTTTCCGAAGAAGCTTGAATATAGGTGCACATGTGGCTGTCAAATGTGATATAAATCTTGAGATATAGTCCAAGCGACCAAGAAATCCTCTGACTTGCTTCTCAGTTTTAGGCGCAGGCATCCCTTGTATTGCTTTGACCTTAGCAGGATCAACTTCAATACCCTTCTTACTGACAATGAAGCCCAACAACTTACCAGAACGAACACCAAAAGTACACTTATTGGGTATCAAGCGTAGTTTATATTTCCTTAAACGTTGGAATAACTTCAACAAATGCTCAACATACTCTTCTTCATCACTTGATTTAGCAATCATATCATCAACATAAACTTCAATTTCTTTATGCATCATATCATGAAAAAGAATGGTCATAGCTCTCTAGTATGTTGCACCAATATTCTTCAAACTGAAAGGCATCACTCTATAACAGAATATTCCCCGAGGTGTAATGAATATGGTTTTCTCCATATCTTCAGGTGCCATCTTGATTTGATTATAACCGGAGAATTCGTCCATAAACGAAAAGACTTTAAATGTATTATCTACCAACATATTAATGTGTGGTAGAGGAAAATCATCTTTCAGACTGGCTTTATTTAAATATTTGTAGTCAACACACATGCAGACTTTTCCATCTTTCTTTGGAACAAGCACAATATTGGCCACCCATTATGGATATTCGGCGGTAACAAGGAAACCAACACCAATCTGCTTCTACACTTCTTCTTTGATTTTTAATGCCATATTAGGATGAGTTCTTCTCAGTTTCTGCTTCACTGGCAGGCATTCTGGCTTCAACGGCAATCTATGCTCCACAGTCTCAGAATCCAACCTAGACATATCTTGATAGGACCAGGAAAACACATCAGGATAATCTCGAAGAAGATCAATCAACCCCTTCTTAGCTTCTGGACACAGTTGAGACCCAATCTTGACTTCCTTCACGTTGTAGCGGTAAATTCATGACCATCAAGCTATGGATAAACTTAACGTCAATAAAACCAGAGTCGCCACCGCATTTTTATTGTTTCCAAAGGAAAAGGGAAAAGTACAAACAAAACCCAAAGATAAGAAGTTTTCAAATTAAAACTAATAAAATGCCAAAGATTATAAGTGAAGGGGTTGATTACACAGAGGGAAGGTATTAGCATCCAAAGTGTCATAGGTACTCCTAGGGAGCCATTTTTTATGTGGGTATGTGTTTTTGGCATAAAAGGTGTTTGAGAAAAATAGAGTGTGAGGGGGAGAAAAGAATTCATTGATTATATTTTTATGTTTTACAAGACCTTCAGACTTTTGCCTACGTACCAACATAAAAATGAGGGATCAAAACCTCGTAGTTCGTGGTATCAATTTCAAAATGTGTGGATTACTTTTAATCAAAAGTTAAGTTAAATGAGGCACACAGGGCCCAGGAGTTTGAATGAGTGTCAGTTTTTTTTGTCTTTTGAAATTTTAAGTCAATATCATTAGATTTATTTATAAAATTGATTTAAGAAAAGAGTTAAAAAGTGCAATGGCATAAGGCCAAAGTTTTTATTTAAAATAGGTCTAAGTTTAAAATCACAAGAAAAAAAGGTTTTTGAAAAGGGGAAGAGATTTTGAAATTTAAGAAGTGGGAGGAGATGAAGAGACTAATCCTAAGCATAAAATTAAAAGTTAAGAGTTGAAAAGATCTGACAAATGGGATGCAATCCAACAGACAAGAATGTCATATAAAAAACCCACTTTCCCTTTGGACTTTGAATCAGGTAATAATCAACAAGCAATTAGCAATATCAGACGTCATGAAGATCACAACATCAAATAAAGATGGCCACATCCAAGCAAGCAAGTCCCATAGCTAGTAGTTTTCCTTGTCTTCTCATGTATCAGATGAAATACTCCTTGATTAACTTAGAATAAAGTATTAGACACAATATCAAAATAATAGTTGTATCAAGACCATGTAGCAGATGAATTCAAGTGAATCCCAATACTTGCATCAGATGAAAGCTCAAACCATAATATTTGGTCTCAGCAATGTTGGCATTGGCCAAGTCCTTTTGCAAATGGAATGTTGCCTAATCCTGAGTCCAAACGTTCAGATCAAACCCAACAGTCCATACAAACAGTTTTTAGGTTTTTTTTGTTATTTATTATGTATTTTAAGATCCTAAGATCACAAACACAAATAAAGTACATAAAAAGATATATACAATCATAATATATGGCTAAAATGAGCAAACTGAAAATGGCATAAACATAAACAAGTTAAATGATACGTAAATGACAAATGAATGGTAAATGACTTGAAATTAAATTGCATAAAAATAAATTACTTGAAATATAAAGTAATATTAATAATAATAGTCAAATGTCAGTCAAGGTTAATTATATTTTAGTGATATTTTGCTTTTCAATTAATTAAGTCATTATTTGCATAATACTCAACCATCACTCACAAGCATGGATTCTTGAACCAAGACATCTTCCAAAGGAAGGAAAAAAGGCAAAGTTTCCACACAATACCATGAAATATGGGAGACTTACAATCTCACTTACTAGAATGCTTTGTCTTTTTGGGTCAAATTAAGCTCTATGTTAAGCAATCGTAATTGGACTTATGTAGAAGTCACAACTATCTGAGGTCGGACAATAAAAATTTAGGTGCTAATGCATGTTAGAGATTTGGTATAATGAACCAAACTCCTAAAACATATCACACACTAAAAGAAAAGATCAAAATGGATGGACCTATCTCATCCATACTTGTAGTGGTTCATCTAACACAAGGTTATTGATGGACCAATTAGCCTTAGGATATTGAGATTTCATTGGTCAATGAGAGGGATGGGAAAGAATGGGATGAAGATGAAGAGGGAGAGGAGATGAGAGAAACACAAATTGATCATGGGAGAAATTTTATCAAATTAAAATCATTCATTCATTTTAGGAGATGAAATGTACATTTCATCAATCCACTAAATCAAATGATTTTAATCCAACAAAAGTCAAATCAACATTGACCAAGGCCCAAAGAAATAGTCAAACATCAAAAGACCATAAAAATAGCTCAACATAATTTTTACACAATTAATCAATTAAAAATCCAATTAAAAATGCATTTAAATTCAATTTAGTTTGGTCAAAACCTAAAATCTCTTCAAAACATCAAATAAATGGCGAAGAGATTAGTCCTAGGTCAAACAAGGTCAAAGGACCTTAGACAAAAAATTTCATGATTTTTGAAAAGTCAGAAATATTTTTAAACAATTAAAAATATGCACAAAAACAATTAATTCATGAAAAATATTAAAGTTAATCCAAAAAATAATTTTAATTCATAAAATGAAAGAGGAAAATATTTAAAGATTTTTTGTGAAAGTCCCATATTTTTTGGATTAAAAATGAATTTAATATGAATTGAACAAAATAAGCCAATTAAAATATAATATCAGAAATTAAATAAAATGAGAAAAAACAAGGGCCATCAGATCTCCCTCATTAATTGAGGTGACATATTTAATGGCCGCACGCGTGTCATCCATGGTGCACCCTAGTCAACGTGTTGCAACAATGGTAATTAAAACCAATGGCCATGATTAAAACATTTCAAAATCATTAGATGGCTGGAAGGACGTCAACGCACCACCAGAGCCCTAACTCTGGTCTTCTTCTCCGATTGACCTCACCGGACTGGTCCACCACCACCCACCATGAAAATAAAAAACAAGGACATGGATTCAAAGAAAAAATGCCCAGGAGCTCGAATCAAGCCTCAATTTTCTCCAATTCCAAGTATATAGAAAGATATAGAGATTTGAATTTTGAGGATCATGATCTGAGTTGCTTCGATTTGACATTAAAGCGACTCAATCTTGTTGCCTACATTGGTATGACTTCAGTCAACCAAAAATCACAAAGAATGGTGAAGAATTGAGAGAGAATCGAAGAGATGAAGTTTCTGAAAAATCACCTTCAAGTTGTTTTAAATTCACTTCTTCTTGATCTGGATTTGCTTGCTTTCTCTTCCTCTTGCTTGTAGTGATCAATCGAAACGAAAAGGGCAATGAATTCTTGGAGTTTGAACTTCCAAAACCGAAGATGAAGTTCAACTTGATTTCAATTGAAATCTTCAAGAATTCTATGAAATAGAGGGTTTGGATTGTTCTGGAAAATCTTGGACAATGTGTTGATTATGTTCTAAGCTCATTGCACTTGTATTTATAGGGTTATCACATGCTCTTTGCACACTTTCATTTCAAATCCAAATTTAGCAACTTCCTTCATGAGCTAGCATGGGCATGTACAAAGCCCAAAGAATCATTTGAAAAGGTCCAAAATCATGCATAGGTCATGCTGAAAACAATGCATTAAACCATGCATTGTTGAAATGAGTTTGATCATGAAATCCTTCCAAATGGTACCATGAATTTCACCCATGTGCAAGTCCTTCAATATTTATCCAAATGAGATGATTTTGGACTTTTTGGAAATGTGAGATCGAAGGGAACAACTTTCATGTTGAAAACATTTCCATTTGAAGCTTGGATCATGATGAATTTTGAGGTGGAAGTTTGAGAAATCAAACATAAATGAAAATTTCCTAAGTACCAAGTCAAATGTTCACTTCTTCCACCTTGAATAACTTTTGCTATGGACTTCAAATGGAAAATGTTCCTTCATCAAAGTTGTATCTCTTTCAAATTTATTCAATTGGGTAACTAATTTGACCTCATTAGGATTTGGCATGAAGTAGTTATGCATTTTAGAAGTTGAGGAAATTCACTTGTTCAATGGTAGTGCCCCAAAATGACATGTAATATTTCCTCTTGGCACATGCATTTGCAGGTTGAATTTGAACTTCCTCCAATGATCATTGTATTCAATGGGTTTGAGAACCAACCTGCATAATGATTTGATATTTTGATTTTAGAGAAGTGGAGTGCGAACAAATATTATGTAGATGGAAGATTATTATTTATTTATGTTTTTTATGATTACCATTTTCAGAAAAGTAAAAAGTAAAAATAAAACATCATAGATGTGGATGAATAAAATTGTATTTCATTGATGATAATAAGGTAAATGTCCAACAATGTTCACTTCTCCCTTATGCATAGGAGAAGGATTTTTCTTAAAATAAATGGAAACAAATTACTTAGAATGGTGAATAACAGTAGGAACATCAACAACAACACAATTGTTGCAAGTCTGGCCACGTGTCACAAAGTTGGTGCAAGCTTTGTCTTCATCACCATTATCCTCAATAGTGGCAGCTAAGTGTTGATCATTCTCATGAATGAACCCTCCACTGTAGAATACTGGTTACATAACCTTGATATTAGCGTTGAATGACCCTGGTTGAAATCCTAGCCCCGCCCTTCTCTTGTTCTCAACGACCTCCACAACATGACCCAACTTATCAATACTGCCAGCTTGAATAGCCTTTTGTGCATCTTTCAAAGAAGAGTGGGTGCCCCGACTTTCTTTAATTCATCAGCAACAGACAAAGCTTAGAATGGTGTTCCAACTTCCTCCTTAGCATCAACATATGTAAAAGATGATAAATGGCTTACCAACAATGCCTTCTTTCCACCTATAAGAACAAGTTTGTCGTTCTTCACAAATTTCAACTTTTGGTGAAGAGTAGATGTCACAGCTCTAGCTTCATGAATCCATGGCCTTCCCAACAAGAAGCTATAGGCCGGGTGGATATCCATTACTTGGAAATTAATGTGGAAATCACTCGAGCCTATTTTCACTTGAAGGTCCACTTCTCCAATGACGGTCTTACGAGAATCGTCGAACACTTTGACGACTACGCCATTGTACCTCATCGGGGCGCCTTGGTAGGAGAGTCTTGACAGAGTTGACTTTGGCAATACATTTAATGATGACCCATTGCCAACCAACATGTTGGACAAAGCGTTCTCCTTACAGTTTATCAAAATATGTAATGCCAAGTTGTGATTCCTGCCTTCCTCAGGAAGCTCTTCATCACAAAAACTCAAATTGTTACAAGAAGTGATGTTGGCAACAATGTGGTCGAACTAATCCATAGTAACGTCATGTTCAACATAGGCTTATTCCAACATTTTTTGTAATGCCTCTCTGTGCGCTTCAAAATTCATTAGCAATAACACCAAAAAGATCTTTGACGGTGTCTAGAGCAATTGCTCCACAATATTGAATTCACTTCTTTTTATTAATCTCAACACCTCATCATCATCGTTAGTCTTTAATTTGCTGGATTCACCAGACTGATACATTGGAGCACTAACTGGATTCACTACAAGAATCTTTGCCTTCTTACTTACTGACACATCTTCTACAACCTTTAGAAACACCGGACTGAACACACGACCACTACGGGTCACCTTCATAATATCTATAATATTTACCACTGAATCTGCAACTGGTAGAGGAACCTCTTGACCATTTTCAATCATTGTGGCATTATATTGATGTGGCATAGCTTTATCGGATGCATAGGGGACAGGGCCCATGAACCGTATAACTAACAGCGATACCGATCTATCGATATTACTGTTGCTGCTGCTATCAAACTGAATGACCACCCGCTTAGGGGTTTTAAACACTGGTACAATGACATTCACATCATCTCCCATATCCCTCGACTGCTGAATTTGGATTACATTCTCATCCATCAACTTCTGGATATCTCTCTTGACAATCATACACTCACGGGGGCTCACACTGCAAATTACACAACCATCATGGTCATGTTCACAATCACTAATCAAACACAAAGTTATATACATCTCCACTAGAGACCTATAGATACACCTCACATCAAAACTCTGAAATTCCCTGGACAGCCGTCCACCATGTTGACAGAAGTGTTACCATGAGCAGGCGACAAATTGGCTTTTACATTAGGCGCTCTGTCCTCAAAGGACACCATACCACTCTTCACAAGCTTTTGAAATTCATATTTCAGTGGATATAAGTTTTATGTATCATGACCAGGGGCTCCCTGGTGATAAGCGCAATGAAGATTAGGCTTGAACCACCATGGTAATGGCTCAGGAATTTGCGGAGGGTTTCTCAGTTGAATAAGATTTTTGAGTACTAAGGACGGGTACAAATCTGCATACGTCATAGGAATAGGGTCAAAGGAGACCTTATTCCTTTCAAAATTTTGTGGATTACGATTGTTGTTGTTGTAGTTGGTTCTTTGTTGCGGTTGTTGTTGATGTTGTTGTCGTTGAATTGGAACTCATTGATTGTTGGAATTGTTGGAAAAAACTAGAAATACTGAAGAAACTTGGTGCTGATGTTGATGGGGTTAAGAACTTTTCCTGACATCAGGCCTCCTCTGCCTCCCCACTAACACTGAATTAGTTTCTCCCTCCTTCCTCTTAGAGAAACTCCGACCATACTTCTTGCTAGCTGACGCCTCTTCTCTAGTCAAACGTCCTTCACAGACTCCTTCTTCTAGCCTCATCCCCATGTTTACCATTTCGGTAAAATCATTATAGGCACTTGTAATCATGTGTTCATAATAAAACGAACTCAACGTCTTCAGGAAAATCTTAGTCATCTCCTTCTCTTCAAGATGTGAAGTTATCTGAGCAGTTAATTCTCTCCACCTCTGAGCATATTCTTTGAATGTCTCCTTATCCTTTTGAGACATAGACCTTAACTGGTCTTTATCTGGCGCCATTTCAACGTTATACTTATACTACTTGACAAATCCCTCGCCTAAGTCATTGAAAGTATGAATGCTTGTAGTGTCCAGGCCCATATACCATCTCAGGGCAGCTCTAGTTAAATTGTCTTGGAAATAGTGAATCAACAGCTGATCATTATTAGTTTGAGTAGACACTTTCCCGGCATACATAACAAGATGACTCAGCGGGCAAGTATTCCCTTTGTACTTTTCAAAGTCTTGGACCTTGAATTTCATCGAGATTTTAACATTGGGAACCAAACAGAGTTCAACAACACTCTTTTCAAACAAGTTTTTCCCTTTCAGAGTCTTCAACTCTTTACGCAACTCAATGAATTGATCTTTCATCTCATCCATCTTTTCATAGACATCCGGACCTTCAGATGGCTTAGAGTGGCAAATAGTTTCTTCAACACGAGTCAAAGTATGAATGGTGGGAGGAGGCACAAACATGACCGGGCTAGATATCGGCAAAGAAACAAATGTGGGTGCATACCATTCTGGCATGAAGTTTGGTGGCATTCCCCAAGGGAATCCAGCAGGCATAGCAGGAATGGGTTGGCTGGCAGCAGCAACAAGAACAGTTGAAGAAATAATCTCAGAAATAACAGTCCTATAAGGAGGAGGAGTTGTAGGAGATGGTGATGGCTGATTTTGAGCAGCAATTACGGATTCCATTAGCACCGTCAGTTTGGTGATCTCATCCTTCAGCTCTTTATTTCTTGCTCTAGATGCTTCATCATCTTCGGTTGATTAACACGAATGTTATAGCGGTGAGTCAGCTTGGCTGATGCACATAAGAAGAACTAATAAGACATCTGGAGGAAGAAAACCTGTTGTGCAAATGATGCATGAAATGCAATGTTTTCTATTGTTTTTAATTTCAAGGAATATATGAATCTCATTTTCAAATATATATTCAAATAACAACAATATATAACAATTTGATTGACCACAAAATTTCTTTTTATTCATAAAATTGGAAGGATTACCCTGAGTACATTTTTAGAAACCAAGGCACAAATACAAGAGAAAAGGAAAACATCATCCTAAAGATCCCTAACAATTGCATCATATGATTTGTCTATGGGTGCATACTTCCTTCGGATGAATCGAATCTCGAACTGAAAGGATGTCTTCATCTGAGCCTTCTCGAGGACAAGCTGGTCAACAATCTTCTTCCAAGCACCGCAAGGTTGAGGCATGCTAGAGACAACTACACCCTCTAGCTCTCTCTGGCTCTTCACTGCTCGGTCTTCAAGAATCTCAATAAGTGCATCTTTGTCTTTAAACTCAAGCTACAACTCTTTATGCTTTCGGCTCAAAGCATGGAATTGCTCTTCCCACATCTCTCTCTCTCTCTCTTGCTTCATCTTGGCAAGTGCGTCTTCCAACTCCTCTATATCTTGGTTAGGGAGAGTTGATGGCTCAGCCACAACCATAGGCACCGGCCTCTCACAAGCATACAACATCTTGAGCTTTAAAGCTCTCTTCTTCACCCAAATAGTGTAAGCTTCCAAAGCTACACAGTTGCGTGGACCGAGCTCAGATCTTCCCTTTTTATGCACATTATTCCAAGCATATATCATCCTTTTCTTAAAAAGTTGGGGATCTTTACCCTCTTGATAAAATAGACCATCTAATTGGGTGTTATCAAGTTTATCTATTAAGGGGAACTCAAGTTGATGACGAGCCAATGTTGGGTTGTAGTTGATTCCTTCTTGCATACCGATGAGAGGCACGCTAGAGAACTTACCACAATTATCAATAATATCCATGCTACCCAATGTAGAATCATACCAAACAATATCATCATTAGTGAGAGACATAAATCTCTGGGACCACCGTAGACGTTATCGGTTTTCCATAAAAGTAGGCGTCTGCGGCAAGTACGAAATAAACCACTTGTACAAAAGAGGAACACAACATACTATAGTCCTAACACCTTTAGAATTCCTCAAATACAAAGAGAAATACATGTCACCCAACAAAGTCGAAACATGATTCCCAATCAAGAAAATTCTAATGGCGTTAACATCAACAAAACCGTCAATATTAGGGAACAAAGCCAAGCCATAAATGAGCAATACCAAAATAGATTCAAAAGCATCCATGCTACTAGCTTGCGCAAACACAATAGCTATACCAATGAGAAACTAAGAAGTCAACCCAAGAATTCCTCCCTTCTTCATTAAATGAGCATAAATCTCAGATTTCTTCAGATGAAGAACTTCAGTTATGACATGGGATCTCGGGATCTCCTTCAATCCTCTGAAAGGTACCTTGTCAGATACGGGTATACCTAAGAGACAGGCATACTCTTCCAACATGGGCACAAGCTGATAATCTGGAAAAGTGAAGCACCGGTAGAGAGGGTCATAGAACTGAACCAAAACACTCAAAAGTCCTTCAACCATATCAGTAGATAACACAGACAAGAGCTTCCCATGACGTTGCTTGAAGTCTAGGGGATCTAATACAAAGGATGACAACTTCCTTAGCTCTTTCAAATCAGGACATCTGAAATTGTACTTCTTAGTATTCCTTCGTCCACAATCCATGGTCTGAAAATATTTGCAAATAAGACCTTAGTTTTCCTTAAAATTTATTTTCTGTGATGAATGTCATTATGCGCATGTATGTATGAATGCAACAATCATACACAAGGGATCATACACAAGGCAAACACAAACAAAGGTCAAGGGATGGATCAAGTCATCATCAAGATCGATCATCAATTTTGGTGGATTATGATTTTCACCTTATCAACACCCAAGTTCCATTGATATTGACAATACTTGATCGGATCAACCAAGAACCAAAGGGTTTGTTGTGAGTCACGAGCATGGAGTCGGGTTAAGAACCATCCCAAAGGAGTGTACTAAGGGTAAAAACCTGAAGATCATGTTCTATAAAAGTGCCCAGAGTCTTAATCCCATCTGTCGGATATTATAGGTTAGGATGACTAACTCATCAACCCATAATATTCTTAAGAGAAACTCGTCTGAGTGTAGTATCGCGTAACAACTGTGATCAAGTCTACACTTGAACAGTCTTCGCACTATGTCCTAAATAGGACAATTTGGGTTAAATGTTCTACGATCCTCAACTTCTCGAACCCCATATTTAGATAAAGTAATGCCTATCCACAAATAACTTGTGTGACATCAGTAACTCTAGAGAGGTCTTCACTGAGTAAATGGGTCGCAAGCTAACTTGTTAAGGACTACTCCACACAAGTTGAACATGACTATACCATCTTTCTATCTTAAGTGTACTCAAGTTCGGGTTAGAACTTATCTAACCACTCAGAGATCACCAATCACAACAAACAGATTATATCACACAAACAAAATATACAAACATCAAATATACAAATATATACACATAAAAAAGTAGGCAAAACTCACTGAGGACTACTCCCCAACAGAGTCGCCACTTAATTTCTGTAGCGGTAAATTCATGACCATCAAGCTATGGATAAGCTTAACATCAATAAAACCAGAATTGCCACTGCACTTTTATTGTTTTCAAAGGAGAAGGAAAAAAATACGAAAAAACCCCAAGGATAAGAAGTTTTCAAATCAAAACTAATAAAATGCCAGAGATTACAAGTAAGGGGGTTGGTTACACAGAGGGAAGGTGTTAGCATCCAAAGTGTCCTAGGTACTCCTAGGGAGACTTTTTTATGTGTGCATGTGTCATTGGTATAAAAGATATTTGAGAAAATATAGAGTGTGGGGATGAGAAAGGAATTCATTAATTATATTTTTGTGTTTAACAAGACCTCCGGCCTTGTGCCTACGTACCAACATAAGAATGAGGGATCAAAACCTCGTAGTTCATGGTAAAAAATTCAAATGAGTTGGTGAGTTGATTTTAACAAAAAATTAAGAATAGGGCACAAGAGGCCAAAGTTTGAATGGGGTTGTTAGTTCTTTTTGTATTTTGAAATTTAAGTAAATGTAGTTAAGTTTATTTACAAACTTGATTAAGAAAAAAGACTTTAAAAATTCAATGTCATAAGGCTGAAGTTTCTAATCGTTAAAACATGTCTAAGTTGAAATCACAAACAAATAAAGTTTTTGAAAAGAGGGAGAGATTTTGAAATTTAAGAAGTGTGAGGAGATGAAGGGACTACTCTAAGCAAAAATTTAAGAATTGAAAAGATCTGACCAATGGGATACAATCCAACAGACAAGAATGTCATATAGAAATTCATTTTCCTTTGGACTTTGATCAAGCAATATGCAACAGATAATAAGCAATATCCAGACATCATAAAGATCAAGGCATCAAATAAAGATGGCCACATCCAAGCAAGCATTCTAATATCTAGTAGTCTTCATTATCTTCCCATGTATCAGATGAAATGTTCCTTGATCAACTCAGAACAAAACATCAAACAAAGATCATAACAAAGTAACAATTAGGCACAGAGACAAAATAACATATGAAGCAAAAAGATCCAAAGTCTTTCATCGGATGAAAGTCACTAGTCAAGAATACCTCGATCTCAAATGTGTGAGTGTTATCCCATATTATGAGTTTTTGAGTGATGTCAAAGTTTGTGATAGAAATGTAGTTGGAAATTATTTCAAAAAGATCTCTAGCAAGGCATATCATTAAAATAACAATTGAGAAGATTTTTGCATCATTAAAATATCATTTTTGCATATTTTGATGTTTTGGATCAACGCATGAGTTGGTGTATCGATACATGTCTAAATTGTGTTTCTGAAATTCATATTTGGTTCAGCATGTAGCGACTCATATGGTGATGTATCGATACATGTATAATTGTTTTTCTCAAAAATCAATTCTCCTTCAGCATGTATCGACCCATTGATGGTTGTATCGATACATGGCCTGTCAATCGTTTTGTTTGGTGTTTTCTACCAAACATGTATCGACCCATTTACTCATGTATCGACTCGTGCTGTATTAAAATTGTGAAAAATTGTTTTTCATCCCAGTATGGATTGACCCATACCCTATGTACCGATACATCATGATACATTCATTTTGGAAAACATTTTTGTTACCAAATGTATCGACCCAATGGATCATGTATCAACTCATGAGTCAATTCTTGCACACATGTATCGACTCATGCATCACATATATCGACTCATCCAACTAAAATTTTCTGTTATTTTCTGTTATAAGTAGTAAAACATTATTTTTTTCACATAACACATGAAAATGTTTTGAGAGCATTTTTTGTGTGAGCAAGAAACCTGAAAGATACTTTATCTCAATCATCTTTTCACATCCAATCACATTGAAACATAATAATCATTATGCATTGCATCAAGAGATTTTTGAGATAACGTTCAGCTGTAGGATTTGTAATCAAAGTTGGGTTGAAGGCATACAAAGGGAGTTTCTCTGAAAAACCAGAAGGTTTTCCATCAAGAAATGATCATTTCTTGGGGGTTTTCATCAAAGTCAAGTGGATCAAATTCATCCGTAGCTAAGGGGTTTGGAAATCTGGGAGATTTTGCAACCAAGTAGTGGAGCAGAGGATTGATCATTGATTTTGAGGTTCAAAACTTGATCGGATCAGATAAAGCGGGGTTAAGACAAATTCAACATAATCGGTGGGATTGGTGTTTGTTATTTATGTTGTAACCTTGTAAGCATTTCCAAAATTATTGGAAATAAGATCTCAATTTCGATTTTGAAATTGAGGGGAGACGTATCCACACGTGAGGACGATAGTGGGGACTTTCCTTACGAAACTCTCTGCGTACAATTTTCTATCCTTAATCTCTTTACATTTTCAGCAAGTTTATCATTCAATTGTGGTATTAATTTTTCTGTTGAATGATCCTACATTGGCAAAAAAATTCTACATAATTGAAAAACTGTTTCAGAGTTTTGATTTGAGAAAATTGCTTTGACAACTCCATTGACAATAAGGATCATTAAACACTGCACACCAATTGTTTGATAAAAGTGTTCTGCTTGTTTTTATTCATTGGAATATAGTGATGTTTGTGAATTTCATTAAAACGATTATCCAAGCGTGTTTATTTGTTATCGACATACTGTTATCCATCGGTTTATCACATGTCCGATTTTCTAGTAGTCGGTTCAGAATAGACGGAAGTCGATTCGGGACTGCGCTTTTCCGCTAGCCTTTAAAAAATCAATTAAAAGTTTTAAAATCTATGATTTTTCTGTGGTGATCTATTCACACCCTCTCAATCACCAGCCACACTGTCTAACAAGTGGTACCAAAGTGCTAGTTCACTAGTGCTCTGTATCTTCTCGTAACGATATGGCTTCTGAACCAAAGGGGGCTTACAATAGAGCTCCAATTTTCAACGGTGAAAATTACAGCTATTGGAAAGACTACATGTGAGTACACATAAATTCCATAGAAAGGAATGTATAAGTTGCCATCCGTGACGGTCCTTTTGAAATTATTATGACCAACGCAGAAGGCAATATTCTACCAAAACCAGAGGCATAATGGATTATCGACGATGAAAAGAAGTGGGTGTACGATTGGAAAGACCGAAACATTTTAATTTCAGTACTTGGTGTTGATGAGTATTATAGGGTATCCCATTGTACGACTGCCAAGGAGATGTGGGACGCGTCAGAAGTTGCCCATGAGGGAACTAACAAAGTTAAACAGTCCCGTATAAACACACTTACTCAATGTCGCATTACGCGAAAAACCGGCGGGAAAACAAAACAACAGAGCCGCCACCGTGCGTTATTTATCCCAAAAGAGGGAAAGGAAATGCTCTAAGTAAACCTGGAAAAGACATGGTCTCGCGACCAAAGAGAATGGGATCGGGAGTCGGTTATGCGAAGGGAAGGTATTAGCACCCCTACGCATCCGTCGTACTCGACGGGATCCACGCATAAAAGGAAGGAAAATGGTTGCTAAAACACTGCTCAAATAAACACACACTGGCTGAAAGAGACACAGGAAAACAAAAGAAACTGACTCGGCAGGATATCGTATCCTGGGCCTACGTAGTCTATCAGGCATAGACATCAGAGTCGACGTAGTTCGAACGGGGGAAAACATGCTCGCTAGGATGTCGCATCCTATGCATACGTATCTTCTCAGGCTGAGAAGAATCAGAGCACTCGTAGCTCGGCTAACGCACGCAAGACAAAACAACACAGGAAACCGAATGCCAATCGCTGGACTTACATCAGACTCCGAACCAAACACACACACACACACTGGAAACCAAATGCCAATCGCTGGACTTACATCGGACTCCAAGCACACAACAAGAGGATACGGAATGCCAATTGCTGGGCTTACATCCATCTCCTAACACGCACAAAGACAAAGCAAAAAGGGCGCCCAAAGAGATCAGCTCATCTCCTGCCTACGTACCTCATCTGGTATGAGGATCAGGGCGACGTAGTTCCCCTACGCAGGGACACAGGACTAGCCTAACCAGATAACAAAGGGAGACACAACTAGGGAGACTACGACTCGAGCCTAGATGTTATCATGCAAATCATCCCTAAGTTAAGGTTGCTATCTAACTTGCACCGGGAGCAAGCTATCCTAAGCAGCACAAGCAGTCATACAAAAGCACACAGCAAGCACACACACTATATACAAACAGAGGGGCTCAAACAAGGCTAGGCTTTAGTCAAGGGGTCATGTCAACCTCGACAAACAAGCCACTGTATCAGGGTGATGTTAGCTCTTAACCCTAACATTGAGAGTTAGGGTGAAGCAGATGAAATGGGAAGTGAAGATGAGACTTCACAGCTCTTATCCCTGGCCTGGGAGAGCTTCAGACAAATGAAGTGTGGGTTCAGAAAGTTGGAACCCTTCTACACTTATGACTGACTCAAATGTACAAGGATCTTGGGTTAATATCCACAATGCATCAACACCAGTTGTGTGAGCAAAGGGATGACTCAACTGAATAGCAGGAGATGGATTGCACATCTCTTGTATCTGCCAATTGCCTTATCAAAGGTCTTTGATATGTACAGGGACAAAGATAAACAATCACAAGCATTGCCTCTTAAGGAGGACTTCAGGCAGGTGCCTGACCAAATAACAGGCCAGGTCTTCCAGACTACATGGAGTTAGAGACATTATACCTCAATGCTCAAGCTATCAAGCAAAGCAAAAAGCAAGTTCACAAAGGAACTATAGAAACTAAGGTACCTGAAAACAATCCAACATAATCAGTACACAACTCAAACAAAAGTCAAACAGACAATGGTCAACAGTTAACTGTACACAGCCAAACAACAATCAAGCAAAGCAATGCACAAAGGTGCAAGCCACAAGGCCTAAGTACAAGTCTCAAAGCCTACAAAACAAACTCAAGGTTATTCATAAACAAGCAATGGACCAACTCCAATTGAGTGCACATCATCAAGTATAAGCAATTGTGCTCTTTGACCTGAAACAAAGCTCAAACATTAAGCACTAACCACTAGGACAAGGCCTAGGGTCAAAATGGGAGCAATAAACCAAAACAGGACATGAAAATTATCAAAAATCAAGATTAATCAAATAAGAACCAAATCCAATTGGTCTCATGTCCATATCACCAACCAATTTCATTTCATAAAGCATGTAATACAAAGCATGTAAATTGAAAGCTCATAGAACCAAACAGAATGAATCAATCCACATCAACTCAAAAATAATTCAATAAATCCCAAGAAAAATCATGGATAAACAGCATTCATCATAGGATCATCACACCAAAATTCAAGCCATTTGGATAAGTGGAAGCATGTCAAATAAAATCCATAAGGCAGGCAAGGCAAAACAAGCTCAATACAAGGCACAAAACCATACATCAACTTCAAACAAGCATAAAACAGAATTCAAACATGATATGGACATCAAACCAAAGCCAAGACAAACTTCAAGGTGTCTAGAATACATGTGCAAAATTTCAAGTCCATCCAATAAACATCAAGAATTTCCCAAATCATAGAAGTTCATGACTCTCAAAAAGTCCACAAATGGTCAAACAGAAGAGAAATTCTCAAACAAATTGGAAATGTACTCAAAAATTCTACAAAAATTCACACTCAAACTTAACATCCAGAAGAGTCAACATGAAAAAATTCAGGTCATTTGACATTTATTTGGCATGGTAAATAAAATCATCAAGTCAAGCAAACAAAGGTGTGACACAAATTGTCACACCTACATTCATCATAGCATATCTCCACAACCAGAAATGATAAAATCACAAACTCTATGCCAAAAAATCCCTAAAGGTGTCTAGATTAAGCATGAAAATTTTCAGCTCCATTGGATTAAGCATCATCATTTCACAACCAAAATAGCAAGCAAGGTGCAAGGAAACACATGTTCACAGATTCCCTAAGCAAAATAAAAATCCACACGTGCACAAATTCTGGAAAAATCACCATAAAATAGTAGAGATCTTGAGGAAAACAATGGAAAAAATCTCATGTTAATTGGACAAGTAATCATGGAGTTATGGAATTTGTAAGTGAGTGAAAAAATAAAAAAACAATGGAAAGGCATGGCATGATCATGTATAGCATATGTGAATAAATGCAAAAGCCAAAATGTGAGATGACCGAGCCAAGGATCAAACTGCTGACGAATTTGAATTGTGGCGCTCACTCTAAACGCAGCGTTTCATTTAAATGAACGCTGGCCAATCAGAAACAAGCATTTGGACCAATACATGAGCATTAACAAGATTTTTCATGCAAACACGGCCAAGGCAGATCAAAACAAATTCTGGAAAGGAAAAAGCTAGGGTTCATGCGTGTTCTTCAGCAAATTTCCAGGTCAAGAACAAATCATCACCAAAATTCATGATACATATATCAATCGCTTCGTCTTAACATGCACATCAACAATCTAACATTAATTAAACCTAATTCGTGCTAACATGTCTGGATCGAGTAAAAGAAAATTCACACATCAATCTTAGATTCAACATATCTCAACCAATTCTTGATGAAAATTGAAAATACAAAGCTCAGCATACTCCACATGGAAGGATCTATCAAAAGCATATCTTAATTGCATGAATTATAGAATTCGAGATCTGACCTCTATGAAGATGCAGAGCTGGATTTGTGGTTTTTTGGCCTTGTAATGTTGAAACAGTCGCTCTCCAAAGCTCAGGTAGATGAATGAGTGCAAAAGGATAGCTCAATCTTGCTTGATGCAGCTCAAATTCGCATTTGCCATTGATGAGGCTTACTTTGACAGTTCTTGAAACAACACGAAAATGATGAGATCTTGCTTCAATTCCACTCCAAAATGCTTGTGAATCAAGGATATATGAAGATCAATGCAAGGTTTGTGAAGAAATTTGCAGAAAAGTGGAGAGAAAGTTTGAGAGCAAAAATGGAATTGGATCTAGATCTGGAAAATTATGAGTTGTTAATCCAAATTATGTTAGGCTTATGCTTTTATATGATGCACTAATGAGATTTGTTAATCATGATTAGCCAAATGCCAAAGATTAAGTGAAATGAGTGTTTATGCTAATTTGGTTAATTCACCTTGCATGCATGAAAACCTTGCTACAGTGCACGAAATTTAAGCCAAACACACTTCAAATATCATTTTTAACCAAATGCAATTGATTGGAAGTGTGGAAAATGCTTCCTTCTCAAAATGAACTTTTCCCTCCAAAATTCAAATTAAATTCACATGAAAAATGCAATATTTTTGTGATGAGATTTGATGAATGGTAATGTATGATTTGGATAGAGCATGTTAAAACAAGATTGTAGCAAAAAACCCCACTTCATTTGGCCTTATGGTGTGAAAGTTATCCAAGTTTGAAGTTCAAATTTTCTTGACAATGATTTGATCATAAGTTCTCAACCACACATGAGAAATTCATGTTCTTGGACTTTTTGGAAAGGTGAGAGAAAGATCTTCAACTTTCATGTTGGACAAAATTTCATTTGAAGCCTTCTTGGACATGTAAACTTGAGGGGAAGACCTTTCCATTTTTGGCAGTTTGAAATTACAGGTCACTTGCTATTTTTGGAAACTTTTCATCTGACCTCAAATTCTTCAATAATGATCTTTGCAATGTCAAATGAGACTTGTATGGACATGAATGAGGCCTCTCAAACCATCTCCCACCTTCAAATCCATGATTTCAGGCACAGTTGACCACAGTTGACTTTCTAGGGTTTCAGATGAAATTCAGCTTGACTGTTGACTTCTGAGCATCCAATCTTTGGCCAAACCACTTCAAAATGATCCCTAGGTCACATGAACTTGTTGAACCAACCTTAGGGCTTTGTTTCAATAGAGAATTCACTTGCTTGCTTGCACAACTGAATCCCCTGACCAGTTGACTGATGACTTGCACTTGGGCAAATGGACAATGCAATGCTATGCAGTGGACAATGTAATGTTAATGACCTAATCATGAAAATGTATGTACAAAATGAGAGGTGCAAATTTGAGGTGCTACACTCAAGAGTTTGAACTCTTTTGCATGAAACAAGGAGAATCCATCTCCGACATACAAAAGAGATTCATTCATCTCATTAATCGTTTAAATGCACTTGGGAAGCCTATTTCCAATGAACTTGCTACTAATAAAGTGCTGAGATGTCTTAGTAGGGAATGTCAGTCTAAAATGATAGCTATCAAGGAAGCAAATGACCTTACTACACTCGATATCAAAATTCTATTTGGCAAGTTAGAAGAACATCAACAAGAAATAGCAAGCCTTGAAAATTATGAGAAGAATATTAAAAAGGAGAAGACTAAAGACAAAGAGAGTGAGAAGGAGTCCATAGCTCCTGTGGCTTCTAGCTCTATGTCCTCAAATAAAGAGAAAAGTGATAGTGACTCAAGTAGTGACGAAAACTCAGATGATGAGGAAATGAGACTGTTTATTCGGAGGTACAACAAATTCATTCGAAGGAATGGAGTAAAGCACTCCGACAAAAATATCATACAATTTCGAAGACAATCCAAAGGATCTAAACAAGAAGAGAACAAAAAGGATAAGGGAAAAGAATCTTGCTTCAATTGTTGTAAGGTATGACACTACAAGCCGGACTGTCCTCAACTAAAGAAGGATAAAGGCAAAGCTCCACTAAAGAAATACAACAAACAAAGAAGGGCATACATCACTTGGGAAAGCTATAGTGAATCGTCAAGTGATGAAAGCTCAAGTGATAGTGATGAGAAGGCCAACCTATGTCTCATGGCACACATCAAAGACAAGGCTTACCACAAGAGCATCAATAAATAAAAGAAAGTAAGACATGCCTACTATAATAATTTCTCTTCTATGTCCTTTTCTAAATTGAAAATAACTTTTGAAAAACTGCATACCAAGGCATTAGTAGCTTTTAAGAGATTGTCCTCCATAAACAAATCTTTTCATTTTTGGAGGGTAAAGTCTATAAAACCGAAAAAGACTTAGAATCTCTAAAAGAAAGTATTATAGAAAATTCAAAAGATATTGATGGATTGGTTCGTGTTCAAAATTGCGGGGCTTGTCATATTTGGCAAGGAGAGGTTAAATATTTTAAGGCCAAATTAGAGAAAGCTCTACAACCGAAAATTACTTTTGCCATTGATCCTAATTTGTTTAAGAAATCTTTGGATCCACCTTATGCTAAATATTCATTTGTAGAGAAGATTCCAAGGATTCCAATGAGCAAAAGTAAACGAATCCATCATCATGATTTATGTCATTATCGTTGTCATTCGGGTCATACCATTGCGAAATGCAAGTTTAGGAGATTTCTTGTTCCTAAAGGCATTTATCAATGGATGCCTAAATACAACATTATTCCCATTCACACAGAAGGACCCAATGAAAATTGGGTACCTACATATCTCTTTTGATATTGTAGGTTGAGTGTCTTACATCCAAGGAAAGAAGATGGTTTCTTGATAGTGGGTGTTCAAGGCATATGACGAGTGACATATCTCGATTCATAGACTTTAAAGCTAAGAAGAAGGGTTATGTTACTTATGGCGACAATAACAAAGGAGCGATTCTAGGAAAATGTAGTGTAGGTAACCCTTCTACCATTACCATCTCCGATGTGAATTTAGTTAAGGGACTTAAACACATTCTTTTGAGTATTAGCCAATTATGTGACAAGGGTTACAAAGTAACTTTTACAAACACTTGTTGTATAATTGAGCATGATAACAAAAATGATATCATGTTTAAGGGTGTTAGAGTATAATATATATATATATATATATATATATATATATATATATATATATATATATATATATAATATATATATATATATATATATATATATATATATATATATATATATATATATATATATATATATGCTTGATCTTATTGAGGTACCATTAACAAGTATTAAGTGTCTAGTCACCTTGAATGATGATTCATGGCTTTGGCATAGACATCTAGCGCATGTTAACTTCAATTTGCTTAATAAGGTTGTGTCCAAAGATTTAGTAGTCTATCTTCCAAAAATAAAATTTTCAAAAGATCACCTATGTGACGCATGTCAAATGGGAAAGCAAACGAGGGTGTCCTTTAAATCAAAAAATGTTATTTCTACTTCACGACCCCTCGAGCTCATCTATATGGACCTCTTTGGACCTTATAGGACAAAGATTTTAGGTGGTAACTACTATGGATTTGTATTGGTTGATGACTATTCTAGATTTACATGGACTATATTTTTACATAGCAAAGACGAAACTTTCTCCGCTTTTACACGTTTTGCAAAATTGTCCCAAAATAAAATAAATTCAAGAATAGTTACAATCTGAAGCAATCATGGATAGGAGTTTCAAAACCACCTCTTTGTTGATTATTGTGACAAGCATGACATTGAGCATAATTTTTCAGCCCCTCGTACTCCACAACAGAATGGCGTTGTGGAGCGTAAAAATCGAGTTTTAGAGGAGTTGGCTAGAACTATGCTCAATGAGGGAGGTCTACCAAAATACTTTTGGGCCGATGCTATTAGCACTACTTGTTATGTTTTAAACAAAATCTTGATTCGCCCCATTTTAAATAAAAATCCCTTATGAGCTTTTGAAAGGGAGAAAACTTAACTTGTCACATCTTCATGTTTTCAGTTGTAAATGTTTTATTTTAAATAATGCTAAAGAAAATCTTGGGAAATTTGATGCAAAAGTAGATGAGGGTATCTTTCTTGGACATTCTCAATCAAGTAAATAATTTAGAGTTTACAATAAACGTTTACTTACTGTTGAAGAGTCGGTTCATGTTTCTTTTGATGAGTCTTGTCTGAAAAATGTCGGAAAATGTACTTCTTTTGATGACACAAGGATATCTTCAGAAGACATACTCAATGATGTTGTTGAGAGAAGTGATCAGCCCAAAACAGTGGACATTGAGAAGGAGGAAGATATTAGTCATGTGAAAGATGAAGAGGAAAGCCGGGCTGAAGTGAATGATCTTCCATCGACTTAGAAATCCTCAAGAGACCATCCTATTGACAATATACTTGGAGATATCACCAAAGGAGTGACAACTCGTTCTAAGCTAAGTAATTTTTGTTATCATTTCGCTTTTATTTCTCAAGTAGAACCTAAAAATACCAAAGAGGCCTTGATTGATGAATTTTGGCTAATGGCCATGCAAGATGAGCTTAATCAATTTAAAAGAAATGACATTTGGGAACTTGTCCCTCGTCCACGAGACCTTTGTATCATTGGTACTAAGTGGATTTTCAAGAACAAACTTGATGAAAACGGAATGATAACCCGGAATAAAGCCCGATTAGTAGCCCAGAGGTATAACTAAGAGGAGGGCATAAACTATGAGGAGACTTATGCTCCGGTCGCTCGCCTTGAGGCTATACGCCTTTTGCTTGCTTATGCATGTGCTAAGAATTTTAAGCTTTATCAAATGGACGTAAAGAGTGCCTTCCTTAACGGTTTCATAAATGAAGAGGTATACGTCTCACAACCTCCGGGTTTTGAGAATGATTAATATCTGAATCACGTTTTCAAATTAAAGCATGCTTTATATGGTCTTAAACAGGCCCCTCGGGCTTGGTATGAAAGACTTAGTAAATTTTTAGTTGATCATGGATACTCAAGAGGTAAAGTGGATACCATTCTTTTCATTAAATGCCAAGGAAAGCATATTCTTTTAGTTCAAGTATATGTAGATGATATTATTTTTGGTTCAACTAAAATGCACTTGGTCATAGAATTTTCTAAGGTTATGCAGGGTGAGTTTGAGTTGAGTTTAATGGGGGAGCTAAACTACTTCCTCGGTCTTCAAATTGAGCAACTCGACGAAGGCACGGCCGTGTGTCAAACAAAATACTGTAGAGAGTTTCTAAAGCGCTTTGGAATGGAAGACTCAAAGTCCATCAACACCCCCATGCCTACCAACAGGAACTTAGACAAAGATGAACACGATAAGAGTGTAGATGTCAAGAAAGTATAGAGGTATGATTAGATCTCTTTTATATCTTACTGCATCTAGACCCGACATTATGTTTAATGTGTGTATATGCGCTTGGTATCAATCGGATCCTAAAGAATCTCACTTAAAAGCTGTAAAACATATAATTAGATACCTTCACGGGACATCCAAGTATGAACTGTGGTATTCCAAGGGAAGCGATTGTAGTTTAGTAGGTTACTTCGATTCTGACTTTGCCGATTGCAAATCGGATAGGAAAAGTACTAGTGGCACATGTAATTTATTTTAAAACTCCTTAGTGAGTTGGCATAGCAAAAAACAAGTTTTTGTTGCTTTGTCAACCGCCGAGGCTAAATACGTAGCAACTGATAGTTGTTGTGCCCATATTTTGTGGCTAAAACAATAATTACTTGATTTAGATATACAACTCAAATGTATTCACATCAAATGTGACAACATGAGTGCCATAAACCTTACTAAAAATCTAGTTTTACATTCTCGCACTAAACACATTAAGATTAGACATCATTTTCTCCGTGATCATGTTGAAAAATAAGATGTTGTGTTTGAATATGTTGATACTAAAAATCAACTTGCTGATATTTTTACAAAACCACTCGCAACTGAATCGCTTTTTAACATTCGTCGGGAGTTAGGAATTCTCGATATCTCAAGTTTGATGTCATAAGCATGCATTTTCGTTATTTATATGTATATCTCACCACTCTATTTGAGATCTCTTTAATCTTATGAATATGCATCTCCACCGTTCATCAAACGAGGTAACTTCGTTCCTTTTAATCTTATGAATTAGCTCTTGGTTTCAACATGAAAGTTGTTTGGAATGTCATAAGAAGTAACTTTGCTTTTCTAATCATTTTCATATGATAAAAACTATAGGAGATAAGGTCTAGTGAACCCCAGTTTTGACCAGTTGACTTTCTCTAGTCAACCTCTTTGAACCAATCTTGCAAACTTGAAGTTTTCTTGATATTTTGGACTCATGGAGGATCATATATGTATAATATGATGTGAAACGAAGTATACCTTGATGTATTGGACCAATTATTGAAGAAGCTTGCTGAGGAAGTCACACAAGATACCCATATGAGTTAGGGTTTCCAAGGCAAACAAGCTTCAAACTCTTGATGATTTCTTGATCCAAATGATAAATGAAGAACATGAGGATCCATATATGATGTCTAGAACCATTGTGGACCATTTCTTGATTGACCTCATTGCATTGAGGGTCTTAAACCCTAGTTGTGAGCTTGATGAGGCATTGGTGCATGCACACACTACCTACAAAAGAAACAAAGTTATACATATACATATTTTTGATATTTTGGTTAGTAAGAAAAGAAAAATAAAGGTATAATACAATCAAATGTGCTTGGTGATCTCTCCTAATGCAAACTCAATGAATGATGGGTAAGGAGGTTGCCAATGTATGATCCCAAAGCCAATGCATATGGTGAGATAACATCGGGGATCTTAGGATCAAAATTGGGGTCTTACACTTTCAACTCAATTGGTTACAACCTAATCCGAATTGGACCTTATCAAACTATCTATTGATTACACAACAAAAATTATTATGTGTAGTTATTGTATGAATGCAGTGAGAGAGGATGAAGATGGTTAAAAGCTCTATGAATTTCCAGGTTTATTATCACATATCTAAAAATGACGCATGAATGACTATATATAGGTAAATGTGTATGAAGTAGAAAACTGAACATGAATAGGTTGCAAAATTAAAAAATTAAGCATTTTGAACAGTGAGAGTCAACCCATTCAAGGAGGGAGTCGACCCATAAGGGCAAAGGAGTCAACCCATATTGCCTGAGAGTCGACCCATCATGGACAAAGATTTAAATTTAAAAATTAGCTTTTAGAGGGAGTCGACCCATAACTCGATGGAGTCAACTCCTTAGTATTATGTGTCGACTTCAAAACCTATATGTACCGACTCCAATTGGACAAAGAATTCTGTTTTTAATATGCTTCAGAGGGAGTCGACCCCTAACACGAGTGTGTCAACTCCAAACATGATTTTTTTTTATAAAAATGCATATTTTTGACCTTTTTAACATGTTCAAATGCTTATGACTCAATCTAAAAATGTCCTAAGATGAAAATGCAACCGAGACATAGAGAGATGAAATCCAATATACAAATACTCAAATACTATTTTCCTAGTTTTAACATTAATCAAAAGCCTAAAAGAGAATAGTGCACTCACAACAAACTAAACAAAGCTACCAAAAATCATAACCTAAAAGAACCCCAACTTAAGAGTAAACTTTTGAGTTCAAAAAGCTTGATGGTTGATATGAAAATGGCTGATGGTTCATTGCTTTTTCCTATTCTTAAGTTGGATAACTTTCTTCCAACATCTGATGGCTTTTGAGCTTTTCTCTTCCTCTCTTATTCTTTTCTCTCTCTCTCCCTCTCTCTACCTTGAACTCTCTGATTTTGATTTTGCAAGGGAGAAAAATGAGAGAGTTTCTCCTTGTTTTGGGTTCTTATATGGGTAATGAAAAAGACTCTTTTGCCCTTCTCCTTATACAAAATCCCTAAAACATTCTTAACTTTTCTAGAATGTTACAATTTGTTGATTTAAATATTGTTACCAATTTCATTAGCTTACATTGTTGATTAAAATATTGTTACCAATTTCATTAGCAAAAATCAACTGTAAAAAAAAAAAAACAAATCCCTCCAAACATCATGAATGGAAAAACCTAACTCTTAATTAAGCTCACAACAAAATCACACAAATAAAAAAGATAAAAGTTATGAAACACAAACATCGAAAACGTAACATCGACATTGATAGAATGATACTAATTATAATTTTAAAAAATAAATAAATTAAACTTAATTAATAATTACACCCTCAAATTACTATTATAAGCAAATTTGATTTTTTTTACCTTTGACAATTAATGTATATAATTGATATATGGACTATATACATTAACTATCAAACGTAAAAAAAAAGTTCAAATTTATTTATAATAATAACTTGAGTGTGTATAAATGTCTGTGTCAGTTTCAGACATCGACACTAACACTAATACTAACATATTTTTTTTCAAACATCTAAATTTTTTAGAGAATACTCACTCTCTTTCAAAATGCACCCGCTTAAAGTTTTTGCACACAGATTAAAGAATACAAAAATGTTATCATAACAATTATTTTAAAATAGAAGAAGAAAAAATAAAAAACAACAACTTAAGTTTCTAACCCAACATCCTAAATTAAATAGAGTAACAGATACAAGTGTCCAAACGAACACCCTGCATACCAATAGGCACGGGAAAACAATTAAAAAATAAATATTTATCCACTACATATTTTTTAAAGTAATACTTTACTGAAAAAGAGTCATCTTAACTTTTCCCTTAAAATAAGATCATCTAATTAACATAGATCTTTTATTAATATGTTTATTTAACTTAAAAAAAAGAACACAATTTAATAAAATAATAATTCATATAAATAAAAATTTGAGAATTTTATTTAAACATGCAAAAAAAATGTTACTTTGTTTGTAAATAGTATTTTGATCATAAATAAATTAATAAAAGATTTGACATTAAAGATTTATATCACGTGCAAATTCATGGTTTTTATTGAGTATAATACAGTATAAATTCCCGTAAAAAAATACAACATAAATTCTTATAAATAGACTTTAATGAAAAATAAATTAATTTTATTTCTTCATTGATGATCATTAATAGTGAGAGCCCACAATTTTTTTTATCAATGGCAAATACTTGTTAACTTTTTCTTATCATATTTTTAACCATACATATAACTTACATATTTGTTTTTCTTTGTCGCATCTTCTAATAACTTTAATTAATTTGTTCAAAATATAAGATAAGGTCTACATAAACAAAAAAAACTGCAAGTGCAATAAATTATTTTAAAAAAAATATTGAATGACATCTGACTAATTAATTATGGATATAAATATATTTTTCTTAAAAATGAAAACATAAATTTATATACTTTTTTCTCATATTTTTAATCATATATATTTGCTTTTATTTGTCCCATTTTCTAATAACTTAACTTATTTTTTTCAAAATAAAATACAAGATATAATTCAATATATTTAGATCTATATAGAATATAAGAGTATTTATTTAGGGTGTAATGCTTTATTTTTGAATTTGAATATTAACCGTTAGAAATCATAAAGTTGGAAGTAGGATGGTACAATCATTGATGAACCTCAGATAATTCATATTTTTTTTTGTCATTACGTCTTTCAATTTTACTCTCTCTCTAAAACATTTTCACTGAAGACATGATCTTACTGTCATTGACAACAGAGAATCTAAATCTCTTATTTTTGTCATTACATCTTTTAATTTTATCTTCTAGTGAAGTCTGTCATTGACTACAGTCATTTGAATATCTTTATTTTTGTCTTTACATCTCTCTAAACCATTTTTTTATTGAAGGTTGAATCTTATTTTTGTCATTACAGTCTTACTGGATGACACCTGGGAATCCAAATCTTTTATTTTTGTCATTACATCTTTCAATTTTATATCTTTCTAAACCATTCTCAATTATTAATTACACTGAATGTAGCATCAGACAGTAAATGCTAAGAACAGAGAATTCAAATCCCTTATTTTGATGTTATTATCATTCTTATCTGCTTTGTAGTATTAGATTGAGACATGTCTTAGACTTGAATATCTATGTCTTAGACCTGAATATCTTTATTTTTGTCTTTACATCTCTCTAAACCATTTTTTTATTGAAGGTTGAATCTTATTTTTGTCATTACAGTCTTCCTGGATGACACCTGGGAATCCAAATCTTTTATTTTTGTCATTACATCTTTCAATTTTATCTCATTCTAAACCATTCTCAATTATTAATTACACTGAATGTAGCATCAGACAGTAATTGGTAAGAACAGAGAATTCAAATCCCTTATTTTGATGTTATTATCATTCTTATCTGTTTTGTAGTATTAGATTGAGACATGTCTTAGACCTGAAGTTCAATACTTATTGTCTTATTTTAATTTGGTTTAATATATTATTTATTTAATTAATTTTTTATAAATATTTTAAATAAAATAATAATTAATATAAATAAAAATATGAGAGAAATATTATTTAAATATATAAAAATAAATCTTACAATTAGAATGAAAAATATGAAAATCTACACAATTCTTCTTAAAAATTCAACCATATCCTACTCCAACCAAGAAAAAAAAAAGAAAAGGAAGAATCAAAGAAGAAAAAAACAAGTGCATATTGCCGGTCTGAAGGTGGGGTCCATTTCTCCAACCTGTTAAATAAAAAATAAACGCCACGTGTCCCAGATCAAACGCATTGCATTGCTTTCACTTCACCGTCTCTATACAAGTTGGTGTTTCGCTAAAAAGTACAATCCACATTGACACAGCGTCAATCAATCCAACGGCTGCGAATCTCTCTCTCCTTCTCGCTCTCTCTCATCAACATCGCTTTATCAAACCCCTCCAACCCATTCCTCACCGGGCGCCAAAAACCCCTTTCTTCGCTTTTATCAACAAACCTGACACTTATTTCAAACGCAACAGTGTTAATCTAAACACACAAAAATCCAAACTCACACTTCGATTGAGCTTCGTTTTCGTGAATCTGCATCGAATCGATTCGATTCGATTTCAGCATGGACCTTCAGAATACTGTGAAGGAAGCCCTAAATGCGCTCTACCATCACCCCGATGATACCGTTCGCATGCAAGCCGATCGCTATCTTCAGGATTTTCAGCGGACTTTGGATGCGTGGCAGGTTCTCTCTTCAATCCTTTCTCCGCTTTCTCGATTTGTTTCATTGGCTTCCTGATTTCTCTTTTCACCGAATTTTGTTTGATGAAATTTTAGCTCTTTTTCCGTTTCTCGATGCTTGCTTTTATGTTTATCTGATTTTGATTGTTGTTGTTGATTCTTGAGCTGCGAGCTTAGCTCCATTAGTGGTGTGTTTCAAGGAGCGTTTCTATTTCTGTGATTTTTTAATTTCAAGGACTCTTGTGGCTTTTTTAATTGTTAAGGATTGGGAACTCAGTAATTCAGTGCAGAAAGGCATATATATGAACATGCAGATATATGAACATGCTCGTTCTTCTTTATATATGTTAATTATTTTGTTTTTGTTTTTAATCACTGCAGGTGGCTGATAATTTGCTTCATGATCCGAGTAGCAATCTAGAGACTTTAATATTTTGTTCTCAGACCTTGAGAAGCAAGGTGATTTGTTGTTTTTATCCTTCATATTAGTGTAGTTAGTGCTAATGCATGTTTAAGAATGTTACATGCATGCTGGTTTCTGACTGAATCTCTTGCCAGAAGTGCTTATGCATGTTTAAGAATGTTACATTGCATGCTGGTTTCTGACTGAAAATCTCTTGCCAGAAGTGCTTATGCATGTTTAAGAATGTTACATTGCATGCTGGTTTCTGACTGAAAATCTCTTGCCAGAAGTGCTAATGCATGTTTAAGAATGTTACATGCATGCTGGTTTCTGACTGAATCTCTTGCCAGAAGTGCTTATGTATGTTTAAGAATGTTACATTGCATGCTGGTTTCTGACTGAAAATCTCTTGCCAGAAGTGCTAATGCATGTTTAAGAATGTTACATGCATGCTGGTTTCTGACTGAATCTCTTGCCAGAAGTGCTTATGCATGTTTAAGAATGTTACATTGCATGCTGGTTTCTGACTGAAAATCTTTTGCCAGAAGTGCTTATGCATGTTTAAGAATGTTACATGCATGCTGGTTTCTGTCTGAAAATCTCTTGCCAGAAGTTCTTATGCATGTTTAAGAATGTTACATGCATGCTGGTTTCTGACTGAAAATCTCTTGCCAAAAGTGCTTATGCATGTTTAAGAATGTTACATGCATGCTGGTTTCTGACTGAAAATCTCTTGCCAGAAATGCTTTCTTCTTAATTATTAAGTGCCTGATTATGACCTAGGTTCAACGAGACTTTGAGGAACTTCCTTCCACTGCATTCCGGCCGCTGCGTGACTCATTAAACGTGAGTGACTATTCTCAGTGTTTATTCATTTTAACTTTGGGACATGCATTTCTTTTCCTTCTGATATATGGCCGTCATTACATCTAAGTTCTAATAAAATATTTTAAGGTCATGGACTAGTACCCACCATGGATATTCAAATGTTAAAAAAATACAATTCCTCATATGTTTTTGTAAATAGGCTTTACTTTCATCAGTTCATGTTTGTTTTAAATGCAGAACTTACTAAAAAAGTTCCACAAGGGTCATCCAAAAGTCAGAACTCAGGTATCATAAAGAAGCTCCTTGTGACCTTCTGTCTTCTTTGCAGTTTGTTTTTGGGTAATATCTAAGTTTAATTTACTGAGATGCATGGTGCAAATTGTCCATACTTGTAGATTAGCATTGCAGTGGCTGCATTGGCTGTGCACGTGCCTGCGGAAGACTGGGGAGATGGTGGAATAGTGAAATGGCTCAGGGATGAGATGGATTCCAATCCAGAATATATACCAGGATTCTTGGAGTTACTTACAGTTTTACCAGAGGTATGTACACTGGCGTTTCAGGAACTTAGACTGTCTTTTGATCTTTATTAATGACACAAATGTCTGAATTTTAAGCCACTAAATATCAAGTAGTTATTCTTTAGAAAATTGCTGTATTGTCGGATAGTGTTGTATGTAGCCCCTAACATCATAAAATTCATATATCCTTCTATAAATGGTTGCAAACAAAATCTTTTATTGAAGTAAGTTTATTAGCTATTTGTTTGATTGCGTTTTGTCGTTACATATTATGTCTTATTACTTATTTTGTCGTTGTAAGCAGGAAGTGTTAAACTATAAGATAGCAGCTCGTCCTGAAAGGCGCCGTCAATTTGAAAAAGAGCTTACTTCTCAAATGGAGGTTGCTCTTAATACACTGACAGCTTGTTTGAGTATTTCTGAGCTAAAGGAGCAGGTGACCGGTCAATTGCTTTTCTATTTACTGTCCATTATGTTGTCAGTGTCAATTATTTAGAATGTTAGTCTGTTTTTATGGTCTTATGGTGGTGCTTTAATGGTAACTTTTGTTTCAGGTTCTTGAGGCATTTGCTTCATGGCTTCGCTTAAAGCATGGGTACGTATTTTCTTTGTTCTTTGCATGTAACTAAATTTTGTTTACATAACTGTGCATTACTGATAATGGTGATAGATTATTAGATTATTCTTCATGTTATTTTTTGACAAGTGGTCGAGCATCTGTAATTGTGTTATGTTTGGGAGAAACATTTTATTAATGCCACATCTGTACCTGATGTCACAGACTGAAGCTTCACATTTCTTTTATTTGTATGAACAATTAATAGATATATTTTAGCCAGGTATTCTCTCATTATTGGATTTTTGTTATGAACATTATTGTTGGTTTTCACATAAAGATTGTTATTATAGTGAGTTTTTCTGAGTTTTACATATGTAGAAGTTTTGTTAACTAGAAGTGGTAGAAAGAGCGGGCGACATATATAAAAATGCTGGGTGGTTGGTTTCAGTGTGACATCTGTATAATTAATTGAAGAGCCATTGGTATTATGTATATTTTTATCACAATTTAATGACATTTAAATGAATTATCAATTTAAGTATTGTTTCTTGTGAAATTGATATCGAGGGTTTCTATTATCTCAATCTTCTTTAAGGGAAAAGACGAGGAATAATTGCATTTCGTTCTAACTTCTGTTTTAATGATTTTTCTTTTTCTTTTCAGGATTCCTGGATCTGTTCTCAGTTCTCATCCATTAGTTCTCACAGCACTGTCGAGCTTGAGTTCCGAGCTACTTTCAGAGGCATCTGTAAATGGTACGAAAGCTGGGAAAATTTTCATTTTCTTCTTTCAAATATATGCTGTTGGAATTGAACTGGATATTACCTCAAGATATTATAACGGGATAAAAAGCTGGGCTCCATGAATTTTAATTTTTGGTAGGTGTATGAAACACCTTTTAAGGCTTGATAGTGTTCACGCCTGCCATTAGATCTTCCATGTGTGATATGGCAAATGCAGCCTTATTAATCTTATTGGGCAATGCTTGTACTAGTGTCTAGTTGTTTTGTACTAGCACTTGGCTTAAAACATTTCGTCTATTATTCACATTACCATCATTTTGCTGAGAGTGGAACTCTAAGTAATTTATTCACCCACTACTATCAATTTAAGCGTTATTAACACTGAAGCCAGCAAAACTCAATGAAGGAAAGGTTTGCAGTAGTATTTTTTAAGATTACTATTGTCTTTAGTTTTACATTTTCTGTTTTCTTTATGGCATTTATCACCTTTTTTAAAGGTTAGGAGGGATTAAAGGTGCTAGCAACATTCTCTTTAATACTCTCTTTCCAACTCTCTTATTGAGTGAAATTCATGTAGGTCCCACCACTTTATGTGGCCCATTCCAAAATAGTGAGACCTACATGAATTTCACCCTATAAGAAAGGTGTTACTAAGAGAGTGTTAGAGTGAGTGTTGCTATCACTACTCTTAGGAAGATTATGATATCTTACCCACTTTTGAGCAGTGTTGTTTCATTCCACTCTTAATCTTTCATTGCTCAAGAAATAATTCGAGCATTTGTGAAGACAACTTGAAAAGAAAGAGCAATTTGTTGTTATAGAATGAGAAGAATGTTAGTCAGCTGGTAATTTGAGTGTGATATATAAGTAGAGGCTTCATTAGATAAAAAAAATCTAGGCATTTTCTTAAACTTTAAGGGTTGATTGATCATGGGAGTTGTGGATCCTAAAACCCTGTTTTTTGGATGTTTCATTGGGTTTGAACCATGATTTTTCATAAGCACATATTATTCAGGTTAATCAACATATGAGGCATAGGGTTGCAAATGCTGCACTCTACAGTCATATAATCTAAATATGTAATGGATCAGTTTATTGTTGCAGTACTGAGCTATGCGTCTAAGGGGAATGTACTGAGCTATGCCTCCAAAGGCCCTTATTACAATTTAACTAAAAGAGTTTTTTAGGATTACATATTTTTGTCAAAATTTAAAAGATTTTTTTAAAAAGATTTAAATGAGAAATTGGTTTGAGTAGCTTCTCATAAAAGTCATTTTTAAGTGGTATCTTTTTGAAAAAATATGTGATTTTTATTATGTTTAAATCTCTTAAAAATGAATATCTAAGTTACTTAATAATGGTGTTGCTTTTCCCATGTACTTAATTTGACAATGTGGTATTCCTTTTGTCTTTTGCACCCTCCTTGCAGTGATTTCTGAGTTGATACACTACACTGCAGCAGGGAGCATTGATGGTGTTTCCACAAACGTGCCCTTAATTCAAGTCATTGTTCCTCATGTTATGAATCTTAAATCACAGCTTAGTGATTCTACGAAGGTAAGCATTTCCCAGTCTAAATTCTCTGAGGCTTGAAGGGTTGTCTATTCCAAAATATAGCAATTTTTCTTTTTGATAGCGCAATTTAATTCACTATGTTGGCATTTATTTCATAGTGTGGAATTTGTAGTATGATTTTTTGTGATAGCGTTGATTTGATTTGTAGCACTAGGTTTCCCTTTTGATGGTGTTAGTTTGATTTATTAGTGTAATAGCTATATTTTTTGGCCACAATGTGAATACCTAATATCTAGGGAATGAATGTCAAGTCTTGGATAATTTCGTCGACAGCCAATAAAAAGCCTCATCAAATGTTTGGCTGTTCTCATGTATATGGCAATCCTGAATAGCAATGCAGGGTGGAAGACCCCATAAATGCTGTGGATGGATAGCCGATAGTGGGACTACTGTAAATTGTGATACAAGAAAATACATAAAATGCACATAAATTTATAGTATTATACTACATAATACTATATACAAAGGTTCAAAATAATAATTACTCTGTGAAAAAAGAATAGTATATTTCAATGTACAAGTACTAATCTCTTTATATAGACTATTCTAATCTATCAGGCCTAACTAATGGTCTAAAAGTTCGAATATAAATTACTACTTCCAAGAGTAAAATTAGCTACAACACTGGTGAATGAATATCTATCATTCCAAGCTTGGAAATCTTTTCAAAGTTATTGCTGTTCAACCTTTTAGTTAGAAGACATGCAATGTTGTTTTGAGAAGAAACATATGGAATGCAAATAAGACTACTATTTAATTTTTCTTTGATGAAGTGTCCGTCACCTTTAACATGTTTGGTTCTATCACGTTGCACTTGACTATGGGCTATGCTAATAGTAGATTTATTATCACAATAAAGTCTCGATGGTTCATCACTCTTTATCTTCAAGTCTAAGATCATTTTCGGCCATGGTAGTTTGCATATCCCTTGTGCCATTGCTCTGAACTTTGCTTCAACACTAGTTTTGGATACAACACTTTGTTTTTTTTACTCTTCCAAGCCACAAGATTCCCACCTAGGAAAGTACAATGTCCTGTAGTTGATTTTCTATCCACAATCGACCCTACATTGTTAACACCCACACTTCCTATTCGTTAAAACAAAAGTCCTCTAATTGGATTTCCTTTTAGATATTTCACAATTTGGACTGCAACTTGTAAATGAATCTCCTTGGGTTGGTGCATGAATGTGCGACTATGCATATAGCAAAAGCAACATCAGGTCTAGTATGTGATAGGTATATAAGTTTTCCGACTAATCTTCGATACATTTCCTTATCAACCAAAATATTTTCATATGCGTTCCCCAACTTTACACTTGGATACATTGATGTACTTGCAGACTTGCATGCTGTTTTACCCGTCTCTTGTAGAAGATCAATAATGTGTTTCTATTGAGATTTAGAGATTCATTTCTTAGAGTGGGTAACTTTAATTCCTATAAAGCACTTCAATTTGCCCAAGGTCTTTAGCTCAAACTCCTTGGCTTAGTGTTCACCAAACAATTGGTTAGCTCAAACTCCTTGGCTTAGTGTTCACCAAACAATTGTTCTTTCTCATCATCACATGTACACATGTACATGATGCTTTCTCTAAGGCATTAAATCCAAAAGAAAGTTGACTTACCAAGAGGAAGTAAAACGAGAACGTATTAAATGTGCCAAAGTACATATGATTTCTCTAATTTTCTACGGGAGGATCTCCACCTTTCTACTTCATCTTGGTTGAGTCGAACCAATCTTCCTTCCGACATATTGATGTGTCATGCAAATAGAACAAAAAAGGACCAACAAACAGTAGTAAAGAGGTTGCCAACTTCAATCGTGTCTTTTTCTTTCTTTTTAATAAACAATGCTTATGCGATGAACAAGTTTTGCGGATGAATAGTGTCAGGGACGAACATGTACTTGAACAATATCTCAGATGAACAATGTATTATGGATATTAAAAATCTGCAATGAAGGCAAACAATAATAAGAAACCACAATGAAGGCGGACAAGAATAAGAATATGCAATTGCAACAACTAGAGTTTAAGCGGAAACAAGATTCTCAAAGATCGGGAGCTCTGATACCATGTGTAAATTGAATAATATATTTTAAGTATTTAAATATATTTCAAGTATTTCTCAAAGATCGGGAGCTTTGAGGAAAATGACGTCATATAAAGCCAACTTTTTATGAAAAATTCTTGAGGAATTTAGTTATAATTTGTGTGTGAAGGCCTTAATGATATTTCATCTATTGTATAATGATATTCTCATTCTTAGTTTATACACATTTGCATGCTATGCTTCTTATTCAAAGGCCTATGATAGACATTATCCTTTTATATCCCTTTAGGATGAGGAAGATGTGAAGGCAATTGCTAGGTTGTTTGCGGACATGGGTGATTCGTATGTGGAACTAATCGCAACTGGTATGCGTACATTACTGTATTCTTTCTTGTAGACAGCCTGACTGAATAATTTTGAAGCTCTCAGAAGTTGCTTATGGTCTCTCTGGTGTTAAACTAATTGAGAATCTAAATCGTGATAAACTAATATTCCAGGTTCTGATGAATCAATGTTAATAGTGCATGCATTGTTGGAAGTTGCTTCACATCCAGAATATGATATTGCTTCTATGACATTTAACTTTTGGCATAGTCTTCAGTTGACCTTAACTAGAAGGTAATTATTTTACTCTTGAAAGTATGGTTCTTGCTGGATACCACTTTTACCAGATTGTAAATATAATTATTGCATAATCTGACAGGGAGTCCTATATATCATATGGTAATGAAGCATGCATTGAAGCTGAGAGAAATAAGAGGCTACAGGTTTTTCGTCCTGCTTATGAATCACTTGTATCACTGGTGAGTCTTCCTGGTTGGAGACTGGAAGTTGTAATTAAAATTCTCCCCTGCAACCTTTGAACACATTTAGTAGTTAATGGTTTCAAGCCTATCATGTGTGCTTCAATAAAATCAATTTTGTTATTATCTACATTCTCTCTCTCTCTCTCTCTCTCTCTCTCTCTATATATATATATATATATATATATATATATATATATATATATATATATATAATTAAATATTATCTACATTCTTTGTATACAATTAAAAAACACCATTCTTCTTTTAGATATTTATAATATTCTCAAGATTAAGCCTTCACATCTTGCTCTTTACTTTTTTCCCCCAGTCATGACTGAATTGTGTAGTTATTACTTGTTATATTTATGCTGTTAGATCTTGTCATGGATGTTTTGCAGGTTAGCTATCGGGTTCAGTATCCTGAAGATTATCAAGATCTTTCGTATGAAGACCTTAGGGAATTTAAGCAAACTAAATATGGTAAATGGGTTTGCTCATGTTATGATACATTTTTTCTCACTGTTGTACACTGATTGATTCTACACAGGGGTACTAGTATTATACTCATTATTTTATTATTATAATACAAATATTACTATATCATTATTTTTAGGAAAGTGCTAACATGTCTAAGAGCACATGTTAAGGAACTCTAAAATTATTGTCTTTAAAGTTATGAATTCAATTTGTTAAAAGTTAATAAATTGTTTTCTTAATATACAACTTCTACTTTTGAATTCCTTAACATTTCCCCTCAGGGCGCATGTTCACAAGACCCTTAATATTATTACTATTAATATTATTATTATTATTATTATTATTATTATTTTTATTATTATTTTTATTATTATTATTATTATTATTACTATTATTATTATTATTATTCAATGCTCTCTAGAGATAAGTTATGGACCTGCTTGTTCTTGTCAATCGAGTCAGAGACCAGAATTCTTAAATTGCACTTTCTGGACCTTTGTGGTTCTTGTAGGCTCTGGCTCAGAACTTTTGGTTTTGCTCCAAATATTTTATCTTCAGATATGACATTTTTCGTAGCAGTTCCTGGGGCTTTTAAATTACTACTGTTTTAACATCAACCATACTTTGGCGTTGAATTGAAACTTGATAACGAGTTTTCCAATCATTATAGAGTAATAATATAGCAATCTTGATGTTTAATGTGAAGTTTAGAAACTGATGCCCGGCATATAATTGGTGTTAGTGTTAGCTCTGTTATGGCTCTCCGCAAAATTGTTAATCTAGAAGGAATTTTCTGCTTCATATGCTGAGAAATCAGCGAGCTTTGCATAGGTGTTGTGATATTGCTCCCCCCTAAGCCCTGAAACTGATCCTCCAAAATATAGGACACATCAAGTTGGTCCCTCAGATTTTAGATATGATTTGGTCCATCAAAGTTAAATAAGCACAAATTTACTCCACAAACTATCCCTGGACTTCAATTTGGTCTCTATGCTGATAGTTATGGTACACTATGAACGGCCAGATTGATGTCCAAATGGGCCAACTTGATATCCTTGTCTGTTGTTGGATGACCAATTTCCCGGCTATTGCATGTATTATTTTTTTAGTTTTGGTAGTACATCTTATATCCGTACTTCTTTTTGTACTTAAAAAAGAGAAAGAAGTACAAATGTAAGATGTACTATTAAAACTAATAAAATAAGACATGCAATAACCGGGAAATTGGTAGTACATCTTATATCCCGTTATTGACCAATTTCCCAAAAAACAGAAGAGTTGTGGAATATTAGGTGGCACTGGTAGATAGAAGTAGAACTATCTTGAAGTGTGATTGTCATGTGTCTGTGACACATGCTTTCTCATCCACTGAAAAATTTGTGCACCCATGCTGATAAGAGAAATTAGTTGAGTGACTAAAGTCTGAAACAAGAAATTAGCTTTGAGATGATTTCGCAGGTTAATTCACGGGAAGTTAGGAAGTAGGTTTGACCTTGAAAGTAATGTAAATTTAGTGTTTTTCGTTGGCATGAAAGATAAGTAGCAGAGGCTCACTAACTACATGTTTTTTTTCACAATCTGTTGTTAAGAAACTTACCATTGAGCTTTGAAGTTTAACGGTTAAAATATTTGAGATACAAATGATCTTATTTGTGTGAGAATGGGCCAGGATATTCTGGCATTCCCATCCTTGAATTTCTATCTCCTAGACCTCGTTTTATCATTTGCATGTAGCTAGTTTTTCGAACATATTCCAAAATCTCTATCAGTTTCATTTCGAACATATTCCCATCATTGTATTTCTATTCTAATTGGTTAACGGTCATTTCTTGTTTCAGCTGTTGCGGATGTATTAACAGATGCAGCATCGGTTCTTGGTGGTGATGCCACACTTAAAATTCTGTACACGAAACTTCTTGAGGTGTGTATTGCATCTGGATGAGTTTAATTTAAATATGCCTTCCTTATTAAGATGAGACTCTTGCATTGAGGGGATGGAGGGAGTGCTCGTCTTCAATTTCATTCTAAACCTCCCGGCCTTTAGTGTTTCATCTTCCTTTTCATTAAGTTTAATATTAGTATGTAGATGTATTTTTTCTTCTTGTATGTTCTTCTGCCTAAGTAACATGAATGTTGTTTCAGCCTACAAAAACAATGTGAATGTTATTTCCTAAACCTCTTATTTTTTTCCGAACCATCTTTCCCCCTTTTAGGCTGTATCTGGCAATGGTAATAATGAACAAAAGGAATGGCGTCCAGCAGAAGCTGCTTTGTTTTGTATTCGGGCTATATCAAACTACGTGTCAGTTGTTGAAGCAGAAGTAATGCCTCAGGTAAGATTTTATCGAACATCTCTTAAGTATCTCCTTTAAATTCTCTCTAAATCTAAATGCTTTTACTAAAAATATGAAAAAACATTCCTTCAAAACACGCCCTGTAGGATGTTGTACACGTGGCACAGTATTTGACATTGATGGCATCAATGAAGGAGTTTTTTAATAAGGCAGTACTCGCCCAATTGTTATATTGAATTATTGTGAGGGTAGTTCTTGATATTTGGCCATGCCCCATGGAATATATTGTAACCTCCCTTTTTAATATTTTCATACATTAATAATTTGTCCGTTGATTTTCAACAAATTTTAAATTCTGAGAGAGAAGTATTTATTTTGCACTTGAAGTTGTATTACATTAATTATTTCAGTGGCTTGTACATTTATTTGTTTTACATGACTTAGGGTCTCCCTGATATTTCACATGTGGGAGGATTATGTGTGTATACCTTTGTAGTTGTGCGACATCCCTATCTGAATGTATCTTTTTGCAAGCTCATAGACCGCTATTGTTTTATATTTTGCGTTTTTGGTGTTTGGCTCATACAGATCATGGCCCTGCTTCCTAAACTTCCTCATCAGCCCCAGTTACTTCAGACAGGTAATGTAATGAAAAATTATGTAATCCCCATCCCACTCGACTTATGGACTTGGATATTCTCTCATTGTAATTTTTTGCCTAATTAGGTTTGTAGCTTTACTGTTCCAATTTGTTTGGTACCACTAATTGTAATGCTTGCATTGTATTGTTGCCATATTTTCAGTCTGCCTAACAATCGGAGCTTATTCAAAATGGCTTGATTCAGCATCATGTGGAGTGACCATACTTCCTTCAGTTTTAGACATCCTAATGAATGGAATGGGTACATCTGAAGATTGCGCAGCTGTTGCTGCCTTGGCGTTTAGACACATCTGTGATGGTATATATAGTGAACTAGTATTTGAGTGTATTTGTGAACTTTATCTTCAGTGTTTACCCCTTAGAATGTTGACAAGTTGCCTAGGTGAGCTACAATAGTATTCAGTGCATACAAGGTGAAGATGAGTGACTGACTACATTCAATGATTACAAATCAATTTTCTGAACTGTGGTTCTGATTGAGGCTTTGCAATAAAGTTTTACCTGAAGAATTTGGTTTGGTCATTTTCATAAACAACGGCTAAAAATCTCGTGCTTTTATGTGAGGATGCAACTTGTTTAAGTAAGTTCTCAAAAAAGTATTGCAGGAATCTAAATATAAACTAGAAAGTAAAAGAAACAAAAGTAGCTGAAGCTAATTTTAGTTTTATATCAAATGATTTACTAAATAACATCGGTAATGATTCTTTCATTTTTTCAGAAGACGAATTAAGAAAGAATACGTTGGATGAAGAGAATGGGGAATATGTTGCTTTAAATTATTTCTGTTACATTTTTTACTGGCCTGATTCGGCAGAATATTTTATATAAAGTTTGGTGCTATAAAGTAATTAATGAGCCCAACACCTTACATATTTTGGGATGGTTGGTACATGACTTGATATTAAAGCCTCTATGACCAAGTGGTCAATGCCGTCATCTTATCTCTAACTAAAAAATGAATTTCAGCAATAGGTAGTTGTGTTTGTGCACTGTTCATGTTTCAAACCTAAAAGGCTCTTGCATGAGGGGGGAAAGCTGAAAGTTGACAATGTTTCACGTATTTGACGTGTTGCTTATTTCTGATTTCAGACTGCCGGAAAAAGCTGTGCGGATGCTTAGATGGTTTGTTCCACATCTACAATCGGACAGTTAGTGGTGAAGATAGTTTCAAAGTTCCTGCTGAAGACTCATTGCATCTGGTTGAAGCCTTAAGGTAATTTGGTTCATGAAATATTTGGGAAATCATTGTATGCTACTGATTCTATTTTTAAATGAAGTTGATTTGGTCATCTCAAATTTCAATGTAGTATGGTTGTTACTGAACTTCCTTTGGATGATGCCAAGAGAGCTCTTGAGGCATTATGCATACCAGTTATATCTCCTTTGCAGGTTAGTGTCTGTGTGCTGAGATTCATTAAACTTATTCTTTTGATGATTGTTTTTTCATACATTTTGTTCCTCCAGGAAGCTATCAATCAAGGTCCTGAAATCTTAAGTAAAAGACCTTCTCGTCAGTTAACGGTTCATATCGATCGATTTGCTTACATTTTTAGGTGGGTTCCAATACTTTTATTTCTGCACGCCCCGACCATTGTTCTTTTTTAAATTAAAATTATTTTTACCACAATACTGAACATGCAACTGTATCTGTTTCTAGATATGTAAAACATCCTCAAGTTGTGGCAGATGCTATCCAACGACTCTGGCCAATTTTTAAAGCTATTTTTGATGTGTAAGCAGTCTCATATTACTTCTCATGTCTAACATTTCTATGGTTTTCTTTGCTTTGTTATGTTCTATTATTTTTTGAAGCTTGTTTATCTGATAGTAATTTTTTGTCATTGTTGATGCTAGCCGTGCTTGGGACATGAGAACAATGGAATCTCTTTGCCGAGCATGTAAATATGCAGTGAGTAAGCTGGACCATTATTTCTGTTGCTTTTTTTGCATTTTGAAGAAAGTAAATAGTAATAACATGGTGTTTGATGCGTTGGAAAAATTTCAACTCCTATATTGGCTAGAGATAAGGCCTAAATAGAGCTTTAAAGCCTAGAAAATCCCGACCTTACTAGCTTATTTTGTTGGGTTGAGTTATACCCAAAACATAATATAATATCAAAGCCTGTCTTAGATCTTTTAACAAGCCATCTGGGTGTGAGGATGGGTATTACTATTAACAAATGTTCACTTCCCATATTGGCTAGAGATAAGGCATAAAATAGTGATTCTAAAGCCTAGACAATCTTTCACCTTACAAGCCAATTTTGTGGGACTGAGTTAAGGCTCAAAATATAATATATATTTAGTCATGCAATTGATTTGGAAACTAATCCAACTGTTGTGGTTTCAACCCTTTTATATCATATCTTTTAATCTTTTAATGTTACAATGTTCACAAATAAATTTTCGTGAGGTTGAATACTATGTTTATGGTCTTTTTTCCCTTGGGTGTTGAGTGAAGAGTTTGTACAGGCTCAAGTTAGTTGTATGGGTTTTCTATGTTAAAAATAATTAGTTTTGTATTTATTCAATTCAATGCTGTGTAGCAATATTCTATCACATGTTTCTAGGTGAGAACTTCTGGAAGGTTCATGGGGCTTACAATTGGTGCCATGCTGGAAGAGATTCAGAGTTTGTATAGGCAGCACCACCAGCCATGCTTTCTTTATCTCTCTAGTGAAGTTATAAAGGTATTCATATCTTACTATTGATCATGTAAGTAATTGTTTTGTTTGCATACAAAAGTGTGGTTAAATACACCTTTTGACTTTGAAGGATTTCCCCCCTTCTTTTTTACCTTGGGAGAATTTGAGATCTTAATTTCAAAGCTTTTTTGTTGTCCAGTTAATGATTATTTTGGAATATCCTCCGCCTTGTTATATATTTTGGCCAGTTTGTGCTTTCCGAAATAGTGTACTACCTCTTGATCTGTTATGGGATCCTTTTCAGACATGCAGAAGACTTGGATAGTGTTATGCCATTGAACTCATGCTGTTATCTCTCTGCCTTTTAAAAGTCTTAAACTGTCTCTTTAATGAATTATCTTCTTTTATCCTATAAATTTTTTTTGATGAATGAGTGAAAAGTAAATGTGATTTTGTCATTGCATTTTTACTCGTATGATTGGATGATACCCTATAAGTTTCATACTGCCTTCCAATACCTTACACTCATGCAATTGTTTCATGGTGGGAGGATGAGTTGCTGCTGGTGTTATAAGAGTTAGCATTAGGTTGTTAAGAGTATATACAGGCTTGACTAAGATGTTCCTCGGAACATGTTGTCTTGACTTTTATGATGGCTCCTAAAATTTTGTATGACAACAAAATAGGGCCCTATGGTCATTTCTTCTCCAAACAACTTCATCTCCCCTCCTCACCTTGTGCTGGTTTCAGACAGCCCTTTCTGCAAACATTATAAATTAATTACATATCTTGACCAGTCTTTCCTTTTCATTAGACTTTCATGTTTTTGGTTCTTTAGGATTTCACATCCCCTATTAATTTTACTCAACTATTTGCTTTTCCTGATAACTTTTCTTATCGTATATATGAAAACTTTGATAGATTATGCACTTATTATCCTGTTATTGACTATAGGAATGTCCAATGTTCTTACATTTCAGATATTTGGATCTGATCCATCTTGTGCTGACTACTTGAAGAATTTAATTGAGTCGCTTTTCCAGCACACAACACGCCTTCTCACAAATATTCAGGTGTAATTGAAGTAACTTTGCTTTAGCACTTACTTCTGGATCCATGGATAGTATTTGAATGTGTTACCATACTTTTAACTCCAGGAATTCACAGCCCGGCCTGATATAGCAGATGATTGTTTTTTGTTGGCTTCAAGATGTATTCGCTACTGTCCTCAGTTGTTTATCCCTTCACCAGTTTTTCCTTCTTTAGTTGATTGCTCTATGATTGGGATCACAGTACAGCATAGGTATGGTCTCTCTCGCCCCCAACCCCCACGGTCACACACACACTCACTCACACAACCCTGAAAGCACCCTCCTTTGTTCTATAATGGTATTGCATCTATTCTCACACTGTTTTTTTGTTCTTGTTTATGCTCGAGATATTATGAATCCCATAATGAATTTTCATGCAGCTCCATCATGTCTGACTTTCTTGCCTGCATAAGTGTCTGCATTTTGCCTATATTTTGCACACTGTCATTAAGTTAAGGCATCATCTGCATGGAAAGAAGGCATATATGAAATTTCTTGTACCTTAGAAAATGTAGAATTACTTCAGGAAAAGGTGCTAGGTACTGATTGAAATTTACAAGTGAATTATTTTCCTCCTGAAATAGCAGTTATTACTTATTTTATTTTACTAATGTAGATTGAAATTCTTTTTTAAAACCTATTTGTTTCATGTTTTGGTATGGTTGCTGCATGTTCTGTATTTGTGAGTACTTATAACACTAGACAAAACTATGCTATGAGAATCAAATGAATTTCTCTCCTTAAAAATTTTCAGTACTTTGTGGCATGCTTGTTTACCCTTTTGCTGTTACCGCCTTCTCTCGTGCAGGGAGGCTTCCAATTCCATATTGCATTTCTGTTCTGATATTTTTGATTTGGCAAACTCCACAATGGGAGAGCAATTTATACCAATCAGAGATAGTATAATTATTCCTAGAGGTGCCAGCATTACCAGAATTTTGGTTGCTTCATTAACCGGAGCACTTCCAAAATCTCGAGTAGATGTGGTAGTTTCTCAAATCAATGTTGACTGTCTCATTTTCAAATATAGTAATATAAAATAGGATGAAGTTTAACCATCTCGATTTCTATGCATTTGCACATCTCTCAGGTGTCTTACACACTACTGGCGTTAACTCGCTCATATGGGATGCAAGCATTGGAGTGGGCAAAAAAAAGTATTATGTTAATTCCATCAACAGCTGCCACAGACTTGGAACGAACAAGATTCTTAAAAGCACTTTCAGATGTGGCGTCTGGAGGTGATACCAATGGCCTAACTGTTCCTATTGAAGAGCTCTCTGATGTTTGCCGACGCAATAGAGCAGTTCAGGAAATAGTTCAAGAAGCTTTGAGACCGCTTGAGTTGAATTTGGTGTGTGTATCATAGAGGGGGTCAGTAAACGCCTATGATTGGGAGGGCCATTTTGTTTAGGTCCTGTCTATCGGTTAGGCTAGTTGGTTGTGCATTATTTGTTATATTTGTTTTTTTATCTACCATTCTCCGATTTTTCTGGAGAGTTTCCCCCTGCGTGTTGTATTGGCCAGGAAAAATCAAGTGAGGGTGTTGTATCTTTTATTCTTGAGATGTGGGTTTGGAGTGATGTTGTTGTCCTGGCTTTCATTTTTAGGGGCGAAGGTTACATGGTATAAAATTGTAATTTAATGAAACGGAAAAAGTGGGGTAAAATAGAGTACAATCATAAATTTGCCGCAGAGTTTAGTTTGAAATGAATCCCGATTTGAGAATATGTCACTGTGTTCTGTTATCCGAGTAGTCTCTTTGAATCATAAAATGATTGAGTTGATGTGTTTGGGTTCCATTTGTACTGGTTTGTGATTGATGTTGTGAAACTATGGTCTTGAGCACTTGTTTGAGGCTTGTGGTGGCACCGACCTCAACTTGAAAAAGAGATTAACCATCCCTCTTCATCATCTCTAATAAATTAGAATAACACGAGGGTTAATTAGGTGCGGTGTATATGATATGATGTCAATTACTCTACTGTAATAATTGGGTTGCTAGTGTTTTTTGAAGGCCATTTTTCTCATCTGTTGAGGTAAATATGCTTTTCAAAAGGATCAAATTAGCGGTATGTGGGAGCTCTATATATGGAATTAGTGTTTTAATGATGGTATCGCTAGATGTCCCTTAACAGATAGCATCAACTTTTAATAATAAAGTGTAAACTATTATTTTCCCAATTTCATTTCTAGAAATTTCTATATGAAATGGTATTTTCAATTCTTAGGTAAAAAGAAAGTTTTCACTACTAAGTATGTACTCCCTCGGTTTCTTTTCAGATGTTTTTAAATACTTTTTCTAATGTCCTTGAATACATGACAAAACTCCATGAAGCTTGGTTAGTCCCTCAAGAGGTCTACGGCCTTGTTTATTAACAACAGCACAAACTCATGCTATCAAACATAGATGAAATTCTCAGATGCAATTTTGATTGGGACAAAAAATTCCATCCTTCAAATTAGAATAATCTGGAAAAGAATTACTTATTAACTCTTTCAGCTTTATCAATATAGGGAATTGAGTAATGCTTCTGAAGTAAATAATATATGGCCACCAAAAATTTACCCGATGTTAGGTGTTACAAGGGTTTGGGACTATATATAATGTATAACAATATAAAGTCCTTGTCAAAAATAAACTAATGTTTTCTAATTAAAAAAAAACAATTTGTCCAAATTCTTCTATACTTTGGTGCTATAGCATTCGTATGGGCAGCATATAGTCAAAAATGAGAATTTTAAAAAGATGTTAAATAATAATCATTCATCTTTATTATTTATTGATTATAAAAGAGTGTCTTTCATTTGTAATGCATTAGAACAAAATTTCAATAAATATTTTAGTGTAGTTGGATTGTGAATTTTTTCTTGGAAGGAAAGGTTAATCAATTTATATATTTCATTTTCATTAATTTTGTGTGTTTTCACGTTAATTTGTTCTTTCACAAATATGATAATACATAAAATTTTGTGTAGTGTCCTAACAATTGCTATCAGAGTCAGTTGATTGATTTTCTAATTTTCCTATAAATAAATTTTCAAAGACGATCCCTAGGAAGTCAAATTTAAGTGGGAGTGATGGATGCAGACGAATGAAAAGTGAAAAATGAAAAGTTTGATGGTGTGGATTTTAGTTTTTGGAAGATGTAGATTGAGGATTATCTATATCAGAGAAAGCTACATCAACCTCTAATGAAAAAGAAGCCAGAATCGATGAAGGAAGATAAGTGGAACCTTCTTAATAGGCAAACACTTGGCGTTATCCGATTGTCGTTATTTTAGAATGTTGCTTTTAACATTGCGAAGAAGAAGACAACTCTTGGTCTTTTGAAGGATCTTTCCAGCATGTATGAAAAGTCTTCAACATCAAATAAAGTTCATTTGATGAGACAATCATTTACGCTTCAGATAACAGAAGACACATCAATTGCATAACATATTAATGAACTCAATATTGTAACAACCTAATTGAGTTCAGTTGGACTTGAATTTGGCGATGAAGTACGAGCATTGATACTTTTGTCTTTCTTATCAGATAGTTGGAGTGCTACTGTCACAATAGTAAGTAACTGGTCAGGAAGTACAAAGATGAAATTTGATGATGTTCGTGATCTAGTTCTCAGTGAAGAGATCTGACAGAGAGAGTTTGGTGAATCATCATCCTCTTCATTATTACAAACATAGGCAAGAGGAAGAAATTCAACCAAGGGATATGGACGTGGTAAATCAAAGGACCGAATATCCAAATCCAAAAATCATCGTAGTTTTCACAATTCGAAGACTATCGAATATTGGAATTATGGAAAGAACGGACAATACAAAAATCAAATATAGTATCCCACATAAAATCAAGAGGTAAAAGATGAAGCAAATTTGTTTCTACCTCAAAAGGAGAACACACGTTGATATGTTCTTTGGAGAATAAGGAAAAATCTTGGGTATTAGACTCTAGAACCTCCTTCCATGCCACTTCCCAGAAAAAATTCTTTAAGAATTATGTCTATGGAAACCTCGATAATAAGCAATGGTGTGAGATTTCAGGTAATGGTATAGTGAGGGTTAAGTTGAATGAGAATTGAAAAACATAAGACATATTCCCGATCTAACAAAGAACTTAATCTTAATAGACCACTTGGCTAGTGAAGGCTACACAACAACCTTCCATGGTGATCAATTGAATATTTCAAAGGGTGCAATGACAGTTGCTCGTGGTAAGAAAAATGGTACTATTTACAAGACAGCAGGATCATGTCATTTGATTGCAGTTGCGGCAAATGAAAGTCCCAATCTATGGCACCAAGATTAGGCCATATAAGTGAGAAAGGAATGAAAGTCATGCACTCAAACAAAAAAATACCAGGTCTTAGGTTAATAGAAATTGACATGGGTGAAGACTGTATACTTGGAAAGCAGAAGCGAGTCATCTTTCAAACAAGTGGGGGAACCCCAAAGAAGGAAAGACTTGAGCTTGTTCACTCTTATGTTTGGGGTCTAACTACCGTCTCATCTATTGGTGGGAAGAAATACTTTGTGACTTTATTGATGATCACTCTAGAAAGGTATGGGTATATTTTCTGAAATATAAGTCTGAAGTATTTGAGGCTTTCAAGATGTGGAAATCCAGGGTAGAAAATCATACATGATTGAAGATTGAAAAACTCATAATCGATAATGGTGGAGAATGTGAAGACACCAGATTTAAGAAGTTATACTATGAGCACAAAGTTAGAATGGAGAGGACCGTTCCAAGTACACCTCAACATAATGGTGTGGCTAAACGTATGAATCAAACATTGTCTGAAAGAACTAGAAGCTTGCATGTACAATCAAGCTTACCAAAGCAATTTTGAGCAGAGGAAGTCAACACAGCCGCTTACTTAATTAATCGAGGTCCATCGGTACCATTGGAGCTTAGAATATCAAAAGAGGTATGATGCAGAAAAGAGGTAAAACTCTCACATCTTAGAGTTTTCAGGTGTGTAACATACGTGCATATAAGTGATCAAGGAAGGAATAAGCTTGATCAAAATTAAAGAAGAGCACTTTCATCGGCTATGGTGAGGATGAGTTTGGCTACCACCTATGGGATGACGATAACAGAAAATGATCCATAATAGAGACGTGATCTTCAATGAAAGAGTTATGTACAAAGACATGCATAACACAACCACCACTGACCCAAAATTAAATGATCCAGTTTATGCAGAGTGGATGATATCCCAGAAAGTCCTATAATTGAGAATCCTCAGTTAGAGGAATCAACTGAACAATGCAGTGAGCAACAATATGATGCATCACAGACTCATACTCCAACTCCTAAAATGAGAAGGTCTTATCGACCTCATGTTTCCAATAGGAGATGCACGGACTACATGTTGCTAACTGATGGAGGTGGGCCTGAAGACTATGCAGAATCATGTCAGACCATATATGCTGGTAAGTGGGAGCTTGCAATGAAAGATGAATTGAAGTCTTTAATTATGAGTGCAACTTTCCATTAGATATGCTTTGTATGATGTCAAAACTAGGACACTTTAGCGTTTATGTATATTGGATGGTATCCTCTGATTCTCAATTTGCATCTTAGCATTAGGAAACATAAAAACATTTGGAAATAAGTTGGAAAAGGTTTCATGCATTAAAAATTGTATTTTATGTGTATAACAACTATGTATCGACACAGACGCATTATAGGTCGACTCATAGAAGTAAATTTTCTCTACAAATCGACACATCCGTTTTCAGGTCAGCTCATGTACTCAATTTTTAAAGCCTGTAGCCTCTATTTGATGTGTCACATTTACAAGTCGACACATGACCTTTACAGATTGACGCATGAACTATACATGTTAACACATGCATCAATTAGATCGGCACATGACTTACTTAGGTCGACACATGCAACACACTTTTCCAAAAATTAATAACTTTTTCAAATCGTTTGCATTCCCTTTGACTTAAAACATGCACGCATATAAATACTTACTACATGCATAATTTCTAGCAAGGTTCAAGAGTAAACCTACATGAAACCAGGATTTCAAAGTATTCTCATCATCTTCAACCTCATTCTATGCATACACATAAACAAACTACATATAATCATTATTTGTTTGGGTGCCATCTATAATTAGGGTTGATAACAACCAATTTATGTTGATTGAATTGTAAATTGGGTTGAGATCTTTTAGGGTTTCAAATAAGAAAATCGAGCTGGAGTTTTCCTTCAAGATCAATTAAGGATTTGAAGGTTTTGGATAAGGTTACACAATTTGGATCCGATCGAATGAAGACTTTGAAGAACAAAAGGTTCTTACAAAGGAGTAGCGTGGGACGATGGATCATATTGGTAAATCTTGAGTTACAACAATTTGCAATTTGGATTCAATCGAGTGAAAGCTTTGAAGAACAATGTGTAGGAGAAGAGCGATCCAAAACGCAACGGAATTTAAAATTTCTCCTTTAGTGATCCTTACGAATGAGCATGATCAGTGATAGAATCGTTACCTCTTGTGGCGATTATAACCTTTGATGTAGATCTACGGAGCGATCACGAACATTGAATGATGACAACGCCTCTACTCAGTCAACACGGATGGATTCCTTCAATCTCAGTGCTAGCTGCTACGAATGAAGGCTTTGAGTGAGAGAGAGAGAGAAACGAAATTGCAACTGCACAAATGCTTCTACACAAGGGTTCTATTTATAGAACCACTTGTGTGGGCTGCAAGCTAAAAAGCCCACTCAAGTGTATGTGGCCCATATCTTATAATATACCAAAATCACTTAGGCGCGTGATACCTTACAATATTTCATATTCTACTTAAGTACACCGTACCTTACGATATTCTAGAATTCACTTAAGTGCACCGTACATTAAGGTATTCCTTAGTTACTCTATCTCTCATCAATCCGTTCTTTTGTGTGTGACCCTGTAGGTTTTCGCGGCATTGGCAATTATATTAAATCACGTATTTAACATAATAAACAGTGAACGGTATCTAGCAACACATCACTGCTACCCAAGACACGAAAGTTTCATGTGATCTGACAAATCCTTCTGTGATAATACTTATGTGTATAATTATCCTTTTGCCCTTATGTCTATATTGAACACAAGGCATAAACCGTGTCATCCTTGTCCAATTCAATATTGGGCCCATAGGCATTTATCATGTTACGCAGGATGGGAAAATTCCATATAGGTCACTCATATCCCTTAGCATGCTTCATGGAGTACCCATCAACTGTCCTTATGGTCATCCAGTTATGGACAACGTTTGATCAACAATAAGGCACTCGACTCTACATCTAGGGTCCATAGTGGTTTCAGGTCGAAGGGTGGTATACACCATTATCACCATGAGAATAACTTATGACACTTTGCATAACATTCTATATAGTATTCTCATAGCGGGTCAATCCAGTATAAATATTACTCTTAATATTCATACCTATGTTTAAGACTTGATAACTCCTTATCCATGATCCATGAGATGTGATCATCAGTCTATATACATAATAGTCTTAATGCTTTAATGTTATCCCACTTCATAATAAATCTCGACTACGGATACTTTAAGAATAGTGTCCTTATGTTTAATGTGATCTCATGATTAAGTCACACTTGATACATTAAACGAACTAGCTATTCTAGGGACTTTATTAAACAAACATAATAAAGAAAAAGTCTTTTCTTATTAATAATTAATTCGATACAAGTACCAAAAGTATTGGCCTCTAGGGCTTACACCAACACAATGGGTTTCTTGTAAAGAAGTAGTGTGACAGTGAATGAAATTGAAATTGTTGGGTTACTTGATCAAGCTTTGATCAAGTGAAAATAAATTGTTAGAATCAACATCAAACTTAGGATTTGTAGTGTTGATTGCTACATTTCTCTTGTATACATAATTTTGCAAAATAAGGTTAATTTCATCATCTCAATTCGAATTCGAATTGAGGGAAGACGTACCCATAGCGAGGTCGATTGGGAATATGCCTAAGCAAATCCTTATGTCTCTCTCTCTCTCTCTCTCTCTCTCTCTCTCTCTCTCTCTCTCTCTTTTAGGTTGCAAATTGTAAATTCATCAATTGTGCGATCAATACGTTTGGATAAATTTTTGATAAACCTTTGAAATTGTTTTTTTGAGTAGATCAAAATCAATTAGATTTTGATTGGATTTGCGAATCCACAAAAACATACATAATCTGAAACTAAATGTATTGCCTACAAGGTGTTCGATAATTTGACTCAATTGTATTTTTGTATGTTTTAATCATTCGAAATAGTTTATAATTGTAACATTGCACTCAATTGATTTTGATTAAAGGTATTTGTATTAATTTGTTCTCATTATCATCACTTTGATTCAATATACGCATATATGAGTTTTCGATAGAAGTTCGGTTACACGACTCGATTCGGGTTACTTCCGCTCGCCATAAATTTTCGAATCAGTTTTTTGTTAAAGTTTTTTACTAGTGATCTACTCACTCTCCTCTATATTGAATCCTATCATCTAAAAAGTGGTATCAAGGCTTTGGTTAATTCCGTGCTTCAATATTTGCTTATTAGAAGATGGCTATCGAACCTAAGGGAACGTATAATAGAGCACCAATTTTTACCGACAAAACTATGGCTATTGGAAAGCTTGTATGTGTATACATATCAACTCGGTTGATAAAGGTGTTTAGGACGCCATCACCAATGGTCCTAATCAAATTACAATGATCAATGGTGAATGTGTTGTCATTCCAAAACCGGAAGCACAAGGGAGTGATAATGATAAGAAGTTGTGGTCACATGATTGGAAGACACAAAATATTCTCATATTCGCACTTTGTGTTGATGAACATTACCGTGTTTCCTATTTGAAACCATCAAAGCTACGTGGAACGCATTAGAGGTTGCCCATGTGGGAACTAATGAGATCAAACAAGCTAGGATCAATACCTTGAATCAAGAGTTTGAACTATTTCGCATGAAGCATGGTGAAACCATTGCCGACATGCAAAAGAGGTTCACACATCTTATAAATAAGTTGAATGCTGTAGGTAAGCTTATTTCCGATGATATTTCTACTAATAAAGATTTGAGGTGTCTTAATAGGGAATGGCAACCCAAGGTCACCGTAATCAAAGAAGCGAATGATCTTAAAACACTTAATCTAACAAGTTTATTTGGCAAGTTAGAAGAACATGGGCAAGAATTCACTTGCTTGGAAAAATATGATATAAAAAATTGAGAAGAAGATGAAGAAGGATAAAGTTAAGAGCAATGATGTATAAAAGAAGTATATTCCTCTACAAACTTCAAGTTTAAGGTCCTCAAACAATGAGCAAACGGGTTGTGAAACAAGAGATGTCAAGAATTCCGATGATGAAGATATGAGGTTGTTTGTCAAAAGGTACCAAAGGTATATAAGAAAAAATGGAGTCAAGCACTCCGACAAAAACCTAATCAAATTCGGAAGGCTATCTAACTCCTCAAATAAATATGAGAATAAGAAAAGAAAACTTATAAGTTCATGCTATAATTATGGAGAAGTTGGTCATTATGGATCAAATTGCCCTATGATCAAGAAAGACAAAGAGAAAGGCCATCACAAAAAATTCAACAAGTCTAGAAGAGCATATGATGCTTAGAAGAGTGAAAGTGATTCTTCAAGCGATGACATCTCAAGTTCAAGTTTCAAATTGGCCAAGATTTGCGACATGACAAATAAAAAGAAGAAGAAAATGCAAGTCTTTCTAAGCTTGAATCTATTAACGAATTATCTTATTCTCAATTACAATTTTTTTTGATAATATACATAGAGAAGTCGTAGATGCTTTTAAAAAGTTAGCTTCACACCAAAGAATATTACACTTAGAAGCTAAAGTGTTAGAAACTGAAAAGAAGATGGAAGGTCTTAAGCAATCTATGGTAGATATTCAAAAGGACAAGAATGAGGATGAAAAAACTTCATGGTTTGGTTGTGAATCTTGTCACAATTGGAAAAATGAGGTAAATACTCTTCAAGCTAAATTGAACAAAGCATTATAACCAAAGATTGCATTTGCTATTGATCCATCAAAGTTTGAAGGGTCTTTGATCCCTTCATATAAAAAGCATAAATATGTTCAAAAGGAATCAAATAGAAAAAGTATATCTCATCGCAACTTATCTTGTCACTATTATTGCAAGAAATGTCATACTATTGAAAAATGCAAGTTTAGGAGACTATTTGTTCCTAAAGGTGCTTTTCAATGGTTGTCCAAATGCAACCAAGGTTTCACTAATCCTCAAGGACCCAATGAAGATTGGGTACCTAACACTTTTTGTTGATCTTGCAGGATAAATGTCTTAGATCTATGAAGAGAGTATGAGATCTTGTTTATGGATGCTCAAGACATGATACAAGTGACATCTCCTTATTTAATTGACTTTATGGCAAGGAAGAATGATTGTTTGACCAAAGAAGATCAACAACTAGTGTTCTTTAATTGTAAAATTGTGTTGATTACTATTAATGTTTTATCCGAGAAATGTTAGGATAAATGTTTATTTTCATGATGTAGGTATATCTTCACAAGATATTCTCAAAGAAACCAAAAATAGGAATTGATCAACCTATAACGGTGGAACACAAGAAAGAAGAAGATAACGATTGTGAAAAGGAGAAGGTTGAAAGTCCAGTTGAAATGGACGATCCTCCTTTGGCTTGGAGAACCTCCAATTAACAACATTCTTGAGGACATTACAAATCACACTATCAGGTACCTAAACAAATATGGAAGTGTTAAGAACGTTGATGTCAAAAGCGTTTATGACACGTTTTAAATTTATTCCAACTTTCGTTCGAGAGTTTCTTTTCTAATGCATTGTGCATCCTCCGTCATTCGTACGGTGAGGTGATATCGTTTCAATTTTTGCTTTGTAAGTAAGTCCTTTCTTTAACTGTTTATTTTTTGAAGGTATATGATATACTTAGTGTATGATACATGTTATGAGTGTTCATTTCCAAAGATTTTAATTGATAACCAGGGTGTGTTTCAATTTACATGTCTTTAATGACCTCATTTTAATATCTTTACATGTGTTCTATATTTTTAACATTTAATGCTTGTTCCAAAGAGTTCAAGTTTATGTCGATGATATCATTCTTGGTTCCACTAAAATGCAATTTGTCAAGGAGTTTTCTAAGCTTATGTAGGGTGAGTTTGAGACGAGTCTCATGGGGGAGTTGGATTACTTCCTTGGTCATTAAATCAAGCAACTCAACAAAGGTACATTCGTCTGCCAAACAAAATATTGCAACAACTTGCTAAAGAGATTTGGTATGGAAGATGCAAAATTAATTGACACTCCAATACCCACAAATGGAAACTTGGAAAAGAATGAACATGGTAAGGTTATTGATGTCAAGAAGTATAAATTTTAATCGCATATGAGTGCATCCTTCATTAATTCATATGCGATGTAATATCGTTCCATTTTCTCTCTGTGAAAGTAAGCCTTTTACTTTTGCATGTTGTCTATATTCCAAATACTTGATATGCTTGATGTATGAAATATTTCATGAATGTTGATTTTCAAAAATTTCTATTTATGTTTATCAATTTATATGCTTATAGTGACTTTATGCTATTCTTCTTTCATACTTGAAATATGTTCCTGGTGTTTAAGCATATTATATATTCCAACATGAAATATGTTTGAATAATTATAATATTAGCAAAATTCTTGTAGTGTGTCATTATTATGTTAACATCTCTGTTTTTTGGTTTGAGTGGTTGTAAATCTTTATATCGCCTTGCTAGAGTACATGCATGTGTAACATTTCGGGAGCACCAAAACGTATATGTCACGTAATTGTGTCACTTTTATAGAAACTCAAGAGTTTTTTATTGCATTGTATCCTTCATCATTCATGTATATGTTATTTGGCATAAATTATGGTAACCATGTTGTATTGTTGCTTTAAATGCTTCTATTTCTGTTTAGAAATTCTTTTTCAATATGTACATTATTTTATGAGTGTTGTGTTATTGATGGTCCCATCTTTGCAAATGCCTTTGTATGTTATATTGATATATGTGTAATATAAGATACTTATCATAGATTGCTTTGTCTTTTTTTGATGTTGTCAAATGGGGAGAAGCATCTGTAAGATGAAGTTGGGATGCATACATTCAGGGGGAACCTTCACGAAGACACGAAACACACCGTCTCAAGTTTTTCCATTATAAAAAAAGGGGAGTATGTGAGTGCAACTTTCTGTTAGATGTGTTTTGTATGATATCAAAACTAGGATACTTTAGCGCTTATGTATATTGGACGATATCCTCTGATTCTTAATGTGCATCTTAATATTAGGAAGCTTAAAAACTTTTGGAAATAAGTTGGAAAAAGTTTCATGCATCAAAAATTAATTTTTATTTGAAAAACAACTACGTGTCGACACATACACACTGTAGGTCGACACATAGAAGGAAAGTTTCTCTACAGGTCGACATATTCGTTTTTAGGTCGGTTTATGCACTCCATTTTTAAAGTCTATAGCCTCTGTTTGATGTGCCTCCTCTACAAGTCGATACATGACCTTTATAGGTCGACACATGTACCGAATAGGTCGGCACATGACTTACATATGTTGACACATGCAATATATTTTTCCAAAAGTTCATAACCTTTTCAAATCTTTTGCATTCCTTTTGCCTTCAAACATGCATGCATATATATACTTCATACATGCATCATTTCTGGAAAGGTTCTAGAGTAAACCTACATGAAACCAGGATTTCAATGTATTCTCATCATCTTCAACCTCATTCTATGCATACACACAAACAACCTACACATAATCATTCTTTGTTTGGGTGTCATCTAGAATTAGGGTTAATAACGTCCAATTTAGGTTGATTGAATTGTAAATTGGGTTGAGATCTTTTAGGGTTTCAAACAAGAAAACTGAGCTGGGGTTTTCCTTCAAGATCAATTAGGTATTTGAAGGTTTTGGACAAGGTTACACAATTTGGATCCGATCAAGTGAAGACTTTGAAGAACAAAAGTTTTTTGCAAAGGAGTAGCGTGAGACGGTGGATCATATTGGTAAATCTTGGGTTATAATAATTGACAATTTGGATTTGATCGAGTGAAAACTTTGAAGAACAAGGGGTTTCTTTCAAAGAAGTATCACGAGACAGTGAATCAAATTGGCATTGTTGGATTACTTGATTAAGCTTTGATTAAGGGAAGAGAAATTGTTAGAATCAATATCAAACTTAGGGCTTGTAGGGTTGCATTGCTACATTTCTCTTGTATACATACTTTTTCAAAGTAAGGTTAATTTTATTATCTCAATTCGAGTTTGAAATAAGGGCAGACGTACCCATATCGAGATTGATTGGTGAACTGCCTAAACAAATCCTTATGTACTCTCTCTCTCTCTCTCTCTCTCTCTCTCTCTCTCTTTTAGTTTTAGTTTTCAAATTGTTGAATTCATCGATTTTTTATACGATCAATATGTTTGCATAAGTTGTTGATAAACCTATGAAATAAGTTTTATTGAGTAGATCACAATCAATTAGATTGTGATTGAATTTGCAAGTCAACAAAATCATACATAATCCAAAACGAAATCGATTGCACACAAGGGGTTCAATAATTTGATTCAATTGTATTTTTATGTGTTTTTATCATTGGAAATAGTTTCTACTTTTAACATTGCACTCAATTGATTGTGATTAAAAGTGTTGGGATTAATTTGTTGTCACTACCATCACTTTGAATCAATATACGTATATCAGAGTTTTTCGATAGCGGTTTGGTTAGACGACTCGATCCGGATTACTTTCGCTCGCCATAAATTTTTCAAATCATTTTTTTGTTAAAGTTTTTTACTAGTGATCTATTTATCCCCTATAGATCGAAGCATATCGTCTAACATTAATCTCCAACCAGACATGGGAACTGGCCGAGTTATCTAGTGGAAAGAAGGCACTTCACAATAAGTGGGTGTATCGGGTAAAAGAGGATGACAATGGTTCTAAGCGATACAAAGCCCGACTGGTTGTCAACAGATTTCAGTAAAAAGAAGGAGTTGACTCCACTGAAATCTTTGCTCCAGTTGTGAAGCTCAATACTATCAGGTCAGTTTTAAGTATTGTGGCCACCAAAGAGCTATACCTTGAGCAATTGGATGTGAAAACTGTGTTTCTTCATGAAGACTTAGATGAGGAGCTCTACATGCAGCAACCTGAAGGTTTCTTAGAGGAAGGGCAAAAAAATATGGTGTGTAGATTAAAGAAGATCTTTTATGGCCTGAAACAAGCTTCAAGACATCGTATATGAAGTTTGAAAGCTTCATGCACATGGAAGGTTTCCATGTGTGCAATGCCGACCACTATTGTTTCTTCAAGAGATATAAGTCAAGTTACATCATTTTGCTACTCTATGTCAATGATATGTTAGTAGTAGGTCCAAATATGGATGAAATTAGAAACTTGAAGATGCAGTTACCAAAGGAGTTTGACATGAAGGGTTTGGTTCCAAAGAAGATTCTTGGAATGCAAATCATGAGAGATAAGCAAAGAGGAATTTTGCTGTTATCTCAGGCAGAGTACATCAACCGTGTTTTGAAAAGATTCAACATGGAAAAGGCCAAGACAATTAGCACACCATTGGCTAGTCATTTTCACCTACCCAAGGACCAGCTCCCTCAGACAGAGGAAGAAAGAGAATTCATGGCTAAGATTCCATATGCTTTAGCCATAAGAAGTTTGATGTACGCAATGGTTTGTATTAGGCCAGACATTGACCATGCAGTGGGAGTTGTAAGCAGGTTTATGACAAATCTAGGGAAAGCTTATTAGGAAGCAGTCATGTGAATTTTATGGTATCTACGAGGCACTACAGAGAAGTGTATGTATTTTGACAAAGGAGAAATAAAAGTACAAGGATACGTTGATGCAGACTTTGCTGACGAAGTTGATCATCGAAGAAGTACAACTGGCTATATATTTAATGTTGGTACTGGAGCAGTTAGTTGGATATCCCAGATACAAAAGATTGTTGCTTTATCCACTACTGAGGTTGGGTATGTAGCAGTCACATAAGCTAGCAAGGGATTAATATGGCTTCAAGGATTGTTAACAGAGTTGGATTTCATGCAGGAGAAAAGTGTTTTGTATAGTGATAATCAAAATGCAATACATCTAGCAAAGATTCTATATTTCATTTAAGAACAAAACACATTGGTCTTCGTTATCACTTCATTAGATCTCTTCTTGAGAATGAGGTACTAACATTAAGAAAGATACAAGAAAGTGAGAATCCAGCAGATATGTTAACAAATGTGGTGACGAATGACAAACTGAAGTTGTGCTCATCTTCAATTGGCCTGCTAGAATAATAAACTGATAAATATTGTTTGACCGAGGTATGAAGACAAATTATAATCACTCTTTAAATGGGTGATTATTGGTCAAAATAAAAGAGAAATAAAGAAAGTATGAAGGAGAAACAAGAAAAAATAAATAGTAAAAATAAATAAGAATGATTATGAAAACTTTAAGGAGATGTTAAATAATAACAATTCATCTTTCTTGTTTTATTGGCTATAAAAGCCACGTGTCTTTCATTTGTAATGCATCAGAATAAAATTTCAATAATTATTTAAGTGTAATTGAGTTGTAATTTTTTTCTTATAAGGAGAGGTTAATCAATTTATATATTTTATTTTCATTACTTCTGCGTTAATTTATTCTTTCACAAATTTGATAATATGGAAATCTTTTTGCGTAATTTCCTAACACAATTTCTACAAAATGAAAGAAAAAAACAAAGTGCGAGATTTAGAGGCACGTAAACAAAACCGAAGACATTAGTGCCATTACAGATTTTAACCACAAGAAGGAATAACATCTTCAGTAGCTTATAGCTAAATACACAAGAAGAAGTAAGCTGTCAAAAAAACAGGACACTGTCAGCAATTTGAATGCTTTTGACTAACACGAAGTCAATATAGTAATATACAACCCTACTGAGCAATCGCTAGTCAAATATGTTTATGCTGATATGAACAAAGGTTTTCACGTAGTATTAGTTCAAAACAAGAACTAAACCAACCTTTACAAATATGAAAGCTACATCAGAGTCACTAAAAACTCTATTTATCTATATATTCATTCGTAAGATAAACCATTACAATGCTCGTTTCGAATAGAAACAACTGTTAAAATAGAGAGGGTGACATTTTAGTGAGAAAAGATTTGTGTTGTGTTACTTACCAAGAAAAAGAATTTAAAATCAGTAGGGCTTGCCTTCTTCGGGTTATTCTTTTTTATCAATCCATATAAACATTTTCATTTGGATTTGAATGCTTTCAGTTTTATCTAGAAGAAAGCCACGGATTTGGTGCAACATAAGTATAGCCCTGAAAATGGTCACCTGCTGTAGGAGTTGATGCAGGAGAGTCCTCAAGCGGCATTGTTGTCCAGCATCGATCAAAATTAGCTGTGCAATCTTTTCCAGACACATCAGATGGTTTAAACTTAGGTTGCAGTTCTCTCGCCTCCAATTTGTTCCAATTGATTGTCCTGAACCACTTATGATTTTTGATTTGTTCATCTCCATTTGGCCCGCTGCCTAACCTTGTAGATGGATCCTTTTGCAGCAACTGTAGTAAGTAAACAGAAATCAGTTTGCAGTCTCAAATGAGTTAAACTATCCGAATAGAACGTGTATAAGGTCCCTTGTTGGAGTAAAGAAGAGCACAGTATATGGTTACCCCAAAAAGAAAATAATAAATTCATAAAAAGGAACATCGGCACAAGAGAACAATACCAACTAAAAAACGTTAAGCTGTGATTTCAGAAACATCAACGCAACAGTAGGAAACAAGACCAGAATAGTATGGTCTACTTACTCCTTTGAGCAAAGAATGAGCTTCACCAGTAAGGTATGGTGGAAGTTTGATTTTCTCTTTGATAATTTTCTCCTGTAGTTTCTTTCTGTTGTTATGTGTAAATGGTGCCTGCAAAATGACACTTATAAATCAGGGAAAAGAATAAGCTTGTACACCCTTAGCACATAGCAGAAGCCCCTTTGTATATCAGAGATCCACCTGGTGCACTTACAAAACACAAAGCTTCCCAATTGCGAAATAAGCAGATTCATCGAGACAATAATTTCCAAAAGAATAAATGAATTAAAAGATTGATTCTCAATAAGGTCCATATCCAAACTTTCCATTACCATAAAATTAACTACCTTTTCCCTATTGCAAAATCAACTATGTCTAGGACAAGACACCTAATTTTCTCTGTTCAAGACTTGATTATAGACACATAATAGATTCTAACTGCATTTCATTTTATCATTGTATTCCCACATACAATTCAAGGTGTTCAATAAGGATAACTCATTCACATACATATACACACGCAACTCACAATTCAAGAGACGATATTTGCGATTTGCATTCATTCATTACCTTCCCGGTTATCATTTCATACAAAAGAACACCAACACTCCACCAATCCGCATCCTTGTTATGGCCTTTACCCAAAAGGATTTCCGGAGCCATATATTCTGTAGTCCCACACATAGAGTTAGATCTCTCAGATTCCTCAATCTCTTTCGACATTCCAAAATCAGTTAACATCACCTACAAATTTAACAAACAAACAAACATAACATCAGTCACAATGAAGATTACCGAGCTGATTGCCAACACTAAGTCAACAACAACAACACATTGGCAGATACAAAATTTTCACAATCAAAATAGGACAACATAAATCAAAGAATTGTTTACATGGCCATGAGAATCCATGAGTATGTTTTCAGGTTTAAGATCCCGATGCACGATGCCTTTGCTGTGAAGATGTGAAACAGCAGATACAATCTCAGCAGTATAAATCCTTGCCTCATCCTCACTACCCAACACACAATCCATACATCAATATTTCAAACTTAAATACCTATCTTAAACTATTCAGCTTCATGAATACGATGATGAACAATAACAACATACCTAAAAATTCCTTGTCGACATAATTGAAAGAAGAGATGTCCTCCATTAATGAAGTCCAAAATCAAATACAATTTAGATTTAGTCTACAAATTAACATAAATAAATAGTGAGTTACTTAATAAGAACGTATTAATAATAATAAAGTAAATAACAAGAGAAAGAAAGAGACTTGGAAAGAGTAGCGAAGAGGAACGATGAAAGGATGAAGAACTTTAGTGAGAATATCTCTCTCGGCTTTCATGTAATCGACGTGATTTTTCTTAATGATGTTATCTTTCCTCATGACCTTCATTGCGAAGATTCCGTTAGCGTCGTCGGAAGAATCTGAATCGCCTTTTCTTCTGACCATGAAGACCTTGCCGAAGGCACCTTGTCCTATGACTTTGAGAATTTGGAAATCGGAGGGTCCGAATTTGTGTTGGAAGGGTGGTTGGATTTGGTCGTCGTTTTCTTCGTCGGAGTTGGAAGCGAGTTCGTCGAGGAAGAAAAGGGAGTTGTTGTTGGTGTTGGTGTCGTCGGAGGGAGGGGGGATGAGAGGGGAGGGACCTACGAAGGAGTGGGACCTACTGTAGATGATTTGTGGAGATGGGTTGGGATCGATTGGGGGACGGTAAGAAGAAGAAGGAGGAGGAGGAGGAGGAATGGTGAGGTTGGTGAGATTGGAGGCCATTAGAGGATACCGAGTTTCAGAAATGGCTTCTTCTTAGATGTGAATGTGATGTGGTCATTTGGACATTGACACCATTTTTCGGTTAGTTGGTTATGTTATGTGTACTTATTGGACACTAGTTAATGCGGTTGAATTATATTCAACATTATGACTGCAACTTGAAGTGCAAATTGATTGGGCATCGGAAGAGGCATTGTCAAAACTGAAAGCATGGTTTATCCATTTCTACAATTGTGGTTCAAACCGATGATTCTGACAATGAAGTAGATATATTGTGTGTTTCATCCAACAAATACATAGATGCATAGATTCTTGACTATGGTTATTCTTATCATATGATGCCGCACCGATAATGATTCACTACATTCATGTAAACTAATTTCAAATTTGTTTATCTACGTGATGATAAAGCCTGTACCATCACTAGAATTAGATAAATTAAAATTTCCATGGACGATGGGGTGTGCGAATATTGAACGAAGTTAGATATATATTCTAGAATTGAGGAAGAGCTTGATTTCACTAGGTACTCTAAAGACAAATGATTTCTCATATATTTTTGATGGAGATAAGGACATTATGAAGGTTAGAAAGGGTGCATTTACTGTATTAAGAGCAAGTAGGAATGCATGTAACATCTACAAATTATTGATAAACATTATTGTAGGTGATATTTCATCAATTGAGTCTGATAATGATGCAACCAAACTCTGGAATATGCATATGAGTCATCTCATTGAGCGTGAGATGATGAAACTTCATAAGAGAAATCTATTGAAAGGTGTTCATAGTTGCAAGTTAGAGTTGCGCAAGTATTGTACACTTGGGAAACAATGTTGTGCCAGGTTCAAGATCGGGAAACACAAAACAAAGATAATTTTAGACTATGTGAATTCTGACGTGCGGGGACTTACCGAATTCAAGTTATGGAAGGCAGAGCCCGAGAATCAAACAGGCAGAAAAATTAAGTATTTGTGGTTAGATAATGGGACAAAGTTCATTAATTTGAAATTCAAAAGGTTATGTGAAGAACACAGTATTCAGATATTTTTTTAGTTCCCAAGACACCACAACAAAGTGGTATGATAGAAAGAATGAATAAGTCTTTAACTAAAAAGCCAAGATGTATTTTTTAAAATGTTGGACTATCAAAAGGTTTCTTGGCAAAGGCAATTAACATGGCATGGTATCTTATCAACATTCCATCAAATGCTTCATTAATGGGAAAGTTAAAGAGGAAGTATGGCTAGGTAATCCTATTAATCTTGATAATTTAAGGATTTTTGGGTGTCCAACTTATGTGCATATATCTAATGAAGATCCATCTAAGCTTGATCCAAAGTTGAAGAAGTGTGTCTTTATCGGTTATACAAAAAGGTGTGAAAGGTTTCAAGTTATGGGATCCGATTAAAAGGACGATGGTAATCAACAAAGATGTTATTTTTGATGAGCAGTTAATGCTGAAGCCAAGATTTCTCTTATTCAAGTGTGAGTGGTTAAGTCCCACATCGACTAAAAATGGAGAAAATACTAGATATATAAGAGAAATGATCCATACACCTAATGCCTTAAGGTTTTTGATGGATATGCGGTATAAAGGTCTCTTGGATCCTGAATATGTAGTCCATTGACACTTCTGACGCTTCTCTCCCTGGACTTCCCAGCAAGTGGTATCAGAGTCTAGTTAGACTCAGTGGGGGAGCAAAAATGGCTAGTGACATGGGTGACTCACACTCGTGGGGGAGATTTTTAGGATTCAAGTGTGAGTGGTTAAGTCTTACATCGACTAGAGGAAGATGTCACCCCTTGATGCCATGAAAGCTTCACCGGTCCAGGTTCAGGCACCCCAAACACCCTAGGTACTCGAGGGGTTTGGATGAGGCCTGTCCAAATTATCGCAGCTGCCTCTACATCAGGACCATGCTTTCAGACATATGCGGGTTAGAGAGGTAAAATTTATTTGTATTTATTATTTGAAACACATGTGTTATAATATTCGATGTTTTTGATGATGCTTTTACTTTTCCACAAGATCGTGATCCTTTAAAATGCATCAACCATGGGTGGAAGATTGTGAGTCTGCCGCAACCCGCTGAAAAATGGTTTTAGGATGTGATGCAACTATCTGGGCTACGAGACTTATGCATAGCATGTATTCTACTATTAACTATGGTATGCTGCCCGTGTTCATTGAGATATGGAATTCCAAGACGTCATCGTTTCATCTTCCACATGGTGAGATGTTCATCACTTTGGACGATGTCTCATAGTTGTTGCATCTTCCGATAAGGGGAATACTATTACACCATAACTGGATTATTAGATATGAGACCATGAATATGATGGTGACATTATTGGGAGTTGACCCAATACTTGACCTAAATGAGATAGAATACATCCGAGAGTGTGATGTTAGGTTTCGATTCCTAGAGACAATGTATGCGCAACAACTTTTAGCGGCATAACAAACTGCTGGTGATAATGATAAGGTTATGCAACATAAAGTATATGCATTGAGAGCATACCTGTTGTACTTGGTGGACATGTCCATTTTGGTGGACAATAGTGCTTATTACATGGATGTGGCCTATCTCAGATACTTCGCTGACTTGGAGAGGATTCATGAGTATAACTAGGGGGTTGCTTGTTTGGCCTACCTGTACTCCAAGTTAGCTGAAAGTTGTATGTGGAAGACCAAATAGATGACAACTAGCTACACACTGTTGATGGTAATATATTTGCATCCTTTACTATTTTTGCACAATTTTCATATCATTTGTGCTACATCATTTCTAATAATTTTCATATGTACCATTTTCAGGCATGGAACCTACAACACTTCTTGAAATTTTATTCTTAAGGGGACATATGTTCGACCAGATGCCTGGGATAACATGTACAAATGGTTTATGATAGATGACAGATTCTAGGGACATATGTCAGACATGACGTCTGGGACATTGTATACCAGAAAAAATATTTTTGCAAGATAGATAACAAATAACAATTAAAGCAATAAATAACATAAGAGAATTGTCTAGAGGGAACTCTACCCAAGAAAGGAAATTCACTATTTTGAATTAGTACAATTAGTCTTATAGGAACAACAACCTCATATTGTTCAATGCTTCTTCCTAATCCTAGTGACTTTTTATTTAGGTTTCCCCTTAAATAAGAGAACCTTTATCACTTTCTTTTCATCACTAATTCCAACTAACACACTCAATAAATAATTTTCTCTTAACCACTAATCATAAGTGATCAACTTAAAAAACAACATATTGATGTTAAATTTACAACTCAACTAAACAAACTAAACTCCATGCTTTAAGATCTGAATGAAAACGCTAGAGTGGTGCATAAAATAACTCAAACAAAGACTCAAAAGATAAACCCTAACACAAAGAATCTTAAATACATGCACACCCTCAAACGTGATGTTTGAGTCTCCTTAAATAGCAATGCTTCTTTTGGGATTTTTCCAATAGGCATTTGATTTGATTTCGTCCATAATTATAGATGATACAGTTGGATCTAATTTGCTCCATAAAATTCCCCAACAAAAGATATGATTTTTTAAACATTCAAATTCAAATTTAAATCTCCATTTAAATTGATTTGATATTCAACAACTGTCAAACAAATCTCACAAATGCATTGCTAAAATATAGCAAAAAATCTGATTGAATCTCAACCAGAACTTCTCTAAAAAAATGCACCAACATTGGTCTGCTGAATAAGGGCGTGATGTTGCACACATGCTGGAACATGTGTCCCACACGTGTCTCTTATGCACAAAAACAACTTGAACACGCTAGGTTATTTTGCATAGTGCAGTTAATAAAAAAGAAACAAAAATCTCCCCATTTGGCAAATTTTGGAAAAACAACTCTTCAAGACATAACACAACTGAGTATCATAAGCAGTCATACTCATAACAAATATCATCAGCAACAGAAGTACAAATCATTCAGAGAATACATTAATAGTAGCAAAAAACACATAAGTAGAAAACCAACATCAATAAAAGTTAAAAGATATATGGTTGCTACACAATCAATCACACAATGATGCTCCCAAAAACAGTTAACGCATGCAATCATTCATGATCAGTTAGTCATGCATGCACACATAGTTAGTACTCAGTAGTCAAGATTCATAAGCTAATACTAATAAACAAATCAGCTCACACAAGGCCCATATGTGATTCCAGATGCTCTAGCATGTGAGCATACAATCCAAGAATATAGAAGTGTTAAGAAATTCAAAGTTTAACTTGTGCTTTTTGTTTGATAGAGTAATAACTCTTTTATTGTTAAATGATAATTATTTTTCTTCAAGTCTCCAACTCCTTATATAGAGAAGAAAAAGAGTCATTGAAGAGTTTTCACAAGAGAGTCTTTGAGAAGCTTGACTCAGAGACGTTGAGATGTTTCTTAATATGGTTAACACCGTTGAAAGCTCATTTGAAATCCCTTTGCCACAAAAAGAATTATATGTTGCATCCTAGCAGTCTTCTGCAATTTTTTGCTTAATTCTTCACCTGATTAGAAGAAGAGAAAATGTACTCAGACTCTGATAATGACCTATCATAATCTCCTCGATCCTTGCATTAACTAGATCTTCAGAGTCTGAATCTCCAACATCTAGATCTTGAGAGGTTTACTCTTCAGAGTCTGGATCTATAGAGACTGACTTCATTCAGAGTCAGAGTCAGGTTTTCAGCTTCTGGTCTTTTAGAATCTGGATCTTTAGCTTCTCTTTAAATATCCATTCTCACTACCAGTACTAGGTTCTCTTCAGAAATTTTAGTCTACTATCATGCACACTTGAACATTTGTTAGTATACCCGATTGTTCTTTAAATACTTTGTTATCATTAAAACCTTATAGACATGGTACAAACCAATTTCCCCCAACAATTTCCCCCTTTTTTATGATGACAAATACAAAAATTTAAGAACAATGGTTATTAATTTAATTAACAAGTTAACTTCTGGGTCTGATGTTTGTAAGCTCCCCCCGAGTCTAATAGTCCCAAAGGTGAGGTTTGTAAGCTCCCCATAAGTTCTATCTAGTTTAATTAAATTGATCTTAAAAGCACAGTAAAATAACCTTCAGATTTAAGCAAATGTAGTTCTTAACTATCAGAGTTAGACGCTTACATACTTATATATTTACTCCCCTTTTTTCATCAACAAAAAAGAATAAAAAGGAAGCAGAAAAAGACACTGAAGACAAATAATTTTAAACCAAACAAAAGAGTTGTCACATTGCACATAAAAATTTCAAAAAGTTAGCAATAAAGGACAACAAAGGGTACTAAGCCTAAATTCTAGGATATTTTCTTCAAAACCTCAAAGATGGCTTTGATGTCAGACCCTATGCCATCTTGCTTGGCAACCACAAACTGTAGTTGAGTATCCATTTGGTCTTGCTAGCAGCTACTAAAGCCAGCTTCTCCTATAATTGCTCCTGCTTCTGACAGGTAGAAGCAACAGTCTCAGAAGTGAAAGACTTCGGGTTTTGTAAAACTAAGTCCACATAGGTTTTGAGGGTATCCCACTTTGCAGCATAATCAGTTGAGTCAGATGCAACGAGTCTCTCAATAACCAGTTCCTGTATCCTATTCTTAGAAAATAGTTATATATTCTTCCATTTGGGCTATGATGTGAGGTTGAGGGTTTAGATTGAAAGTTTGTGAAAAGGGTGAAGGGATAGGTGAGGTTATTTCTTATGAGAAAGAAATAAGTATTGTGCCAGAACCTGACACATTATCTTATTTAGTTGAGGTTGAGGGACAATTTGTGTTTCTGATACAACTTGGTCTAGTGTAGCTTCTGGTTAGGGTTGGTCTTCTGGTTGGGGTTGGTCTTCTGGTTGGGGGGGGGGGGGGGGGTTCGAGGGTCAGAGATTTCTTGTTCAACTTGGGGTTTAGTTTGATCTTCAAGTTCTTGTTACAATTGAATAAGGTTTCCTTGAGGTTTAGAGTTAGGTCGAAGGTGAGGAAAATACACAACAAGGGTGAGGGGTTGAATTGTGTATGCTAATTCTTTTTCAACTTCTAAAAAACCACCTTCAGAATCTGAACAAGTTCAGAGTCTGAACACAGAGTTAGGTTGCAGCGGAATGATAAATAATCAGAAGCAAAAGTAAATCAACACACAAAGTTTATCCTGGTTCCTCTCCTAAACTGAGATTAATCTAGTCCCCTTGTCCAATAAGATATTTTCACTATAATCAATCCTGATTACAATTTTTTCTCAATCAATGTAGAAAGTGACTTCAATTCTCAATCGATCCTGAAAGAGAACTCCGTTCAAGCTATCTTGCAAGAGACTTATGCTCAATCACACCAGAAAGAGACTTCACTTCTCAAGCACACGGGCAAGAGACTTCACTGCTCAATAAACCTTGCAAGAGACTTCCGCTAGTTTAAACAAACAGTTTAGTATAAAGAATTACAACTATACTTTGATACACAATCATAATTATAGAAGTATTGCAACAACTACAATGTTTCTAAACACTTAAGGTTTCTAAGATATACAAAGATAAGAAATCTTAAGAGTTTGTGCCAATGAGCATATGAAACTTTAGCTTAAAGTTTATAATCAACGTGTTTTGTTAGACTGTGTAGTAGTTGTGTAATCTTCCTTCAAGTCTTCGGCTCTCTTTTATAGAGGCAGATAAAAGAGTCGTTGGAAAGTTGTTTTACATAGTGAAACATTTGAAATGCAGCAGCTCCAAGAGAGAGTCGTTAGAAGAAAAACCATGTTAATATATTCAACCAAAATGTAATAACATAGTCCAATGCATACTAGTAATAAACCAGGCGGGGAGGGAGAACTAGACAAGTCACATCAACTTTTCTTGAGCCTTGCACTAAGGGGCTTTAGTTGAATTTTACCTTAAGCCTAGCGATGATGGCTTGAAGTTCTTAGGGGCTTGATCATCCCAGATAACTTTGGATAAAGGTTGAGAGTCTAGAGGCTCCTCCTCTGTATCCTTTTCCTGAAGACTTTGTGTCTGTAAGGCTTGGACACTGTCTTGCAAAGCTTCATTTTGCTGGCGAAGTGCTTCCACCACCGTGAGCAACTGAGCCATATCTGGTGGCAGGGATGGATTGCTTCGACTGAGAGATGATCCCGACATCGTCTAGCTGAAGTATAAATGTTTTTGATGATGATTTTGTGCGTCCTAGGAAAGTTTTACTGATGCCCCACGGTGGATGCCATATGTTCTTTCTAAAAAACATTAAAAGCTTTAAGTCAAGGAGAGCATACAATGAATGGTTGAGGTGTATGTTATGTGTATTTGTCTCATTTTTGCTTCTCCTTTACCCTCAAAACATTATTCAATTTATAGGTCTCCATCTCCTTCTCTCCCATTTTACTTGACTCTCGATATCCTTCATCAATTCATCTATTACTAACGTCCGTCGCCCTTATAATTGCCATGTAACGTCCATCTCTTCACTAATTATAACTCCATGCCATAATGTATCACCCGGTAATAATTTCTTATGACCCTTCTATAAGACCCCAATTTTGACCCTAAGATCCCTCATGCTATCTCATCATATGCATTAGCTTTAGGATCACACCTTGGCATTCTCCTTACCTCTCATCCATTGGGTTTGCATTGGGAGAGATCACCAAGCACTTTTTATTGTATCATACTTTGTTTTTCATTATTTACTAATCAAAATACCAAAAATATGTCAATGTATAGTTTGTTGCTTTTGTAGGTAATGTGTATGCTCACCCATGCTCCATCAAGCTCATATATAGGGTTTGAGACCCTCAATGCAAGGAGTTCAATCAATAAATGGTTCACTTTGGCTCTAAGCATCATATTTGGATCCCCATGATCTTCACATGTCATTTTGATCAACAAATCACCAAGAGTTTGAAGCTTGTTTTCCTTGGAAGCCCTAATTCATCTGGGTATCTTGTGTGACTTCCTCAATAAATTTCTTCAATATTTGATCAAATATTAAAAGGGATACTTCATATTACATAATCTTATGCCTATATAATCCTCGATTAGTCCTAAACGTCAAGAGAATGTCAAGCTAGCAAGATAGTTCATGGTGGTTGACCAGAAAATTGAATTGGTCAAAACTGGGGTTCCCTAGACCCTATCTTCTATAATATTTGTCATATGAAAATTATTACAAGATAAAAGTTACTCATGATGACATTCCAAAAAACTTTCATGTTGAAGTTAAGAGCTAGTTTTGATTGGAAAGTCATTTTTTATGATGAAATATTATAGGTCATTTTGTCTGAACCCTAGTTTGGAGGTTAACTTCCCAAGACCATAACTTGCTCATTTTTTATGAGATGAAATCCATTAAAATTCCATGATAAAATTAAATATGTACAATTAAAATTTTATGTTTGGAGAAAGTTCAAATTCAACTTGCAAATGCATGTGCCAAGAGGAAACATTATAGGTCATTTTGGGCCACTACCATTGAACAAGTGATTTTCCTCAACTTCTAAAATGCATAACTCCTTCATTACAAATCCAAATAAGGTCAAATTGGTTACCAAATTGAATATGTTTGAAAGATCCACAACTTTGGTGAAGGAACTTTTTTCATTTGAAGTCCATAGCAAAAGTTATTCAAGGTGGAAGAAGTGAACATTTGACTTGGGCATGGGTGAAATATGAACTATCCACCTCAAAATTCATCATGATCCAAGCTTCAAATGAAAAAGTGTGCAACATGAAAGTTGTTCCCCTTGATCTCGCCTTTCCAAAAGTTCTAAGATCATCTCATTTGGCCAAAGATTGAAGAACTTGCGCATGGGTGAAATATGAACTATCATTTGGAAGAATTTCATGATCCAATTCAATTCAACAATGCATGGTTTAATGCAACACCTTCACCATGACATGTGCAGACTTTTGGACCTTTTCCAATCATTCTTTGGGATTTGTATATGCCCATGCAAGCTCATGATGAAGGCTTCTATTTTTGAACATTAAAATGGAAATGTGTAGAAAGCAATGGCACTGGCTATAAATACAAGAGCAATGAGATCAGAACTTCATCAACACCCTGCCCAAACTCTGCTAGACTGATCCAAACCCTCATTTCCATAGAATTTCTGAAGATTTCTCTTGAAATCGAGCATGAACTTCATCTTCTATTTGGAAGTTCAAACTCCAAAAATTCACTTCCCTTTTCATCTCAATTGGTTTCTGCAAGCAAGAGGAAGAGAAAGCAAGCAAATCCAGATCAAGATCAAGTGAAATTGGACCAACTCGAAGGTGATTTTTAAGAAACTTCATCTCTTTGATTCTCTTTCAATTCTTCATCATTCTTTGTGATTTTTGGTTGGCTAAATTCCTACCAATGTAGGTAACAAGATTGAGTTTCTTTAAGGTCAAATCGAAGCAACTCAGTTCATGATCCTCAAAATTCAAATCCCTGTATCATTTTATATACTTGGAATTGGAGAAAATTGAGGCCATATTCGAGCTCCTGAGCATTTTTTCTTTAAATCCATGTCTTTGTTTTTCATTTTGGTGATGGTTGATGGTGGGCCAGTCTGGTGAGGTCCACCGGAGAAGAAGATCGGAGCCCTAGCTCCGGTGATGTGTTGTCACACATCTCAACCACAGGATCCATTCAAAATGTTTTAATCTTAGCCCTTGATTATGATTACCATGCATACAACACATTTGACTTGGTGCATGGTGGAGCACACGCGTGCGGCCATCAGATCTACCACCTCAATTAATGAGGGAGATCTGATGGCCCCTGATTTTCCATATTTTCTGATTTTTCATTTAATTGTGTTATTTTGATTAATTCATATTAATTTAATTATTAATCCAAAAAATATGGGACTTCCACCAAAAATCTTTAAATATTTTCCTCTTTCATTTTTTGAATTAAAATTATTTTTTGGATTAATTTTGGTATTTTCATGAATTAATTGTTTTTGTGCATATTTTAAATTGTTTAAAAATACTTCTGACTTTTTAAAAATCATGAAATTTTTTGTCTAAGGTCCTTTGAATTTGTTTAACCTAGAATAAATCTCTTGACCATTTATTTGGTGTTTTGAAGAGGTTTTAGATTTTGACCAAACTAAATTTAATTTAAATGCATTTTTAATTTGATTTTTAATTGAGTAATTGTATTGAAATTATGTTGAGCCATTTTTATTGACTTATGATGTGTGACTATGTGTTTGGGCCTTGGCCAAGGTGGATTTGACTTTTGTTAAGTTAAAATCATTGGATTTAGGGGATTGATGAAATATACATTTCATCTCCCAAAATGAACGAATGATTTTAATTTGATAACATTCCTCCCATGACCAATTTGTGTTTCTCTCATCTCCCCTCCCTCTTCCTCTTCAATCCCATTCTATCCCATCCCTTTCATTGACCAATGAAATATCAAAATCCTAAGGCTAATTGGTTCATCAATAACCTTGTGTTAGATGAACCAATATAAGTATGGATGAGATAAGTCCATCCCTTTGATCTTTTTCTGTTAGTGTGGTGTGTTTTAGGAGTTTGGTTCATCTTACCAAATCTCTAACATGCATTAGCACCTAAATTTTTATTGTCCGACCTCAGATAATTGTGACTTCTACATAAGTCCAATTACGATTGCTTAACATAGAGCTAAATTTGACCCTAAAGGCATATCATTCTAGTAAGTGAGATTGTAAGTCTCCCATCTTTCATGGTATTGTATGGAAACTTGGACTTTTTTCCTTCCTTTGGAAGATGTCTTGGTTCAAGGATCCATGCTTGTAAATAGATGATTGAGTATTCTCTAAAGAATGACTTAATCAATTGAAAAGCAAAACTCCACTAACATCTAATTAACTTTGACTAACACTAACTATTATTAACTTTGCTTTACTTTCAAGTTATTTACTTTATGCAATTTAATTTCAAGTCCTTTATCATTCATTTGTCATTTACATATCATTTAACTTGTTTATGTTTATGTCATTTTCACTTTGCTCATTTGAGCCATATATTGTGATTGTATATATTTGTTTGTGTTTTTGGCCTTAGGACCCTAAAATGCTTAATAAACAACAAAAACCCTAAAAAATGTTTGTGTGAACTGTTGGGTTTGATCTAAGATTTTGGACTTAGAATTAGGCAACATTCCATATGCAAAAAGGACTTGGCCAATGCCAACATTTCTGAGACCAAGTTATTGTGATTTGAGCTTTCATCTGATGCAAGTATTGGGATCCATTTGAGTTCATCTGCTACATGGTCTTGATGCAACTGTTACTTTGATCTCATGCTACACCTTATTCTGAGCAAAAATCAAGAAGTATTTCATCTGATACATAAGAAGACAAGAAGACTGTTAGTTATGGATTTGTCTGCTTGGATGCGCCCATCTTTATTTGATGCCTTGTTCTTCATATTGCTAATTACTTGCTGATTATTGCTTGATTCAAAATCCAAAGGGAAAGTGGGTTTTCTATATGACATTCTTGTCTGTTGGATTGCATCTCATTGGTCAGATCTTTTCAACTCTTAACTTTTAATTTTATGCTTAGGATTAGTCTCTTCCTCTACTCCCACTTCTTAAATTTCAAAATCTCTCCCCCTTTTCAAAAAACTTTCTTTGCTTGTGATTTAAAAACTTAGACTTTATTGCAAACTAGAAACTTTGGCCTTATGCCATTGCCTTTTTTTAAAACTCTCTTCTTAAATCAAACTTGTAAATGAACATAACCATATTGACTTAAAATTTCAAAAGACAAAAAGAACTGACACTCATTCAAACTTTTGGGCTTTTTGTGCCTCTTTTAAACTTAATTTTTGATTAAAAGCAATCCACTCATTTTGAAATTGTTACCACGAACTACGGGGTTTTGATACCTCATTTTCATGTTGGTACGTAGGCACAAGTTCGAAGGTCTTGTCAAACACAAAATATAATTAATGAATTCTTTTCTCATCCCCACACTCTATTTTTTGCAAACATCTTTTATACCAAAAAGACATACACACATAAAAAAAGGGCTCCCTAGGAGTACCTAGGACACTTTGGGTGCTAACACCTTCCCTCTGTGTAACCAACCCCCTTACCTGTAATCTCTGGCATTTTATTAGTTTTGATTTTAAAACTTCTTATCTTTGGGTTTTGTTCGTACTTTTCCCTTTTCCTTTGGAAACAATAGAGGCGCGGTGACGACTCTGGTTTTATTAACGTTAAGTTTATCCATAGCTTAATGGTCATGGATTTACCGCTACAGAAATTAAGTGGCGACTCTGCTAGGGATTAGTCCTCAATGGGTTTAGCCTACTTTTTTCTGTGTATATATTTGTATATTTGATGTTTCTGTGCTTGTTTGTGTGGTATAATTTGCTTGTTGTGCTTGGTGATCTCTGAGTGGTGAGATAAGTTCTAACCTGAACTTGAGTGCAATTAATATAGGAGGATGGTATAGTCATGTTCTACTTTGTGGAGTAGTCCTTAACAAGTTGTCTTGAGACTCATCTACTAAGTGGAGACCCTTTTGGAGTTATTGATGTCACACAAGTTATTTGTGGTCAGGCATTACTTTCTCTGATTTGGGGTCCGAGAAACTTAGAACCATAGAACATTTAACCCAACTTGGCCTATTTAGGACGTACTGCGGAGATTGTTCAGGTGTAGACCTGATAATAGTTGTTACGCGATACTACACTCAGACGAGTTTCTCTTGAGAATATTATGGGTTGATGAGTCAGTCATCCTAACCTATAATATCCCATAGATGGAATTAAGACTCTAGGATCTTTTTAGAACATAATCTACAGGTTCTTATCCTTAGTACACTCCTTTGGGATGGTTCTTAACCTTGCTCCATGCTCGTGACTCACAACAAACCCTTTGACTCTTGGTTGATCCAATCAAGTCTTATCGATATCAATGGAACTTGGGTGTTGATAAGGTGAAAACCATAATCCACCAAAATGGACGATTGATCTTGACAATGACTTGATTCATCCCTTGACCTTTGTTTGTTTGCCTTGTGTGTGATCCCTTATTTGTGATTGTTGCATTCATGCATCCATGCGCATCATGACATTCATCATACAAAAATAACTCTGTCGCACCTCGAAAAATGGGGATACGACTTTAAGCGAAGCACAATCACACGCTCGCAATGATGGACTGAACAGAGTCGCCACCGAACTTTTTTTATTCCTAAAAAGAAAGGGGAAATATCGATAAAACCCAAGACAAAACGACAATGATTATGGTCGTCGCAACCAATATCAGGGTTCAGGAGTCGGTTACGCAAGGGGAAGGTATTAGCACCCCTTACGTCCGTTGTATTCAACGGGAACCGTTTAGTTAGTTTCGTTTTGAATGTTAGCTTATGTTAGTCTTCTCAAGTTATTAGGAGGGAGAGAATAAATAGAATCAAAAGAAAAGAGAAGATGTTTTTTTGGATTTTTTGCAATAAAGGGGACTAAACCTAAGTTTTTTTTATTAGTGGGCCTGACAAGATTTACAAATCCTGCTCCTACGTATCTCAATAGAGAAATCAAGGCTTACGTAGTTCTGGGTAGAAAAATGTTTGTTTGATGGTCGATTTTAGCGAAAGCTATACTGTATTAATCGACGAAAACATTGTTTTACCCAAAACAGATGAGGAGTGGACGTATACCACACATCGAATGGATTTACAAATCTACATTCGGAAAAACGTCACTTATCTCGACTCAACAATCGTGGCCGAAACATTATTTTGCATCACCTTAAGACAATATATCTTTCGTTTATGAAAAAGGTTTTTGATTAGTCGCACGACGGCGAGAAAGAGTTTGATTGGCTGGATTTATTTTTGAGTAATGGCGAGAACTTGGATGAGCGAGATATCCATCTCGAATCCTAGTCTCAGGAGTGCACGGTATACACCATGTTCCATTTCCATCTTTATTGAAAAAGTGTTTAATAAAGATTAAGGGCTCGTTTGAATGAGTTTTAGATTTTAGTTTTTAAAAACCATTTTGAAAATTAAGTTTTTAAAAAAAGTTTTGAGGAAAAAACATGTTTGGTAATCTAATTTTCAAAAATTATTTTAAAGTTGAACATGGTTACAAATTTGCCATTGATGAATATAATACCATTTTTTCTTGTTTTGTCTTCTTCTTAATTTCCAAAACTAAAAACCAAAAAATCAAAATCTCTAAAACCTATTTTAGATTTTTAGTTTTAAAAACTCACAAATAGAAAATAGTTTTGAGAAATAGTTTTATAAAATTAGACTACCAAACAAATTTTATAATTTTTAATTTTTAAAAACTAAAAAACAGTTTTTCAAAACCATATCAAACAGGCCCTAAGTATTTTTTAGGTTTGATTGAGAAAAGGTTTGGAGAAACCGCATTGACAATTTTAGTCGATGACGAGAGCTAAGATAGGCAAGGCATCCACCTTGAATCTTAATCTCAGGAGTGCACGGTATACACCATGTTCCACTTCCATCTTTATTAAAAAAGTGTTAAGGTAGAAGTTAAGTATTTTTGAGTTTGGAAGACGGATATTTAAGAACAAGACATAAGCCTTGAGATTGATAGTTCAGGGTTCCATTGGAATGCTAGATTCCAATGGTCCTTTTTCATTCGAATTATTTAAGAAAATTAATTAATGGACAACGAACACTTGGTGAGAATCAAATGTTCAAAGGGTTACGCCAGAATGCTTGATCCCAACGACCCTTATTTTGTCAAAGTTAATTATTGTGTGTTTTAAGAATGAAGGAAAAGAATGAATGGTTAACCCAAAACGCGTGGCTCGGAACGGATTATTCGAGGGTTCCCACCGGAATGGAAGATTCGAATGGTCCTTTTCTTTCGTGTTTATTTAGAAAAATGTTTGGATATTGTATTTGATTTTAAGAAATATCTCTAAATATGTGATCGAGGATGGATTCACATAAATGATTTGAGACAGTTTGACTTGGTTACAAAAATTATTTGAAGTCGAAATTGAAATGGTTTAATGGAAAATGAAAACTCAATAAGAACAAGACATGTGTTTTTGGACTCAATTGTTCAAGGGTTACACTGAAATGCTAGATTCCAACGGTCCTTTTCTTTTGAGTTTGTTTAAGAAAAGATTTTTGTAAGTTATGTTAAGAAATTATAAAAGATATAAATAGAACAACAATTATAAAAAATAAAACAAATGGAGAAAAGACAATTTAATATTGAACTTGGTTTAAGAGAGGTCAATTGATAATTGATACCTGGTCAAGGTTTTAATTCAAATAAATTGAGACAAGATTTAAATTGAAATTGAAATGGTTTAAAATGAATTGAATTTAGACATGATTTAAATTGAAATTGAAGTGGTTTTAAAATGAATTGAATTTTAAAATAAATTAAAATTGAAAAAATAATTTAATTTATGATAAGTGGTTTTAAAATGAATTGAATTTTAAAATAAATTAAAATTGAAAAAAATAATTTAATTTATGATAAGTGGTTTTAAAATGAATTGAATTTTAAAATAAATTAAAATTGAAAAAATATTTTAATTTATGATCAAAATGAAACAATGATCTTAATTACTCTTCTCGGCGATTAATAATTAGTTATATGAATTAAATAACCTAATTAAATTTGTTTATAAATTGGAATGGTTTAAAAGGTTGGATTTTTCAGTAAAATCACCATTAGGCATATCAATCAGCATGTTAATCTAACAGTCCTATTCAATAAATCTAATAATCCCAATTAACATTTGCGTCATCTAACTAACCAACATTCACTAACCAATGCTTGGTACAACAACTTAACATAGGATTAACATGATAGAAGTACAAATTAACGGCATCACCACAAATCAAAACCAAATCAACTTACTAAACCAGAACCTGCAACAAGGAACTGGTTGCAGAACTGATGAACCTGCAATAACAACTCCACAGAACCCTGCTAAAAAAAACTATGAAAAACCATTTACAAACACCCAACATAAATGACGATAACCACTGTTTTTGAGGTGTGACGGAATTTGAACCGAAAATGGATCGGATTGAATATAAGTTTAAATATGTTGAGGTTACCATTGTTTACATCCGAACAGCAGGTTATGTTGTTGTTGACGGTTAGCTGCTTGTTCAAAAACTTCCTGCTAATCTTTTAGATCGGCTTCTGCTTCTTTCGATTTGATTTGCAATCAGTGTTCTTCTCGCATCCATGAAAATAAAGTAAATAAAACAACTTCATCAAATAAGAGTTGATAAACAAATCTCATAGCCCCCAGAACCAGTTTTATCCCTCAAGGGTCTGAGACCAACAACAGGACTAAGAAACAACAGAAACACCAACCATCCAAACACCACTTCCTTCCTCTTAACAAAACAAACCTCCAACCTTTGAGCTTCAACCTCAACCATTTCTGTCAACAACCCTGTTCCCAATTCAAGTATCTCATTGTTTACATCCGAGCAGCAGGTTATGTTGTTGTTGACGGTTAGCTTCAACAGTAGCGGCGGCGGATCGCGAACGGAGGTGTGGCAGATGATGAAGGGTTAGTGACGGTAGGTATGTGGTTTCGCGAAAACAAATTCCCGACGTTGTTGTGGTCGCGAGTGAGGACGATGAAGGTGGTCGACGGAAGAAAACAGAGGAGGTTTCGCGGTTGTTGAGGGGTTGTCATCGGCGGCGATTGGATTTTGATGGAGAAACGGCGGTTGAAGATCGGTGGTGGTTACTACTTCCATCATCATATCGCGTGCAATCGAGGCTTTTCGGATGATAAATACCTTACTTGGAAATTGATTCTTCTGAGATTGTTTTTTGAATGAATTGAAGAATCATTGAACTTGTAGTAAAAGATTTAGCTAGGTGAAAAATTGAAGTAGCGAAAAAATGTTGAAGAAGGTGAGTTTTGGTGGTGGAATTGGGGGTTTTGATGGTAGTGGAGATGGAAGATCGGAGTCGTGGTGGTTTCGACGGTGGTGAGGTGAAGTGATTTAGGGTTGGAGTGGTGTGAGTGAATGCTGAGAGTGTGAGGTGAAGAAGGAGTGAATAGGGAGAGGGTGGCGGTTGGGTTCAGAGAGACGTTGAGAGGGTATCGTGGAAGATATAGGGGTACGCATGTGAGGAGGAGAGAGAGGGAGGAAAAGTTGTTTTAGCCACTCACGTGGGCTGTCGGTCCAAGCAAAAAATGTGGGGAGTTTTCCCACCCATTTTATTTAATTCCTTTTTTATTTTTCTTTACTTCCTTAATTTCTATTCGCTATAAGAGAGGAAAACATGGATAGAAATTCTAGGCTTTTGATTAACTGAGACCGACGGTCAAGATCAAACTAAAGAAACACAAATTATTAACTAATTTAAATTGCCTAGCTTAGAAGTTTTAATCAATTTAAATCAATTAAATTAAAAAAATTTCACCTTTTTTATATAAACATGATAAAATTAAAATGAGAGCATGAATATACCTATTTAATTTTTTTGATTTTTTTTGACAACAGAATAAAAATAACAGGATTCAAAAATAAAAAGTTGGACGCAAAAGTGCCCAAAAAAATAAAATGAATGCACCAAAATGATTAGTGCAAAATAAACTTATTGGGAAAATACAACGTTTCTTTTAACTTTGAAATAAATTTGACCGGTTAAACAGGCTTAAGCTGATCAAAAAGTGGTCGAAAAATTAGCCTAAAAAAAATCGAGCACACCAGGTTAAACTACGTGAAACATAGATTAATAAAACTGATGTCTTCAAGTTCGATTTTGAAACTTTTTCACCCGCTATTTTGACAGACATCTGATAATTAATTCAACCGGTTTGTCTGTAGATCCGAAAAAAATTATTTCGACTGATATTCTAGGCATTATGCAGTATGGAATGCATGGTATACTACATAGACATGCAATAGCTATGATGAATGTATTGAATCAGCGATTCAGGGTCAAAATTGGGGTATGACAGTTGCCCCTATTTAAGTATCTTCAACTAGAGAATATGAAGCAGGACACTCTTCATATGATCATAGTGGGAGATAGTTAAATACTAAGAAGACCCGGATTTTGATCCTGAAATGCAAATGATAGGATATGATATGAGATGAATGCCGGAATGAATGACTCTTTTTATTTGATTGGCTAGGTATATGATCAGACATAAGATAAACCCTAGCATGATGCTTTATGATGGATATAAAATGAAAAAAAGATCCATGGGGGATGCTGATGGTCCACAGGGAGACAGACAAATGGTAAAAACCAACTCATTGGGGCAAGCAATCCTGCTGGAGAACCAGACACACACTAGGGAGTAATCGAAGTGAAAGTTGATAAACGACACTTAGAATACAAGAGATTTCGGCAGTAAGTTCACACATGACTTACTAAATCTGAATAAGAAAAATTCCTACAACAGGTTCATACATGACCTGATAACACTGAAACAATCATAGAGAAAGATTCTTCAAAACAGGTTCATACATGACCTGGTAATACTGGAATGAAAGCTCGACAGCAGGTTCATACATGACCTGACAATGCTGGGGGATATCAAGAAGTTCTGACAACAAGTTCAATCATGACTTGACAACAAATAGAAAAATCAAAAAGAGTGTATCAAACAAGTTCATACATGACCTGATGACAAACTTGATCATTTTGAGAAAATTTCCACGACAAGTTCATACATGACTTGACGACACTGGAATAATCAAAGAGAAAGATTCTTCAAAACAGGTTCAGACATGACCCGATAATACTGGAATTAACGCTCAACAGCAGGTTCATACATGACCTGACAAAACAGGAACATTCAGAGAATTTTCAACAACAGGTTCATACATGACCTGACAACACTTGACTATTCAAAGAATTTTCAACAGCAGGTTCATACATGACCTGATGACACTGAAATATTCAAAGAGTGCTCAATTAACAGGTTCATACATGACCTGACACTTTAGAATACATCTGATAGTTCTGGAGATTTCTCACAAGAAATTCATCCAATCACATATTTTGGAGATTCCTAACAATGAATTTATGCAAAACGGGAGTCTTCTTATAAGTAGATCATCCGTGCAAAAGGCTATGATGATTCTTTACAAAGAAATCAAACAAAACCAACATCATTGGAGTTTTCTAACAGGAAAAACCTCCAAGCTTCTGGAAATTCCTCAAGATGATAAGTCATACATGACTTTCACGGAACCATCAGGAAAGACAGGGTAATTAAACTCTCTGTACGTGCCAACAACAATTGGACTTTGATTGTAAGCAATGGATTACAACTAGCTTTTAACAGATTTTGCCAACAACAATTGGACTTTGAGCAAAATCAATGGGTTACAACCATCTTGCCAGCAACAACTGGACTTTGACCGAAAGCAATGGGTTACAACCAGCTTGCCAGTAACAACTGAGTTTTAGGAGACACCAATGAGTCTTGAGATAATTCTAGGGAGTGGCATAGGGGTTCTGGAAGTGCGTCAAAACAAAAATGACATGTCTGGGAATTCATCAGAGAGTAAAAGAAACGAATTCTGGAAATGCATCAGAATTATAAGTGATATTCTGGAAATACATCAGAATACAGACACATCCGGTAATACATCAAGGAAATTCTGGAAATACATCAGAATTCAAAACAAACATATTTGAGAATACATCCGACAGGTGAGGAAACATCTGGAAATTCATCAGACAAGACATGGAAATACATCAATACACCAAGGAGTAATCCGGAAATTCATCGGATAATCCAAAAAGGAAATGAACCTCCTGGACAAAATTGCCAACTGAGTCGGACTCGAAGATGACTGCGAAAACCGGATGATGGTTTAAGGGCACCAAAGACAAACTGGAGTTAGAGGTCGAAGGATATAGGATCAACAACAAGACTTGGGTCAATGCAAAATGAGCACGAAGTACATTTTGGCTATGCATGATTTGAATTTCTTTTATGCATGATATATGAATGATCATGATATGAAAATGCTGACACCTGAGTGGACTGGGAGTTTGTAAAGGCTTTTTATGGAAGCTCATGATTCCTTAACACCGAGAACTCAACCAAATATTATGTGATAGATATTGTCAAAGGAGAGTTCTATCAATCTTGACGGCCACAACTTAGCCAAATGGATCCTTTCGGAGGATTAATGAATCGTGCTAGCATAACTTTCAGGCACTCGTCTTAAACTCAATTGTTGACGTATGGTAGAATTTGTTTGAGCAGTTTGAAAGCATGAAGAAAGAGGTTTTGCCCCTTTGTGGCTCATCTTGCCCTAGTCTGTTGGGTCTTTGAAAATGTTCACCTTGAAAGTGGGTTTTGAAACAACTTGCCATGAGACTACCTCGAGATGGCTTGCCCCCAAGTGTTTGAAACTTGCAATGACCTGACCCTAATTCACCAAAACCTGGAATGGTAGACTTCTGATTGACTGTCTTTGGATAGTTGGACTCAATGAGCTTTTGAGGTGGCTTGCCCCAGTCTGATTCTTGAAGCAGATTACTCTTGGCTAGATGATCCTTAGGGTGATTAGCTCGAATTAACTGATGCTCACAGTGATTTGCCCCTGACTAGACTTATTTCACTTTATCAAGTTCCTCAACTGTATTTGGAATTTCTTTGATGCTAAGTGTTGACTCGCAAATAAGTTTGTTCATTCAAAAATGGTAATTTTAATTCAATGCCTATGCAAAAATTTGAAATCAAAGTTTATTGATATGAATGGGCGAAATACAGTGAACGAGTCGCTGATAAGAACACAATGGTGATCAAGTCATTCATAGTATGCAAGTTGGTGCCATCAAATGATTAACAAAAAATTTTAGAGTCAGGTTAACACAACCTTGTTGTAGTATGCTTTCAGAATAAACCCTGCCTCAATTAGGTCTTTTAAGGGTTGTAATGTGGTCTGGTTCATGGTTCTTGAAACAAAAGGGTATAAGGCTCAAAATTTATTTTTACCCACCCCTTCTTCTTGATGATCTCCAGTTCCTACGTTCAGTTAATTCGACACACGCATTCGACTTCGAAGGTGCGAGAGTGAAAATGAGGGTTCAATGTGAGATTTTCTTGAAATGGCAGTCACCTTATTTTTCTTTGTTTTGTTGAGGATTTGAGGACCTCTTTTTTTTTTGTTTTTCTTTATCCCTTATTTTTCCTGGACCACTTCTTTGAAGCTTTAGGTCCATCGGGATGCCCTAACTTTTGCCTAAGTCATTTTGTGGTATTTGACTTAGCGGGTTCTTTTCTGTTTTTTTTAATGTGTTGACTGCCACATTATTGGTGGATGAGGATCAACCAACACTAATTTTAGCTTTTCTCAACTTCTTCGACACTTCAACATGTGCGCGAAGGATAACATGTGGTTGAACCTAATTGGAAGGCGTACATATGGACGATTTTTTTTGAAAGATCGAATGCAAGATCAAACTATCTGAACATAACTATCCTGCCCCAGGTTAAGATTAAGGGTTTTAGATCCTAAATAAACACCAATTTCTAGGCTAAAAGTGGTTGACTAGGGATTAACTCCTTATCTCTTCAGTGTTTGGGGATTTGAAACAATGCCTTACATCATCGACAAGGTTTTACTCAAAAGCATACCACAACAATTTCAGGTGTTTCGTTTTCATCACCTTCCTTCCAATCTTTGTTAACACAACGGTTTGATAAACAAAAGTGAATGAGAGGAGTATTTTTGTTTTTAACATAAATGAGAAACGAGTGAATACGAATGGATTAATTCAAAAGATGCATAAACATTTCATTAATCTTACCAATTCAAAGAAAACAACAATGCTTAAAAGCAAATAACAGTCAACATGCGAGGAAACTCCAAAAGAGATGCTGAAACAGCCAAATGATTGCCAGTTTTAGGGAATTGACTTCTTCAACTTGACCCATTAACTTAGGGGGACACCCCTTGAGATCTTCGCACTTATCCGACCGATGGGTTAACGTTTACCAACAAGCTTCCTTCTCGAAAGGCTATGTACCCGTTGTCAATCAACTGTTGTACTTTGGCTTTGAAAGCGTTGCAGTCTTCGGTTGAATGCCCTCTTGATCCAGTATGATATCCACATTGCACATTTGGGTCATACCCGGGTGGGTAAGGTTATGGAACCGGCTTGAGAGACTTGGGAACCACCAACGAGTTTTGAATTAGAGGTTGTAGAAGTTGGCTATATGTCATGAGGATTGGAAATCCAAGGTGATATCTCAATGCTCTCACTAGCCACATCCTTGACCTCTTCCTTGTGGTACAAAACCTTGAGGAGTTTCAGGGGTCCTTTCCCTTTCACATTACTTGGCCCAGAAATCAAGATATATGTACTTGAGCCTTCCTCCTCCAATGCTTCTTGAATTTTCCTTAGACATGGTTCTTTGTTCTAAACGCGTGTCAGGAATCACTTTGCAAATCATGGACAAAGGATGGATGAGTTTTTTTTGGTAATTTTGGAAAATGATATGCGAATGCAGATGCAATGGTATATGAATGGATGCAATGTATTTTTTTTTTCATGTTTTGGTATGCAAATAAAATGCAATCCAGGTAGTTAGGATCTGGGATAATATGAGTAACTCAGAACATCTTACTAGGTAGGCTCCTTAACAGATAGTTCTAGGATTTCTACCCATAAACCCACTCACGGGATAGTTTCTACATTTTTGATAAGGTTCCCAGAGTCATGAACCATAATCGTATCAACATCATGCAACAGGCTGACCGTTTTACGACAAGAGTGACGAAAGGTCTCTTATGAGCGGGGTTTTCATGTTGGGTGCAAAAAGGGGAGGCCCTTGGAGTCCATCATTACGCAACCACCAAAGTAATAACTGGTTCTAAGAGGGGATCCTAGAGTCATGGACCCTTCATGAATCAACGTCATGCGACAGGCTAGCTGTCTTATAACGAGATCTACAAACATGTCTACTCTAGGGGAGTCTTCATGCTAGACACACAAGGAGTGGCCCTTGGGGACTAACACTACACAACTTCCAATTCTAAACTTATGTGTTCTCTCTTCTTTTTCCAAAGCTCGGGTGTAGAGCTTTATTCATGATATCAAAATCCCAACACCCACGCATAGATATATATACAGATATAAAAATGCGATAAAACAGAGATAAAGAAAGCATATAACAAAGGAAAAAAGAAACAAACAAATCTAACACACATACAAAAACCTAACTAAACTAGGGTTGACTCACTTAGGGATGTTCCTGTCCCCAGCAGAGTCGCCATCTGTCGCACCTCGAAAAATGGGGATACGACTTTAAGCGAAGCGCAATCGCACGCTCGCAATGATGGACTGAACAGAGTCGCCACCGAACTTTATTTATTCCTAAAAAGGAAAGGGGAAATATCGATAAAACCCAAGACAAAACGACAATGATTATGGTCGTCGCAACCAATATCAGGGTTCAAGAGTCGGTTACGCAAGGGGAAGGTATTAGCACCCCTTACGTCCGTTGTATTCAACGTGAACCATTTAGTTAGTTTCGTTTTGAATGTTAGCTTATGTTAGTTTTCTCAAGTTATTAGAAGGGAGAGAATAAATAGACTCAAAAGAAAAGAGAAGATGTTTTTTTGGATTTTTTGCAATAAAGGGGACTAAACCCAAGTTTTTTTTATTAGTGGGCCTGACAAGATTTATAAATCCTTCTCCTACGTATCTCAACAGAGAAATCAAGGCTTACGTAGTTCTGGGTAGAAAAATGTTTGTTTGTTGGTTGATTTTAGCGAAAGCTATACTGTATTAATCGACGAAAACATTGTTTTACCCAAAACAGATGAGGAGTGGACATATACCACACATCGAATGGATTTACAAATCTACATTCGGAAAAGCGTCACTTATTTCGACTCAACAATCGTGGCCGAAACATTGTTTTGCATCACCTTAAGACAATATATCTTTCGTTTATGAAAAAGGTTTTTGATTAGTCGCACGGCGGCGAGAAAGAGTTTGATTGGTTGGATTTATTTTTGAGTAATGGCGAGAACTTGGATGAACGAGATATCCATCTCGAATCCTAGTCTCAGGAGTGCACGGTATACACCATGTTCCATTTCCATCTTTATTGAAAAAGTGTTTAATAAAGATTAAGTATTTTTTAGGTTTGATTGAGAAAAGGTTTGGAGAAACCGCATTGACAATTTTAGTCGATGACGAGAGCTAAGATAGGCAACGCATCCACCTTGAATCTTAATCTCAGGAGTGCACGGTATACACCATGTTCCACTTCCATCTTTATTAAAAAAGTGTTAAGGTAGGAGTTAAGTATTTTTGAGTTTGGAAGACGGATATTTAAGAACAAGACATAAGCCTTGAGATTGATAGTTCAGGGTTCCATTGGAATGCTAGATTCCAAGGGTCCTTTTTCATTCGAATTATTTAAGAAAATTAATTAATGGACAACGAACACTTGGTGAGAATCAAATGTTCAAAGGGTTACGCCAGAATGCTTGATCCCAACGGCCCTTATTTTGTCAAAGTTAATTATTGAGTGTTTTAAGAATGAAGGAAAAGAATGAATGGTTAACCCAAAATGCGTGGCTCGGAACGGATTATTCGAGGGTTCCCACCGGAATACAAGATTCGAATGATCCTCTTCTTTCGTGTTTATTTAGAAAAAGGTTTGAATATTGTATTTGATTTTAAGAAATATCTCTCAATATGTGATCGAGAATGGAATCACATAAATGATTTGAGACAGTTTAACTTGGTTACAAAAATTATTTGAAGTCGAAATTGAAATGGTTTAATGGAAAATGAAAACTCAATAAGAACAAGACATGTGTTTTTGGACTCAATTGTTCAAGGGTTACACTGGAATGCTAGATTCCAACGGTCCTTTTCTTTCGAGTTTGTTTAAGAAAATATTTTTGTAAGTTATGTTAAGAAATTATAAAAGATATAAATAGAACAGCAATTATAAAAAATAAAACAAATGGAGAAAAGACAATTTAATATTGCACTTGGTTTAAGAGAGGTCAATTGATACCTGGTCAAGGTTTTAATTCAAATAAATTGAGACAAGATTTAAATTGAAATTGAAATGGTTTAAAATGAATTGAATTTAGACATGATTTAAATTGAAATTGAAGTGGTTTTAAAATGAATTGAATTTTAAAATAAATTAAAATTGAAAAAATAATTTAATTTATGATAAGTGGTTTTAAAATGAATTGAATTTTAAAATAAATTAAAATTGAAAAAAATAATTTAATTTATGATAAGTGGTTTTTAAATGAATTGAATTTTAAAATAAATTAAAATTGAAAAAATAATTTAATTTATGATAAGTGGTTTTAAAATGAATTGAATTTTAAAATAAATTAAAATTGAAAAAATAATTTAATTTATGATCAAAATGAAACAATGATCTTAATTACTCATCTAGGCGATTAATAATTAGTTATATGAATTAAATAACCTAATTAAATTTGTTTATAAATTGGAATGGTTTAAAAGGTTGGATTTTTCAGTAAAATCACCATTAGGCATATCAATCAGCATGTTAATCTAACAGTCCTATTCAATAAATCTAACAATCCCAATTAACATTTGCATCATCTAACTAACCAACATTCACTAACCAATGCTTGGTACAACAACTTAACATAGGATTAACATGATAGAAGTACAAATTAACGGCATCACCACAAATCAAAACCAAATCAACTTACTAAACCAGAACCTGCAGCAAGGAACTGGTTGCAGAACTGTTGAACCTGCAATAACAACTCCACAGAACCCTGCTAAAAAAAACTATGAAAAACCATTTACAAACACCCAACATAAATGACGATAACCACTGTTTTTGAGGTGTGACGGAATTTGAACCGAAAATGGATCGGATTGAATATAAGTTTAAAAATGTTGAGGTTACCATTGTTTACATCCGAGCAGCAGGTTATGTTGTTGTTGACGGTTAGCTGCTTGTTCAAAAACTTCCTGCTAATCTTTTAGATCGGCTTTTGCTTCTTTCGATTTGATTTGCAATCAGTGTTCTTCTCACATCCATGAAAATAAAGTAAATAAAACAACTCCATCAAATTAGAGTTGATAAACAAACCTCATCGCCCCCAGAACCAGTTTTATCCCTCAAGGGTCTGAGACCAACAACAGGACTAAGAAACAACAGAAACACCAACCATCCAAACACCACTTCCTTCCTCTTAACAAAACAAACCTCCAACCTTTGAGCTTCAACCTCAACCATTTCTGTCGACAACCCTGTTCCCAATTTAAGTATCTCATTGTTTACATCCGAGCAGCAGGTTATGTTGTTGTTGACGGTTAGCTTCAACAGTAGCGGCGGCGGATCACGAACGGAGGTGTGGCGGATGATGAAGGGTTAGTGACGGTAGGTATGTGGTTTTGCGAAAACAAATTCCCGGCGTTGTTGTGGTCGTGAGTGAGGACGATGAAGGTGGTTGACAGACGAAAACAGAGGAAGTTTCGCGGTTGTTAAGGGGTTGTCATCAGCGGCAATTGGATTTTGATGGAGAAACGGCGGTTGAAGATCAGTGGTGGTTACTAATTCCATCATCATGTCGCGTGCAATCGAGGCTTTTCGGATGATAAATACCTTACTTGGAAATTGAGTCTTCTGAGATTGATTTTTGAATGAATTGAAGAATTGTTGAACTTGTAGTAAAAGATTTAGCTAGGTGAAAAATTGAAGTAGCGTAAAAATGTTGAAGAAGGTGAGTTTTTGTGGTGGATTTGGGGGTTTTGATGGTAGTGGAGATGGAAGATCGGAGTCGTGGTGGTTTCGACGGTGGTGAGGTGAAGTGATTTAGGGTTGGAGTGGTGTGAGTGAATGCTGAGAGTGTGAGGTGAAGGAGGAGTGAATAGGGAGAGGGTCACGGTTGGGTTCAGAGAGACGTTGAGAGGGTATTGTGGAAGATATAGGGGGATGCGTGTGAGGAGGAGAGAGAGGGAGGAAAAGTTGTTTTAGCCACTCACGTGGGTTGTCGGTCCAAGCAAAAAATGGGGGGAGTTTTCCCACCCATTTTATTTATTTTATTTTTTATTTTTCTTTACTTCCTTAATTTCTATTGGCTAAGAGAGGAAAACATGGATACAAATTCTAGGCTTTTGATTAACTGAGACCGACGGTTAAGATCAAACTAAAGAAACACAAATTATTAACTAATTTAAATTGCCTAGCTTAGAAGTTTTAATCAATTTAAATCAATTAAATTAAATAAATTTCACCTTTTTTATATAAACATGATAAAATTAAAATGAGAGCATGATTATACCTATTTAATTTTTTGATTTTTTTTTGACAACAGAATAAAAATAACAGGATTCAAAAATAAAAAGTTGGACGAAAAAGTGCCCGAAAAAATAAAGTGAATGCACCAAAATGATCAGTGCAAAATAAACTTATTGGAAAAATACAATGTTTCTTTTAATTTTGAAATAAATTTGACCGGTTAAACAGGCTTGAGCTGATCAGAAAGTGGCCGAAAAATTAGCCTAAAAAAATAAATCGAGCACAGCAGGTTAAACTACGTGAAACATAGATTAATAAAACTGATGTCTTCAAGTTCGATTTTGAAACTTTTTCACCCGCTATTTTGACAGACATCTAATAATTAATTCAACCGGTTTGTCTGTAGATCCGAAAAAAATTATTTCGACTGATATTCTAGGCATTATGCAGTATGGAATGCATGGTATACTACATAGACATGCAATAGCTATGATGAGTGTATTGAATCAGCGATTCAGGGTCAAAATTGGGGTATGACAAACTCCAAGGAACTGAGGTCTTATTTGCAAATATTTTCAGACCATGGATTGTGAACGAAGGAACACTAAGAAGTACAGTTTCAGATGTCCTGATTTGAAGGAGTTAAGGAAGCTATCATCCTTTGTATTAGATCCCTTGTACTTCAAGCAACGTCATGGGAAGCTTTTGTCTGTATTATCTACTGATGTGGTTGAAGGACTCTTGAGTGTTTTGGTTCAGTTTTATGACCCTCTCTACCGGTGCTTCACTTTTCCCGATTATCAGCTTATGCCTACGTTAGAGGAGTATGCCCATTTCTTGGGAATACATGTTTCTGACAAGGTGCCTTTTAGTGGATTGGAGGAGATCCCCAGATCTCATATCATAGCTAAAGCTCTTCATCTAAAGAAGTCTGAGATTGAGGCTCATTGGGTGAAGAAAGGAGGAATGTTTGGATTGACTTCTGAGTTTCTCATAGGGAAAGCTATTGTCTTTGCTCAAGCCGGTAATGTGGACGCTTTTGAAGCCATCTTTGTGTTGCTCATCTATGGTTTGACTTTGTTCCTTAACATTGACAGTTTTGTTGATGTTAACGCCATTAGAATCTTCTTGATTGGGAATCCTGTGCCTACTCTATTGGGTGATATGTATTTCTCTTTGCATTTGAGGAATTCTTAAGGTGGTGAGACTATTGTGTGTTGTGTTCCTCTTCTGTACAAGTGGTTTATTTCTCACTTGCCTCAGACGCCTGCTTTTATGGAGAACAAACAATGTCTACGGTGGTCTTAGAGACTCATGTCTATCACTAATGGTGATATTGTTTGTGTCGCACCTCAAAAATGATGATAATGCGATCCCTCACGATAGGACGCGGAAAAAATATTCGAAACAGAGTCGCCACCGAACTTTATTCATTCCAATGGAGGAATAGGAAAATATCGAGAAAACCTTTATAGATAAGAATAATGGTCGTCGCAACCATATTCGGGTTCGGGAGTCGATTACGCAAGGGGAAGGTATTAGCACCCCTCACGTCCGTTGTACTCAACGGGAACCTCTTAGTCTGATTTTGCTATTTGACTGTTAATTGACTGTTTATCTGCTTGCTTCGAGTGATTAGAATTGATGATAGATATGGATGAAGACCTCAGAAGGGGGAAGTGGGAGGTTTTTTACTAGTGTGCTCGCGAAGATATAACAATCTCCTGCCTACGTATCCTTATGGTGCAATAAGGAAATCAGAGCATTCGTAGTTCGGGCTACTACGAATATTTGGTGTGTTTTGTTTTGATGAACGACTGTGTAGGTCGGCGTTCTAACGGCTAAACGCTGGCGTTGTCTACTCTCGGTGGAGGCTCTAACACTGGTTTGTTGTGCGCATTAGAAAGGATTGACAGTGTTCTTTTTGAAAGGGTTTTGGTCACGCGGGGGTGACGAGTTGAGTTGATGTGTTTGGGTGTTTGATTGGTTTCGATCGCTCGGGGGCGAGAAATTAGGTTTGATTTGTTGAGATATTTTGAAGAACGACAAAAGATTGAGCAATATGGTGTACACCAATCGTCCAATTCTTTCGAGGAATAATAAGGCGACCGCCTTCTACCCCCTTTTCGTTCGGATTATTTTGAAAGTTGGTTTGCGGATGTTGAATATGCATGGTAGTGAGGCGTACGCCCCCTACTTGCTTATTCAAGGAATAATGAGGCGTACGCCACCTATTCCCTTATCCAAGTTTAATTAAAATGTTTTAGTCGGAAGTCGATAATTTGTGCAATATGGCGTACGCCAATTATTCAAATAATCGAGAGATGGCGAGGCGAACGCCTCCCATCTCTTGTCATCCGAAGTTTAAATTGTAAAAGATATGTTTTTAGATGTCGTATAGGATTTGTGAAATAGTTTGAATTTTGAATTGGTAGGTTTGGATTTGTCGATGATTTGAGTAATATGGCGTACGCCAATTATTCAAATAATCAAGGAGTGGTGAGGCGTACGCCTCCCATTCTCTAATTGAGGTTTAAGTTGTTTATTTTGTAAAATTAGATTTGACATAAGGGGTAATTTGAATTTATTCGATTGTGGTTTTGATTTGATGATGAAGATTCGAGCAATGTGGCGTACGCCAATTATTCGAATAATCGGAAGATAATGAGGCGAACACCTCCCATCTTCTTTTCATCTAAAATATGGGATTAAAGGATTTGGAATTTGTAGAAATGATTTGAAATATTATGATTTGAAGTGTCATGGTTGAAGTTTAGAAATGATTTGAATTTAGAACCTATGTTTGATTTGAAAAATTGATTTGAAATTGTGTGATTTAAGATTTAATCGGGTGACAAGAACTCGAGCAATATGGCGTACGCCAATTATTCGAGTAATTGAGAAATAGTGAGGCGAACGCCTCCTATATCTTTTTCATCCCAAAATTTATGTTTAAGAGAGAAAATCCTTTTGAAGTTAAATGATTTGAAAAGTGATTTGAATTTGTAAGTTGAATAAATGAATTTATTTAGTGTATTATTTCATCTACTCGATTAATCAATAACCAAGTAGGTTTCATTGTAAGGAAGCCCAAGAGTAAGCTATGTGAGGTTGATGGCGATGCTAAGAGCAATCGACTTACAAGGGTGTTTTAAAATGAGCTCGATATTGAATCGAGAATTGTTATGATGTGCTTTTTGAAATTGGTTTTAATTGATGGTGAATAAATAAATTTCTAATTAACCAAATTAATTAATTAAGACTTGAATGGATCGATTAATTAACTTAATTAAAATTAATTATCAAAATTATTTATTTAAACCAAATAATCATGTTAATTAAAATTAATTAATGGTAATTAATTAAACAACATTTAAATTAATTGATTAATTAAAGAAAATGGAAATGTGTGATAATATTGATTTGCAAAATTGAATCATAGTCACGAAATGTGCTCGAGAACCTGTTAGGGCGAAATGACAATATAGTCGATGTCATACGCGAGGTCATAACGCGGTGAAATTGATCCATTAATGTATTGGAAGTTTGGCGGTAAATCGACATGAGATTATCGAATCCACATCTTTCAATTCAATTAAAAAACGCGATGAATTTGAACAAATAGAGACATCAATATAGCTTGAAAATTATTTACCATACAAGAGGTGCAAAAATATCTTCATAAATTAATGGGCCTAATTATTTACTCTAAAAGCCCAAAATTTACTTCTGAAAGAACACATCAAAATGAATTAACATAGCTTAGATGGGTAAATGAGAAAGTAGCTTTTCCAACCCTTAAGGAAATGTCCCAACATCATAAACAGCATATAAAACTATCAGCTCGAATGATTACATCCACTTTCTCAAAGCTTCACCATATCACAATACCATAAAATTTTCGAAATAAAAACTTCACATCCTCAATTTGTAACAGCAGGTCATAAGCACAGATGGAAAAAAGGAAAATCAAAATACAAGCCCCAGCATAAGAAGATCCTCAACGAAAGGCTATAGGCAGGCCTGAACAAAACGCTCTGAATCCAAGTAAAATTTATCAAAGAGAAACAAACAAAAGAGGAAGGCTTATATTTGAAAATAATTAAGTGGATACCATCCAAATGAACTTTGCTAATACGCACTAGTCAGAGTCCAAAACAGGTTCAAAACATGAACAATGATTATTGGTTCTATAACAAAATAAGACTAAACTTTGGGGCATTCTACTGATACACAATATTCAACATCAACACAAACATAACAACGCCTTGTATACTGCAGTGCGAGAAAAAGAATCAAATAAAAACCAGAATGTTACCCCCAAAAACTAAATGTTCTTATTTTGGCTAAGGAAGCACGATGCAAGAGCCAATCCGACGATTATGACCCTGGTTGAGGGAGATCGTCGAGAACTCTATTGAAGCAGACGTGAAATTATTGGGCTGGTGTCGCATCTCGAAAAACGCGATCCTTCGTGAGACGCTCGCACGCTCACGGAAAAGATGTTCGAACAGAGTCGCCACCGAACTTTATTTATTCCAACAAAGGAAAGGGAAAATATCGATACAACCCACGAAAAACAATAAAAAGAAAACGGTCGTCACAACCAAATTCGGGTTCGGGAGTCGGTTACGTAAGGGGAAGATATTAGCACCTCTCACGTCCGTTGTACTCAACGGGAACCACTTAGTTAAATTTATGATAGAGTGTTAGCTAATGTTAATTATTATCTTCTACTTATCGGGCGAGAAAAAGAAAGAAAGAAAAGAAAGACTTAGGTTTCTTAATATTAATGTGCCTGACAAGATTTCGCAATCCTGCTCCTACGTATCTCCAGGTGCTATGAAGAACTCAAGGCAAAAGTAGTTCTGCCCAAAGAGAACTACTGGGTGGATTGCTTTTAAAGAGAGTGATGCTTGGATCACATTTGAGCGATTAAACCTTTACTTGTTGCTCGCTCTTGGAGGCTGAAGTCTTTGTTTGTTTCGCACCAACATGGATGTTGCATACTCTTTTCTGAAAATGTTTTCGTGGTCGCGCAAGGGCGGAAAACAAGTTTGATTGGTTTGAGTGTTTTGTTTGGATGACGATTACTCGAATGGCCGAGTAAGGCTACTCGTATCCAAGTACTCGAGAAGAGGAATAGAAGGCTCTAGACCATCTCCATTTTCATCCTTAATTTGTGAAAGAAATTAAATAATCTTAAAGTGTTTTGGACGGACGACAAATACTCGAATGGCCGAGTAAGGCTACTCGTATCCAAGTACTCGGGGAAGGGAATGGAAGGCTCCATACCACCTCCTTTTTCGTCTAAGTTTGTTGCAAAATTGAATTTAACTTAAGGTTTGATTATGAAAATAATTTGGATGTGGCGGGGGCTAGAAGTTTTTTAATGGATGACAATTGTTTGAATGGCCGAGTAAGGCTACTCGTATCCAAGTAATTGAGGAGAGGAATCGAAGGCTCGAGACCATCCCCTTTTTCATCTTTAATGAAATGGTGTTTAATTGTGATTAAGTATTTTGGATTTTTATTTGGGAAAGGAGCACTCGATATTGATCAAGGTTTGTATTTGCGCTTGAACTGAAAATCGAATAGAATGATTGAAGGGTTTTGAAAATGATGGAGAAGTGGATAGTGTAAACGGTTCTGATTTTCTGAAAATTACTCGACGTTGGATCGAGTATTTGTTTTTTGTTCTTTTTTATATAAAAAAAAAGGGTTGAACTTAATCTCGGACAAATAAATCAAATTTTCTTTTTAACAATTTAAAGAAAATAATCAATTAACTCAATAAATAATAATAACAATAATATTAAACAAATAACAATAATTATAACAATAAATAATAATGATAAATCATAGAAATAAATAATAGTAACAATAATAGTAATTACTAATAATCAATAATAACAATAATAATTATAAATGAAAATAATAAATTAATAATTAATAATAATAATTAATAATAATAATTAATAATAACAATAATATTCAATAATAAAATTAAAAAATAATAATAAACAAAAAAAATCAATAATAATAATAAATAATCAATAATAGTACTAATATGAATGATAATAAATATGATAATGATAATGATAATGATAATAATCAATAATAATAATAATAATAATAAATAATAATAATAATAATAATAATAATAATAAATATAAATGTAAATAAAACAAGAAGAAGACAGAAGAAAAAAAATAGGGATGGTGCCTTTCTTCCAATACGTTAACTATTCAAAAAAAAATTAATAATAATAAAAAAATAGAACGTATATTTAAAAACAAATTGAAAACAAGGAGAAAATGTAGCTCTAAATCAACACAAACACAAATTTTAGAATCATTTAAAATACTAAAATTAAACACCACAATACTCCTTCAACAAAATTAATAATAATAATAATAATAGTAATAAAGTTAATATAATAATAATAATGATAATAATAATCAATAAATAATAATAGTAAAAATAATAAAAATAGTAATAATAATAATTAATAATAATGATAATTAATGAAAATATTAAAACAAAACGTAAAGAAGAAAAAGAAGTAACAGCAAAAAAAATGACTGTGGGATTAATGCAAGGAGAGAGGAAAAATTTGACTTTTTCAAAATTAAACAAATAACTAATCTTCTATTAAGGAATAAAACTCCTCCTCTCTCAACTCGTGTGAAAGCCAACTGAAAGAAAAAAAAGTTCCCTTTTCTCCTTCCAAATCATGCGCTTTATGCCACCATTTCCTTCTTTTTCAAAAAAAAAAAAAAACTTAAAACAAAAACATAAACAGCAACAAAGCAACACATGAACAAATACTATCCAAACATGAAATCAAGAAAGTTAAAACAAAATACAAACCAAACGGCGGCGGGAAGTATTGCGGCGGTGATGCGGAGCTGTAGCAGCTAGTTTTCCGACAGAAGACGTTGGAGTTTCACAATGGTTTTATGTGAGGAATAAGATGGAGGTTGAAGGTGATAGGTGTTGTTGGAGGGTGGTTTCAATGTTTGTTGAAGTGTGAGTTTAAGAGTTTTAGAGAAGGAGTTTCATGATACGGTTGTTTTATGTTTATGGTGTTATGGTCAAGGTTATGAGTTATGTGAAGATGAAGATGATTTTATGGTGAAGTTTAAGGATGGAAGTTCGTTGAAGCTTTTTTTTTAGGTAAATGGTTTGAAATTTATGTTTTGTAGAGATGAGAGAAAAAGAGAGTGGAGAAGATGATGTAAGTGTGTGTTTTGATGTGGATAGGAAGAAGATGAGAAAGAGTGAAAAGTGTAGTATATAGAAAGAAACAAACCGTAATATTGAGAGAGAGAAACCGACATTGAGAGGAAAATATTACAAATTTTTTATTTCTTTTTTTTAAATCCAACACTCCTACATTCCTTATGTGCCACGTGGTCAGTGATTTGTGGCCTCAAATTTTCCACATTTCCCCATCTATTGCTGACCACGTATCCTTCTTCTAGTAATTCTCCTAAAAATTTGTTTCTTAAATAAACAAAAATATTTGAAATCAAAAGTTTTTTTAAAAAAAAATAAAATTATAAAACAAAGCAAAATTCAATTTAAATACAACTAATTCTAAATAAATAAATAATTGAATAAAATTAATTAAAAAAAAACAAGATTAAATTTAAAACACAACTAATTCTAAAGTTATTTTTTTTAAATAAAAAATTAAAAAGTGTAAAATTAATAAAACAAAAGAAAATTAAATTTCAAACACAACTAATAATAATTAATTTCAAACGATTATTTTAGTTAAAAAAAAATAAAAATCGGGCCCAAAGATGCTCGAAAAATAAATTGACTGCACAAAAATTCTCAGTGCGAAATAAACTTTTCGGAAACATACAGGTTTTGATCAAATTTGTTTTTAAAAAAAATTGACTGTTTAAAAGGCTCAGGCGGATAAAAATGCGATCGGAAAAGTACCAAAAAAATTGAAACGAACACACCAGTTTGAACTACGTGAACCGTAGATCAATAAAACTGATGTCTGAAAGCTCCATTTTGAAATTTTTTGCCCGCTAATCTGACGTACAGTTGAGAAACGATTTCACCGGTCTGTCCGTAGATCCGAAAAATTATTCCGAATGATATTCTAAATTATACGGAAAAAAAATGCATGGTGTGACAAGTATAAAACGCAAACGTCTTGTAAATGAAATAAATTGCTGACTGAATAAATGTGAACAGACAATCAGACGTAAATGAATCTCCCTTAGACCATTTGCTTCTGATTCTCAAACATAAATAAAATTATGCAAAGATTCAGATGACGAAAATACTCTTAATTGTCACCCTCTGATCCTCTGAAATCATGATGAAATGGAAACAAATGATGCACTGAGATTGAGAAATCAAATCTTTCAACTTCTTAATCAATAGATGACTGAATGAACATCATCAAGATCATATAAAATTCCAGAACTCCTGACTTTTCATCTAAACCCTGATAGACCCTTTTAACTGAAGAAATGCACGGAAAAATGGATCGATTTATGTTATACTGATGCGAGTGAAAAACTCAGGGTAAAATTTAGGATATGACAGCTGCCCCTATTTAAACATCTTTAACTAGAGGATATGAAGAACTATTGTCTTCAAATCATCATGGTGAAAGATAGTTTAAATACCAAAACAGACCCAAATTTTGCCCTTTTATTGGAAAGAAAGATATGTTTGTGATTACAGCTGAATGCACTTGGTTTTAAGAAATACTCTCGATTTTTTAATTAACCAATGGTAATGCTAATGAATGCAACGATATTTAGGAAATACTCTTGATTTCCTAATTGTCGGGCGATATGCATGTAAATGAAGGTTAAGAAGTACTCTTGACTCCTTAAGCATGAATGCGAATGAATTGAGAAATACTCTTGATTTCTCAACCGTATGAATGACAAATGATATGGATGCTAAGAAGTACTCTCGCCTCCTTAGAGATGAATGAATTAAGAAATACTCTTGATCTCTTAATCATCATATGATTGAATGAAATGCAAATGAATTAAGAAATGCTCTCGACTTCTTAATGATATGTAGGTTAAGAAGTACTCTTGACTTCTTAAATATGAAAGGTATGAGTTAAGAAATACTCTTGATTTCTTAATCATGAATGCAAGTGAACTAAGAAATACTCTTGATTTCTTAGATGATATGCAGGTTAAGTTAAGAAATACTCTTGATTTCTTATCATGAATGTAAATGAACTATGTATGATTTAAGAAATGCTCTTGATTCCTTAATCATGAATGTAAATGAATTGAGAAATGCTCTTGATTCCTTAATCATGAGTGTAAATGAATTGAGAAATGCTCTTGATTCCTTAATCATGAATGTAAATGAATTGAGAAATGCTCTTGATTTCTCAGATGATATGCATATGAATTAAGAAATACTCTTGATTCCTTAAGCATGAATGTAAATAAACTATGTACGAGTTAAGAAAATCTCTTGATTTCTTAATCATGAATGAAAGTGTAATGAGAAATGCTCTTGATTTCTCATATGCTATGCAAATGACAGGGGTTCAGAGACTCATGTTCAACTGCTCTTGACTGACGATAGATCTCTGGGATGGATTTGTTACAAAGTAACATGCTCGATCGGTCTTCAGACGTTCATTGTTGAAGGCAGACACTCATGGGGAAATAAATGATCATATTCAGCTGCTCTTGGCTGACAGAAAACTCTTTTGGGGAATGAGAAGATCCCAGAGACTTGTTGGGGATGAAAAGTTAATGATATTCAAAAGGATTAACCTTACTCTCAATTATCGAACTGACAGGTCCGACCTAATGCTCCATCGTGTAACACCCTTCTAAAATACCCCCAAATATTTAATTAAAATAACAATATATATTAATCAGAGTAAATATGCAATTTAAGGGTGTCACACAATGTTTCACACCATTCAACACCATAACTGTCATGCTCATTTATTTAATCAAATAAAACATTTGCATAATTCGCAGCGGGATAAAATCCATCATCAATACAAAACATGTAACACAATACATGTAAGCTTATTCAACAACCATCAATGAAAACAAGAAAGAAACATCCCATCCCGATGTTACATCTATCAGAGCATGACCCACTAAGGAGACCACACTAGACTCCAAGTATTAGCTTCTACTCAACTCATTGCTCGTTACCTGAAAAATAGTTGTAAGGGTGAGTTCCTCAATCGATATAATAAGCATTATGGAATCTCATGTCATGTTAAGTAATTTGACACATTAATCACCCTAATCACAACATACAATCAGTAACAGCACATCAGCTCAATATCGTATTCAACACCAACATAAAGCACAAGTATAATCTCAAATCATACTCCAAATCAACACAAACACGCGTATAATATTGGAATACATCCATTCATATTATACGCCATACATACATTATGCAATGAGACTCCACACATGCGGTACCGACTATTCTTGAACATATAGTTCAAGCTCACCGATCCCTCCAGATACGGCTACTAAGCTCACTAGTCCCACTCATTTGAGACCTAGTGACTCACTCACTAATTCCTCACCATGGGAATTAGCTACAGCCCCGAAGGCTAGACTATGCACACTAATCATCTAGCATGCAGACATCAACAACAAACCCACAATGGTTCACTCACTAATTCCTCACCATGGGAATTAGCTACAGCCCCAAAGGCTATGCTATGCACGCTAATCATCTAGCAATACAACATCAACAATAATTCATAATGGACATATGCTCACACTCTAAGTCATACAACAGTCCATTCACAAATACAGGCAATATATATACATTCACATCATTATGCATGCCACCATACATCATCAACACATGTATCAACACATCATTATCATGTAAATCCATTAAACACAGTATTAGCCCACTCTACTAATACCTATACTGCTCAAAACAGCGGGAAATAATCCCTACTATATCACACACCGATATAGGCAACCACCAATTAGGCACACAACATTTTAATTAACACTTTTTCCACTCTGCAACAGCGTTAACCGGTTAACGCCCTGGGTTAACCGGTTAACGCAGCACAAACACGCTTCCTGTCCCAAAACTTAACAGTGTTAACCGGTTAACGCCCTGGGTTAACCGGTTAACGCAGCACAAACAGCAATATCTCAGCAATCACAACAGTGTTAACCGGTTAACACCCTGGGTTAACCGGTTAACGCAGACAAAACAGCAATTTACACAATTCAACACAGTGTTAACCGGTTAACACCCTGGGTTAACCGGTTAACGCAAGACAGAAGCTGTTCCTGCGCTAACACAAGGCAGAATGCAGAATTCTCCGCATTTTCCGCCGTTAGAGGACTTCCGGACCTCCGATTCCAATTCCGTAAAAAGCTATACGTTCGGGAAAACACGACTCACACAATTACGGATCAAATTTCAGTTTTTAACACAGTTTATCCAGCATCATTTTCAGCATTCACAATCCCAATTAGGGTCAAATCAACGGCTTATCACTACCCATTACATATTATCCCATAATACCCATTAGTCGACGATAAACCCCCCTTACCTGATTAATCCGGCAAATCTTTGAGCTCTAAGCTTTTCTCTCTTCAACCTTCAGCCCTTGCTCTGTCTCTTTGCCCTTTTCCTCTTTCACGATCGTTTCTCTGCTTTTCACGTAAAAACCTTTTTACTCCAAATGGGCTCTTTTCCTTATTTCCAACATATATATATTTTCCAATAATAATAATAATCCAATAATATTTCCAATTAATTAATTAAATTAATAAATATTATATTAATTTAAATTAAATAATTAGCCTTATTTCATCGGGGTGTTACAACTCTCCCCCACTAAAAGAGTTTTCGTCCTCGAAAACATACCTCAAGCGAACAACTCTGGGTAAGACTCCTTCATCTTACTCTCCAGTTCCCAAGTCACATTGCCACCTGCTGGTCCTCCCCAAGCTACCTTCACCAAGGCAATCTCTTTACCCCGCAACTGCTTCAACTCTCGATCCTCGATCCTCATAGGTGATGTTTCAACAGTCAGGTTATCTCTCACCTGTACATCATCTACTTGGACTACATGCGACGGATCATGGATGTACCTCCTCAACTGAGACACATGAAAAACCTCATGCAAATTCGCAAGCGACGGCGGTAAAGCGATACGATAGGCTACCTCCCCTATCCTCTCCAAAATCTGATAAGGACCAATAAATCGAGGTGTCAACTTCTTCGACTTCAAAGCTCGACTAACACCAGTTATCGGAGTAACACGAAGGAACACATGATCTCCCTCTTGGAACTCAAGTGACTTCCTCCTCTTGTCATGATAACTCTTCTGACGACTCTGAGCAATTCTCATCTTCTCCTGAATCATCTTAATCTTTTCTGTAGTCTGTTGAACAATCTCCGGTCCAACCACCGCACTCTCACCGGACTCATACCAACATAAAGGTGTCCGACATCTCCTACCATACAAAGCTTCAAACGGTGCCATACCAATGCTCGAATGAAAACTATTGTTGTAGGTAAACTCAATCAAAGGTAAATAACAATCCCAAGCACCTCCCTTTTCCAAAACACAGGCCCTCAAAAGATCCTCTAGTGACTGAATCGTCCTCTCAGTCTGACCATCAGTCTGCGGATGATATGCAGAACTCAATCTCAGCTTAGTTCCCAAAGCCTTCTGCAAACCTTCCCAGAACTTCGATGTAAATCTAGGATCTCTGTCCGAAACAATACTCGACGGAATACCATGCAAACTTACAATCTTCTCAATATACAACTCGGCTAATCTCTCTAACGGATCATCCATTCTGATCGGAATGAAATGAGCCGATTTTGTCAACCTGTCAACAATCACCCAAATGGCTTCAAAATTCTTATTTGTCCTCGGCAACCCAGAAACAAAATCCATACTGATACTATCCCACTTCCACTCTGGAATAGCCAACGGTTGCATTAGCCCAGACGGCTTCTGATGCTCAGTCTTTGACTTCTGACAAGTCAAACAGGAATAAACAAAACTCGCAATTTCTCTTTTCATCCCCGACCACCAAAATAACTTTTTCAAATCATGATACATCTTCGTAGCTCCAGGATGAATACTCAAGCCACTACGATGTCCTTCCTCAAGAATACTCCTCTTAAGTTCGGTAACATCCGGAATACACACCCGCTTACCAAATCTCAAAACACCATCCTCATCAACTCTGAATTCATCACCTTGACCTTGATTCACTAGAGTCAACTTGTCAACCAAAAGTACATCGGATTTCTGACCCTCTCTGATCTCATCCAGAATACCACTTGTTAACTTCAACATTCCCAATTTAACACTGGTGCGAGTACTCTCACACACCAAACTCAAGTCTCTAAACTGCTCAATTAAATCCAATTCCTTAACCATTAACATAGACATATGCAATGATTTCCGACTCAATGCATCAGCCACTACGTTTGCTTTACCCGGATGGTAATTCAAACCAAAGTCATAATCCTTCAGAAATTCTAACCATCTCCTCTGTCTCATATTCAGCTCTTTCTGATCAAACAAATACTTTAAACTTTTATGGTCGCTGAAAACCTCAAATCTTGACCCATACAAGTAATGTCTCCACAACTTCAGAACAAACACCACAGCTGCCAACTCTAAATCGTGTGTCGGATAGTTCCTCTCATGAACCTTAGTTGTCTCGAAGCATAAGCTATAACCTGCTTATTCTGCATCAACACACCACCCAAACCCAACAATGAAGCATCACAGTAAACCTCAAATGATTCCGACGAACTTGGTAATATCAGAATAGGAGCAGTAGTCAACCTCCTCTTTAACTCTTGGAAACCCTCTTCACATTTTGAGTCCCAAACAAACGCTTGCCCCTTTCTAGTCAACATCGTCAACGGTAACGCCAACTTAGAAAATCCCTCAATGAACTTCCTATAATAACCTGCAAGTCCAAGAAAACTCCTTATCTCCGAAACTGACTTCGGAGCTTCCCACTTAGATACCGCTTCTATCTTAGAAGGATCAACAGCAACACCACCTCTTGAAATCACATGACCAAGAAAACTAACCTCTTCTAACCAAAATTCACATTTGGACAGTTTAGCAAATAACTTCTTTTCTCGCAGAACTCCTAAAACCACTCTCAAATGTTCAGCATGCTCTTCTTCAGATTTCGAATACACCAAAATATCGTCAATAAACACCACAACAAACTTATCTAGGTACGGATGGAAAATCCTATTCATATACTCCATAAATACTCCAGGCGCATTAGTCACACCAAAAGGCATTACAGAATACTCATAATGTCCATACCTTGTTCTGAAAGCAGTCTTCTGAATATCCTCAGTTTTCACACGTATCTGATGATACCCAGATCTCAAATCTATCTTGCTGAACACACTCGCACCAACCAACTGATCCATCAAATCATCAATCCTCGGCAAAGGATACCGATTCTTGATCGTCACTTTATTCAGTTGCCTGTAGTCCACACACAACCTCATAGTACCTTCTTTCTTCTTAACCAATAACACTGGTGCACCCCATGGTGACACACTCGGACGAATAAATTTCTTATCCAACAAATCTTCCAACTGACTCTTCAATTCAGCTAACTCAACAGTAGACATACGGTACGGAGCCATCGATATCGGTCTAGTACCAGGTACCAAATCAATCGAGAACTCAACTTCACGCTCTGGCGGCAATTCATTCACTTCTTTCGGAAACACATCAGGAAAATCACACACCACCGCTAGATCGCAAATCACCAGTTTATCTTTAGCTTCCAAGGTCGCTAACAGCATAAACAACTCCGCCCCATCTGCTACTTCCTCATTCACCTGCCTGGCTGATAGAAACACACTCTTTCCTTCCTCAATCTCAGGAAATATCACAGTCTTATCAAAACAGTTGATAGAAACTCGGTTAAACACCAACCAGTTCATTCCCAGGATAACATCAATCTGTACTAGTGGAAGACACACAAGGTCTATCCCAAAGTCTCTACCAAAAATACTCAAAGGACAATTCAAACAAACTGAAGTAGTAGTCACTGAACCCTTCGCAGGAGTATCAATCACCATACTTCCAAGCATCTCAGATATCTCTAACTTAAGTTTCACAGCACAATCCAAAGATATAAAGGAATGAGTAGCACCGATGTCAATAATAGCTACAAGAGGAAAGCCATTAATATAACACGTACCTCGGATCAAACGATCATCTGCAGAAGTCTCAGAACCCGATAAAGCAAAGACCTTGCCTCCTGACTGGTTCTCTCTCTTCGGCTTAGGACACTGTGGACTGATATGACCCAACTCTCCACAGTTGAAACAAGTTACAGTCTTCAACCGACACTCTGCAGCCAAATGACCACCTTTTCCACACTTGAAACACTTCATCTCAGCACTGGTACACTCATGGACACGATGTCCAGCCCGACCACATCTATAACACTTAGAAGGGGCACTAGAGTCTCCCCCACTAGGCCTCTTCATCCCACTCTGCTTCTGGAAACCTTTGCCAGCTGCATACGGTTTTCCACGATCATTCTGATTCTTGCCTTTCCTATCAACTCTCTGTTGATAGCTCTCTGCTCTGGCTTTGGAATCCTGTTCAAAAATCCTGCAACAGTCAACCAAGTCAGAAAACACTCTGATCCGCTGATATCCAATAGCCTGTTTGATCTCGGGACGCAACCCGTTCTCAAACTTCACACATTTCGAAAATTCTCCAGCAGCCTCATTATAGGGAGTGTAATACTTCGACAGCTCTGTGAACTTAGCAGCATACTCAGTAACCGACCGATTGCCCTGCTTCAATTCCAAGAACTCTATCTCTTTCTTTCCTCTAACATCCTCTGGAAAATACTTCCTCAGGAATCTCTCTCTGAACACAGCCCAAGTGATCTCAGCATTTCCAGCAGATTCCAACTCAGTGCGGGTAGCAACCCACCAATCATCAGCTTCTTCTGATAGCATATGCGTACCGAACCTGACCTTCTAGTTATCGGCACACTCAGTTACTCGGAAGATCCTCTCGATCTCCTTCAACCACTTCTGAGCGCCATCTGGATCGTATGCTCCCTTGAACATTGGAGGATTGTTCTTCTGGAATTCACTCAATTGACGAGCAGCTCCCATTCCCACAACATTCGGATTCCCTCCAAGTACTCCAGCTAGCATACCCAGAGCCTCAGCAATCGCAGCATCATCTCTACCTCTTCCAGCCATCTCTATTCTGAAAACCCAACAAGCTAAAACAATAAGTACTGATAGGGTTACACAACACCTATCCCGTACAGGGGAAACAGAATAATTACGACTCGACTCGACCGACGATGCTCTGATACCACTAATGTAACACCCTTCTAAAATACCCCCAAATATTTAATTAAAATAACAATATATATTAATCAGAGTAAATATGCAATTTAAGGGTGTCACACAATGTTTCACACCATTCAACACCATAACTGTCATGCTCATTTATTTAATCAAATAAAACATTTGCATAATTCGCAGCGGGATAAAATCCATCATCAATACAAAACATGTAACACAATACATGTAAGCTTATTCAACAACCATCAATGAAAACAAGAAAGAAACATCCCATCCCGATGTTACATCTATCAGAGCATGACCCACTAAGGAGACCACACTAGACTCCAAGTATTAGCTTCTACTCAACTCATTGCTCGTTACCTGAAAAATAGTTGTAAGGGTGAGTTCCTCAATCGATATAATAAGCATTATGGAATCTCATGTCATGTTAAGTAATTTGACACATTAATCACCCTAATCACAACATACAATCAGTAACAGCACATCAGCTCAATATCGTATTCAACACCAACATAAAGCACAAGTATAATCTCAAATCATACTCCAAATCAACACAAACACGCGTATAATATTGGAATACATCCATTCATATTATACGCCATACATACATTATGCAATGAGACTCCACACATGCGGTACCGACTATTCTTGAACATATAGTTCAAGCTCACCGATCCCTCCAGATACGGCTACTAAGCTCACTAGTCCCACTCATTTGAGACCTAGTGACTCACTCACTAATTCCTCACCATGGGAATTAGCTACAGCCCCGAAGGCTAGACTATGCACACTAATCATCTAGCATGCAGACATCAATAACAAACCCACAATGGTTCACTCACTAATTCCTCACCATGGGAATTAGCTACAGCCCCAAAGGCTATGCTATGCACGCTAATCATCTAGCAATACAGCATCAACAATAATTCATAATGGACATATGCTCACACTCTAAGCCATACAACAGTCCATTCACAAATACAGGCAATATATATACAGTCACATCATTATGCATGCCACCATAGATCATCAACACATGTATCAACACATCATTATCATGTAAATCCATTAAACACAGTATTAGCCCACTCTACTAATACCTATACTGCTCAAAACAGCGGGAAATAATCCCTACTATATCACACACCGATATAGGCAACCACCAATTAGGCACACAACATTTTAATTAACACTTTTTCCACTCTGCAACAGCGTTAACCGGTTAACGCCCTGGGTTAACCGGTTAACGCAGCACAAACACGCTTCCTGTCCCAAAACTTAACAGTGTTAACCGGTTAACGCCCTGGGTTAACCGGTTAACGCAGCACAAACAGCAATATCTCAGCAATCACAACAGTGTTAACCGGTTAACACCCTGGGTTAACCGGTTAACGCAGACAAAACAGCAATTTACACAATTCAACACAGTGTTAACCGGTTAACACCCTGGGTTAACCGGTTAACGCAAGACAGAAGCTGTTCCTGCGCTAACACAAGGCAGAATGCAGAATTCTCCGCATTTTCCGCCGTTAGAGGACTTCCGGACCTCCGATTCCAATTCCGTAAAAAGCTATACGTTCGGGAAAACACGACTCACACAATTACGGATCAAATTTCAGTTTTTAACACAGTTTATCCAGCATCATTTTCAGCATTCACAATCCCAATTAGGGTCAAATCAACGGCTTATCACTACCCATTACATATTATCCCATAATACCCATTAGTCGACGATAAACTCCCCTTACCTGATTAATCCGGCAAATCTTTGAGCTCTAAGCTTTTCTCTCTTCAACCTTCAGCCCTTGCTCTGTCTCTTTGCCCTTTTCCTCTTTCACGATCGTTTCTCTGCTTTTCACGTAAAAACCTTTTTACTCCAAATGGGCTCTTTTCCTAATTTCCAACATATATATATTTTCCAATAATAATAATAATCCAATAATATTTCCAATTAATTAATTAAATTAATAAATATTATATTAATTTAAATTAAATAATTAGCCTTATTTCATCGGGGTGTTACACATCGCATAGTAGATCAACCTGGAACACTAACTCTTTTGAGGATTGATTGAAGCAACCTGTTGGGGAATATAAGAGACTCTATGGGAAATAAACAGACAAGAGACTCGTTGGAGATAATGTTGTTGGGGATACCTTTCTCAAGGAATCCTACTGGTATGAAACTCGCTTGGGGAGTTTATGAAATTTTGCTGGAGAAAATACAATGTTGGAGAAACTCTGTGGGAAGTTATCTACTGGGGAAACCGAGCAGAAATTCCGTTGACACCAGATTTCCAATGGGATAACATCAATCACCTTGTTAGGGAAGAAAGCCATCTTAAGAATCAATGCCAACAATGATCAAATTCTGAAAGTACCTACTGAAGAGAATAATTATTCTACTCCTGAGAACACACACCCCTTGAATCTTGGTTTGTTGAGGATTATATTGAACTTCCTTGAGAGGTTGCTGAATTCGGCTGAGGTTTATGCATGATCTGTTTTTGTACATGATATGCAAAATGAATGTGAATGCATGAATATATTAGTTTATGCATTTTGTGGGTATCAAGCTCGGATTCCCCAACGCCTTGTCTTGGATAGTTTTGTCACCATGAAGATGATTTTTTTTGTTGCAAAAAAAAATAATTCTGATTTCTGCTTTTCCGCCAAGCGGGCTTCAATGAGGACTTCTTGCTTTTGGAAGAAAATCCATTTCAAACTTGCTTTAGATTACAATGACCTAGGAAATGTCCCACGTCTTGTGAACCAGATGCATTATTGTAAACCAACAAGGATTCCTTTTATACTTTCAAAATCAAAACAAATTAAAGTTTTCAAAATCTTTGTCGTTTCCACTATTTTAATGTTTTTATCATATCAAAAATAAAAAGCGACATTAAGCAGAAAAACAGAAATAATTGGTAAAGCAATGTTCAACTGAACAATTTTATTTGATGAGAAGAATAACTCATACATGGCATTCATGAAGATGTAAACCCCTCTAAGAGGAGATTACAGAGAAAGAAAGAAAGTAAATGGCAACACAAATTTAACTGATTTTCTAACAAAATACAACTTTTCTACTTTCCCCTATGTCCTCTAGTCCTCATTACTTTGCTTCTGGAGATGGTAATTGGACTGTTTTTCTTCCATCTGAGCTTTGTTGCAGTGTTGACTTATGTCGCTGTAGTATTATGCTTTTGGATATTCCCTAACTTTTGCGCGAACTGCTCCTTAAGAGTTTTCAGTTCACCGGGAGATTTTACCCTTTTTTGCTTAAGTCTCCCTTTCGGGTTTTCGACTTACCGGGCTCAATTTTTTTGTTTATCCCTAATTTTTGCCTGAGCCGCCCTTTCAGGTTTTCAACTCACCGGGATGCTCATTTTTTGCCTAAGTCGCCCTTTCGGGTTTTCAACTTAGTGAGCTTTTATTATCCATCTCTTTTTCTTAGGCATAATACTTTCTGACTGCATCAGAATTGACGGGGTGTGTCAACTCTTCTCCGTCCATGTTCGTGAGAACTAAAGCTCCACCAGAGAAAGCTTTCTTTACCACAAATGGTCCTTCATAGTTTGGAATCCACTTGCCACGTGAATCCTTCTGGAGGGAGATTATCTTTTTCAAAACTAGTTCACCTACATTAAACTCTCGGGGTCGAACCTTCTTGTCAAATGCCCACTTGAGCCTCCTCTGATATAACTGACCATGACACAACGTTGTCATCCTCTTTTCTTCGATTAGATTGAGCTGGTCAAATCTGGTTTGAATCCATTCTGCTTCTTATAATTCTGTCTCCATCAAGACTCTCAACGAGGGGATCTCAACTTCTATTGGTAGCACAACCTCCATGCCATAGACTAGTGAGAAAGGGGTTGCCCCTGTTGAAGTGCGAACAGCTGTTCGATATCCGTGCAAAGCAAAGGGTAGCATCTCGTGCCAATCTTTATAAGTTTTCACCATCTTCTGAATGATCTTCTTGATATTCTTGTTAGCTGCCTCTACAGCTCCGTTCATCTTTGGCCTATAAGGTGACGAGTTATGATGTTCAATCTTGAAATTCTCACACAACTCCTTCATCATCTTATTATTCAGATTTGATCCATTATCAGTGATAATCTTGCTAGGAGTTCCGTAGCGACAAGTTATCTTTTTCTTGATAAACCGAGTGACGACTTGCTTTGTCACATTGGCATAAGAAGCTGCTTCTACCCACTTAGTGAAGTAGTCAATGGCAACCAGAATGAAGCGATGTCCATTTGCAGCTTTAGGCTCAATCATACCAATCATATCTATGCCCCACATTGAGAACGGCCATGGAGCTGATAAAACATTCAGAGGAGTAGGTGGCACGTGCACCTTGTCAGCATAAATTTGGCACTTGTGGCATTTCCTGGCATAGTGGTAACAATCTGTCTCCATTGTCAACCAATAGTAACCAGCTCTAAGGATTTTCTTTGCCATTGCATGTCCGTTTGCATGAATGCCGAAAGAACCTTCGTGGATTTCTTTGATGAGTAGGTCGGCTTCGTGTCTATCCACGCATCTGAGCAGAACTAAATCAAAGTTTCTTTTGTATAGAACACCACCACTTAGGAAGAAATTGGCTGATAACTTTCTTAAGGTCTTTTTGTCTGTGATTGATACATCATTTGGATATTCGTGCTTCTCAAGATATCGTTTGATATCATAAAGCTAAGGCTTGCCATCTATTTCTGCTTCAACTGCCAAGCAATGTGCTGGCTCGTCTAGACGTTGAATTGTAATAGCAGGTGATTCGTTAGCCCACTTGACCTTGAACATAGATGACAGAGTAGCCAAGGCATCGGCTAGCTGATTCTCCTCCCCAGGAATATGATGGAAATTAATCTCATCAAAGTAGGGGATTAGCTTCATGACATGCTCTCGGTATGGGATCAAATTGGGATGGCGGGTCTCCCAATCTCCTTTGATTTGATAGATGACAAGTGCTGAGTCTCCATACACCTCAAGAATCTTGACTCTTAGGTCGATAGCTGCTTCAATTCCTAAGATACATGCTTCATACTCCGCCATGTTATTGGTGCATTTGAAACATAACCTTGCCGTGAAGGGAAGATGAAAATCCTTTGGAGAAGTTATAACAGCCCCAATTCCATTACCCAATGCATTTGAGGCACCATCGAACACGAGCGTCCACCGCGATCCTGGTTCGGGTCCTTCTTCCGGGCCTGGAATCTCATAGTCTCTTATGTACATGACGTCTTCATCTGGGAAGTCAAGTCTCATCGATTGATAATCCTCCACTGGCTGGTGCGCAAGGTACTCTGATAACACACTACCCTTAATGGCCTTCTGAGTTACATACTGAATGTCATATTCTGATAACAACATTTTCCAGCGAGCGATTCTGCCAGTTAATCCAGGTTTCTCGAAGATGTACTTGATGGGATCAATCTTGGATATTAACATTGTTGTATGACAAATCATATACTGTCTCAGACGACGAGCAACCCATGCTAATGCACAACAAGTCTTTTCTAGCATGGAGTACCTGATTTCACATTCTGTAAACTTCTTGCTCAAGTAGTAGATAACATGCTCTTTTCTACCCGTCTCATCGTGTTGCCCCAGTACACATCCCATGGATTCATCGAGTACTGTCAAATACATAATGAGAGGCCTTCCTGGAACTGGTGGCACTAAGATTGGTGGTTCTTGCAGATACTGTTTGATTTTATCGAATGCACTCTGGCAATCATCGTTCCACCTAACGGCTTGATCTTTTCTTAACAACTTGAATATTGGCTCGCAAGTGGCTGTCAGATGCGAGATGAATCTGGAAATATAGTTCAATCTGCCCAAGAAACCACGGACTTGCTTCTCTGTTCGAGGTGCTGGCATCTCTTGAATAGCTTTGACTTTGTCAGGATCAACTTCTATGCCTCTCTGGCTCACAATGAATCCTAGAAGCTTTCCAGATCTGACTCCAAAAGTGCATTTAGCAGGGTTTAAGCGCAGTCTGTATTTCCTCAATCTTACAAACAACTTCTTCAGATGAATAACATGCTCCTCTTTTGTCTGAGACTTGGCAATCATGTCATCCACATAGACTTCAATCTCCTTATGTATCATATCATGGAAAAGAGTCACCATGGCCCTTTGATAGGTTGCCCCAACATTTTTCAGGCCGAAAGGCATTACCTTATAACAGAAAGTGCCCCATGGTGTAATGAAAGTTGTTTTTTCCATATCTTCGGGAGACATTTTAATCTGATTATATCCTGAGAATCCATCCATGAAGGAAAATACAGAGAACTGAGCTGTGTTATCTACCAATACATCAATGTGAGGTAAAGGAAAATCATCTTTGGGACTAACTCTATTCAGGTCTCTGTAGTCTACACACATTCGAACTTTTCCATCTTTCTTCGGAACTGGAACAATATTAGCAATCAACTGCGGGTAAGTTGCAACAGCTAGAAAACCTGCATCAAACTGCTTCTTGACCTCTTCTCTAATCTTGACAGCCATGTCTGGTCGAGTTCTTCTCAACTTCTGCTTGATGGGTGGGCATTCTGGCTTCAACGGTAGCTTGTGCACAACTATGTCGGTGTCGAGTCCTGGCATATCCTGGTACGACCAAACAAACACATCCACATATTCGTGTAGCAGCTTGACCAACTCCTCCTTCACATTTTGCTCCAAGGCAGCTCCAACCTTGACTTCCTTTCGATCCTCCTCAGTCCCTAGATTGATCACATCCACTGGTTCTTGATGAGCCTGAATCATCTTTTCCTCTTGTTTCGAAAGCCTGGTCAACTCTTCTGGGAGTTCACAGTCTTCCTTATCATCCTCTTCAGCTTGGTTAATCGGGAGGTCAAAGTCATAAGGAATTATAACATTGTCGTGTTCAATGGATCCAGTTATTAATGATCTGCATGGAAATGATTTTTCTTTTTAGCGAAAGATTTTGAAAAATGAAAGTGACGTGAAATCAAAATTGCCATTTTTTAATTTTGTTGTTTATTTATTTGTAAAAAAAAAAAAAAAGTTGAAAGATAGGGATCTCAAAAAATGTGCTTTGTATTGATGATAAGGCTTAAATATTAACACAAAATGGGCCCTACAAAGCTATCCATATGCCTTGGGCATGGCATTGGATGTTTTTAGAAAACAGTAAATTACTTTGAAAAAGAAACTATATCTGGAACATCTGTTGCCTTCCAGTTAGTGAGAGCGGCATCCGGAGGTCCACGAAACACCATCTTGGACAAATCTGGATCTTCATCTTCAAGAGCATTCACTTGATCATCACTTCGGAAACCAGCTTTGGAGAATATTTCCTGGATGCTAGGAACCTTCCCCTGATGTATCTTCTGATCTTTGAAAAGTTCAATAGACGGCTGATATCCTAATCCACACTTGTCTTTCTTCTCTGGCAATTCAATCATTGTGCCCCAACTTCCAGGGCAACCAGCTTCAATTGCAGCTTTCACACTCTTCCACGAGGTCATGACGCCCTTGGGTTCTTTAACAAGTTTCGACTTAGTCTGGACCACATTGACCACTTCAAGGGCTTGGAGAGGAGTTTCAACAATGTCTTCACCTACTTCAATGTATCTGAAAGAAGTCAAATGGCTGACGAAAATATCTTCCTCTCCGGATACTGATACCAACTTACCAGAAGTAACAAACTTCAGCTTCTGGTGAAGTGTCGAGGTGACAGCTCCAGCAGCATGGATCCAAGGTCTACCTAACAGACAGCTATAGGCAGGCATAATATCCATTACCTGGAAGGTAATACGGAAAGTTTGAGGGCCAATCAGGATTGGGAGGTCAATCTCCCCAATAACTGTTCGCTTAGACCCATCAAAAGCTTTCACTATCAAAGCACTGGGTCTCATCTGCACCCCTTCAATATTCAATTGTGCCAGGGTAGTCTTAGGTAACACGTTCAAGGATGAACCTGTATCTACCAGTACTCGAGCCAAGGTAACATCTGTACACTGAATGGAGATATGAAGCGCCATATTATGCTCTCGCCCATTAGGGGGTAAATCATCATCAGTGAACATCAAACAACTACTAGCATTGAGATTAACAACCACATTATCAAACTGAATAACACTGATGTCTTCTGCCACATAAGCTTCGTTCAAGAACTTCAATAGAGCAGTCCTATGAGCCTCAGAACTCATAAGTAGAGAAAGAATGGATATTTTTGAAGGAGTCTGGTTGAGCTGATCTACGACCTTGTAATCACTTTTCTTGATAATCTTCAAGAATTCTCTATCCTCTTCAGCAGTCACTGCTTTCTTAGATAAGCCTTCTTCTGCTTCTGGAGGAATCACCTCTTTCCCCTTCGTTGGTTCAATTGTTGGTGCATTTTCTTTGTTTGGGATCACTTCAGGAGCGAAAACCCTTCCACTTCGAGTCACACCACTAGCTCCAGCGACGTTAGTCACGTCTGGCTCTTTCAAGATTACTGGTTTGTTACCCACATAAACTACAGGCTCGTAGTTCCAAGGCACGACTTTGGTACTTTCAAATGAAAATGGAGCGGGAACATGGATAACCATGGGCTCAATCTTCTTCACTGGCTCTAGGTCAACATATCTCTGATAAGGGACCACAAAAGGCTTGGGAAGCCTCTCTTGATCAAATATAGGCACAATCACAACAACATCCTCCTCAATCTTTGCTCTAGTGAACTGAATAACCCGCTGATCCATCAAACGTTGAAGACAAATTTTGAATTCACCACACTGATTAGGGTTGGATGAACACACCACACAATTATCATGTACTCCATTCATCAATTTTGCTTCCATCAATCTAGCATGAACCACTGTTAAAAGAGTCTTCAACTTAAACACATCCTTTATCAATCCATCATCGGTTGAACTATCTATAGCATTGACACCTGAACCATCATGTTTAGGCAAAGGATTGTTCCCCACATTTGGAACATCAGCAAAAGACAATATTTTCTGATCTATCAACTCTTGGACCCGAAGCTTGAACACCTTGCAATTCTCTGTTGTATGACCCTCTGAATTATCATGAAAGGCACATCTAGCATTCTCATCATACCAAGGCTTATGCGGCTTCGACATTGGAGGTAATGCCCTTGGCACGACAGTCCCATTCTGAATCAGATACAGTAGCAATTGAGTGTAAGTCATTGGGATAGGAGTGGTATTCACATTATTGTACTGTTGATATGGCCTTTGTTGATTTGGTCGTTGTTGCTGAACTGGACGTGGTTGATTATTTTGTTGATTTCTCTGTTGATGTTAAGGTGGAGGAGCCTGGAACTGAGGTTGTGGAGCTTGATATTGAGGAACTAGAACTTGATAGTGAGGTACCGGAGCTGGAATAGGAACATGAGCAATTGGACGGTAAGGCATGGTTGGATATTGGGCAGCCGCTACGTAAGGGTACTGATAATAAGGCACAGAAGCAGGAGCCATGGGTGGTACCCTCCCCCTTTGAGAAGAAATGGCGCTAGTCTCACCCTCCTTCCTCTTGAATCCGTTGAAAGGCTTCTTCAAGATTGGTTGACTGCTGGAACCTCCCTGGATTTTACCACTCTTCAGTCCTTCCTCTACTCTTTCTCCCACGATCACCATGTCAGAAAATCCTGTGGACACACTACTAATCAATCTTTCATAATATTGGCCCTGCAAGGTACCCATGAAAATGTCAATCAATTCACGATCAACCAATGGTGGGTGCACCCTTGCAGCCAATTCTCTCCAGCGTTGTGCGTATTCTTTAAAAGATTCATTGTCTTTATGGGCCATACTCTGAAGCTGAGTACGGTTTGGTGCCATGTTAGTATTATATTTGTATTGCTTTGCGAATGCTTCAGCCAACTTATCCCAAGTGTGGATGTTGCTACATTCCAACTGCATATACCAATCCAAAGATGCCCCAGTTAGACTGTCCTGAAAGCAATGGATCATGAGCTTATCATCTCTGGCATAGGCAGCCATTTTTCTGCAATACATTTTCAAATGTATGTTAGGACATGTGAGGCCTTTGTATTTTTCAAATTCAGGCGCTTTGAATTTTGGAGGAATCACCACGTCTGGGACTAGACACATCTCCAAGGCACTTAAACGGGTTGAGTTATGTCCTTCCAAGATTCTTAGCTTTTCGGCCAGAGCACGACACATCAAGATAGCCTCAGAATCTTGGGCAGCAGTAGGGATGACCATTGGAGAAACTCCATTATAATTCTGCATTTCAAACTCGTCCTGGAGCTCTTCATCAGTGCGGGGCATGACCACTTGATTGACTATCGGAGGTCCTTGCGCAGTGACTCCATCAGCTACTCCAGAAGTATGCGTAGGTGGAGGCACATGAGTTCTTTCAGGCGGTGGAACAAAACCTGGAGGAAGACCGTAGATAACGGGATTTGGAATAGGAACTGAAGGTCCTGACTGAAGAGCAACCCCTTGAACTAGAGCATCGTTCCTTGCAGCAGCGGCAACACGAGCCTCTTCTTCCCTTCTAGCCAGAGCTTGTATAGCCTCAAAGATCTGCTCGATCTTGCTTTTGACAGAGTCCATCTCCTCTCTGAAGGCAGCTTGTTCTTCTCTAACTACATCCATGATTCTTCTTGTGTTGGAGCGAGTAGCGTATGCACGTTGAGGAATCAGCTTGAACTACTGGAGACGAGGAAAAATGGAATGAGTTTTTGTTTTGAGAAATGAAATGCATGATGCATATGTTAATGTACGTGGATTTAAAAATGTCTTTTATGCTTATGTTCAATTTTATTTTCAGGGAACCGTGTTAGATTCCTTGTAACTTAGCAAGCATTCAAAGAGATCACGGGGAATAAAACAAGAATGGAACCAAACTTTTTGTACAAAAGAAACTCAATCCTTCATTCATTTAATTCAAAACAGAGTACAAGGGTTGAGTACAAAATATTCTTTCAAACATAAAGGAAAGTACAACATAAAAAAAAAGTCAAACTGCAGGCTTTTGTTTGTTGAGCTCTTCCAACTCTCCTTTGAACCTTTTCATCATGTCTTCACAAAGATAAATAAATTCAGTCACTGAATGAGGGATGTTGTCATTGTCTATGTCTTCCAGAGCACATCTTAGCATCAAAGGCACATTCGTAGCCATGCCATTACAGAAGTCTATCAAACTGGCAAACTTGTCTCGATACTCATTTCTTTGTTCATGTAAAAACTGGATGGTTTCCTCGCAGGCTGCCAAACTAGCATTCATATTTTCCCTTGCGTTCATCCAATCTTCACCTTCTTGTAGCAAAGAGTCATGTCGGCCTCTCCAGTATCGTTCCCACTCATTAGCATTTTCAACCTCTTGGCACTTTCCTTTCCACATTTCAGGTGTAACTTGAGTAGCAGCCAGAGCACTCTCTTTACTGCGGTGTTCTCGTTCTTCCCTTTCTTTTGATTCACAGAGTGAAACACTGAGGTTGGCTATCTCAGCCTCAAGCGTTTCTCTTATCTCCTTCTTTTGTTTTGTGGCAAGCTTCCACCATTTCTCTTTTTCACGACAATCTCTCTCAGCCTTTTTCAGTTGGCTTTTGACGGTATTCAAGCAACTGTCAGCCTGATCTAAACCATGCTTGACTCTTTTTCTCTTATACTCTTCCTTATCCACCTTTTCCACATTTACCTGAAGCTGCGCTTTATTCCTCTCGAGTTTCCATTTAAACTCATTCTTTTCATTAGTGATCAGGTGTAGGTTCTTCAACATCTCTTCATTTTCCTTTGTAAGTTTCTCTAAAGAAGCTCGGAGTCCTTCTGCCTCCTCAATTGGGACATGAGTAGGTTTAGGCTCGGGAAGAGGACCAGACGTCTCTATTTTGAAAGGCATCTTGATTGATCTTACTCTTTCTTTTATCCATTGAAAGTATGGCTCTTTTGTGATACAATTCTTCTTTCCTAGGCCAGCCTTACCTTTCCTATTGACCTTTTCCCATGCCTTCTTGATCCTTGCAAACAAAGTCGGATTCTCAACTCCTAAGTCATGCAGCAAAAAGGCTTCCAAAAACTTCTCCTCAGGAGGTCCCTCCATTGGGTACCCAAGTTGTCTCATGGATAAGACTGGATTAGCATTAATACAACCTCGAGTACCAATGAGTGGTATGTTAGGGAAGTCCCCAAAACTTGATATGATTTCTATACCATCATACTCCCTAGAGTACTGTAACACCTCAAAATTTGCCCTCCTCTCTTGGGACTAGCTTAACATATTGCATATCATTTTAGGTCATTAGGCATTGCATATTGCATATCATGTGGTTACATTGTGCAAATCATCCTCCCAAGTCTTGGTCAGAAGATAAGAGGTTGTGTGCAAGATAGGGGTTCATTGGACTGGTCAGTAATCATCTGAGGATGTGGAGGTCCAAATTAGGGTTTTGTGGTTCTCAAGGAGATTGGTCTTCATCTTGTTTGAAATGATACATCATCATCATCATGGTTTGTCATCATCAAGTGTTGGATCAGATGCCTTGGGATTAGGGTTTTGACCACTGGTCAACCCTAATCAGTTGTATTGGGCCAATCAGGGTTTGTGCAGGAGATGGGGTCTATAATGGAGATGGGGATCATTTCATGGTTATATGGAGCTTATTGAGGCTAGGGTTTCATCCTTGAGCCATTTCATCAGAGGATTGGGCTTCAGATTGATTAGTGCATGGCCAAATTCATCTATCAGTTGAAAAGACAACTGTGGTCAACTGTGCATGATTTAATGGATTTGGAGGTGGAAATGAGTTGGATATACTTCATTCATGTTGGAACAAGTGTTATCTGACATGTCAAAGCTCAAGAATGGAGAAAATAAAGTCAGGACAAAAATTGCCAAAAATAGAAAGTGACTTGTAATGGAAGTTTCCAAAAATGGAAAGTTTTTGACCTCAAAATTACATGTCCAAGGAAGCTTCAAATGAAAATTTGTTCAACATTAAAGTTGTAGATCTTGTTCTCACCTTTCCAAAAAGTCCAAGAACTTGAAAATCCCATGTATGGTTGGCAAGTTATGATCCATTCAATTTCAAAAATGACCCATAATCAAAGTGGCATAACTTCCACATGGAGTGTCCAAATGGGATGATATTTTTATGTGCAAACTCCATTTGACATTTACTTTCATGGTGCATAATTGGAATTCATCAAAAATGGTCAATGCAAAAGGTCATTTTTCAAGTGCACAATTAAAAAGTCAAGGGCAAAATGGTCCAAGTTGAGAAATAATGGGAATTTTGGCATGGGAGTTTTTGCAACACCTCACATATGCCAATTGGAGATGGTTTGAACTGTCATAAGCTTGCAAAGTGCAATATTTGACTAAGTCATTTTGGAATTACACTTGAAATTGCATATTTTGGCATAGCATGTTGAAAATGAAAATTACAAAGCCAATTGCCATGAGACAAATGCCAACACATCACAACTGATAATTGGAGAGTGTGTGAGATGTCATACAGCTGTCACAAGGCTTAGGGTGAAATGTCCATTTTGCCCTTGCATTGAAAATTACACATTATGCTAATTATTTCATTTTTGGTTAATTGGTGATTAACAAGGTGATTAGAGCTGGAGTATTTAATCCTAATCATAACTGAATTTGGATCACAATCACAATTCTCAAAGTTTGTAACAAACTTTCCCTCCATTTTCTCCCAAATTCATCAAAAACCTTCATCACTTTTTTGACAAAAACTCCATCAATTCTCAATGAAATTGCAAGATTCTTGATGATTCAACCTCCATAAACCATAAGCTTGGACTGTTTTGAGGAATTGAAGCAAGAAAGTGTCCAAATCGCAACTGTTCACATCATGCTCAACAATGGAGTTTTGTGAATTCTTCCACTTGGATCGTGTTTGAGCTAATCTAACTTCTCCAATCATCTTCCTCATCCTTGAGGTGCATCTGTTTTTGGTTTTTGCTCGAGGAAACGTCAAATTCATCACTGTCTTCATTCAAGGTGCAATATTCGAAACTCTTATTTTCTTAAATTATTATGTGCGTTTGAAAGATCGTTGCATGTAGATCGTCATGATGTGCTTAGTTTTGGAAATGATTAATTGTAGAGAGAGATATCATGCTTTGAATGTTTGAACGTGAACCTTTAACCGCTCGATCCGTCTAGCATCGTAGGAATTAGGAGATTGCGTTTGTATATTCGTGATCTACATGCTTAGACCTTTCCAACCATATGTCGTTTGTGAGTTTTGGTTAAGATTTGAGCGAAAACGCATTGGAAGGTTGAAGAACATGAACGCGTGTTGATGGTGACGAAATTCTGGAAAAGTTGGACGTTTGATCCGTCTTGTTCGCATGCCAATTTGAAATGCTGTTTCCCTCCAGCTTTCACCAATCAGCGCGTGACAGCACATTAATGTGCTACGGCGTCGTTTTGCCTTGGCTTTCAAATATTACCAAAACTGCCACTGTTATTTAATTATATCTTAATTCATTTTAAATAATTATCACATAATTTAGCAAACTTCAAAAAATCATAAAAAATTAATTATTAATCCAAAATTAGTGAGGCTTTTTTTGATAGATTCATATTTTTCTTTAGTTTTTTATAGGCATAGTACCACAAGTTGTGCATGGAGAAATGTTGACCTTGCCTATTGATCTTTGACTTGTGTGCATATTTTGTATGTTTTGCCAAATTTAACATGAAATGCTCATACTTCCAAAAAAATGACTGAAACTTTTTGTGCTTATTCTGGACATGCTGGTGGTGATTTTCATGTAAAGTTTATGATTTTTGGATACTTGGTGATGGAGATATGATTTTTTGAAGTAAGGTGTGACAATTTGTGTCACACCTAGATAGGTCAACTTTCAGATTTTATTTGCATGACCTAGGATTGTTGAATTGCTCCAATTTTTTGCATGAATGGTCATTGATATGTCAAAATAACATGTGATTTTTGCTGGAATTTTTGATGTCATTTTCTAATTGATTGATGATTTTCTTCTCTGTATGCTCATTTGGTAACATTGTGTGATACATGTTGGCATTTTGATTGTAAAATTCTCATAGTGTACTGGATGAAGATGAAATTTGATATGTTGATTGTAGACACATTGTGGGACACCATGATTTTGGTCCCATTCATTTCTTAATTGTTGTCACTGTTTTATGAATTATTGAAATGGATGCTTGCTTGGATGTCTTGAATTGGCTTACATAATTGTGTCTGGACTTTTTGATTTTCATTGACCTACTTTCTTTTGTCCAATTGAGCTGAAAATTGACATGCTACTTGTTGATTGTGTCCTGTTTAGGTGTGAATTATTTGAGGATTTTTGGAATTGTTTTGGTATGGCTTTGATTGAAGTCATTCTGTTTGGACTTTTGGTGTTGTATTTGACCTAGTTTGTGGTATATTGTGCATGAAATGATAATGGAGAATGGTATAAGCATGGGACCAATTGCATTTGCTTTTGAATGGTTTTAATTTGATTTTGGATTGGTTTGGCTTGCTGTTTAGATTTTTTTCTCCCTTTTGGACCCTAGGCTTGGCCTAGTGGTCTAGTTTCTCACATTTGGTGTGGATTTTCAGGATGAAATGCACAATGCTTAAGGAGAATGCTTCAAGGCAATTTGAATTGAGTTTGGTTGATGTTTATAAAATAACTTGACTTTGTTTTGTAGGTTGTGATGCTTGAGCTTGGGCTTATAGCTTGCACTTGTGTGCATTAACCTGTGCAGTTAACTGATTAACATTTGCTGTTTACTGTTGGTTTGTCTGAGTACTGATGATACTTGATTGATTTCAGGTACATTAAGTTGCTTACAGTTCTTTAAGAACTTGCTTGCTGCTGCTTGGTTTTTAAACCACTTGAGGTAGGACTTCTATTCTTCATGTAGTCTGGAAGACCTGGCCTGTTACTTGGCCAGGCAACTGTCTGAAGTCCTCCTTAAGAGGCGATGTTTGTGGTTGTTTACATTTGTGCCAAGCAGGTAAAGACCTCTATGAGGCAATTGGTGGATCAAAGGGATATGCAATCTATCCCCCACTATTCTGTGAGTCGTCCCTCTGCTCACACGGCTGTGTGTTGATGCATTGGGACACAAACCCAAGATCTTGTGCTGTTGCACGATCGAGTCAGAGTCTTGAGCGTAGAAGGGTCCCTCCATTCTGGACCCACGCTCCTTTGTCTGAAGCTCTCCCTGGTCAGGGATAAGAGCTGTGAAGTCTAATCTTCACTCACCTTTCATCTGCTTCACCTTAGCCCCGCAATGGCAAGGTTAAGAGCGAACACTACCCATGTACAGATGACTTGCTTCGGCAGTCAAACCCATTGTTTGAGCCTCACTTGACTGGTTATAGTGTGTGCTTTGTGAATATTTGTTTGCTCTGTTTGCTTGTATGCTTGTATGCTTGTTTTCCTGGATAGGATTAGCTTGCAGTTGTGCAAGTAGGTAGAAACCTCAACGTGGGGCAATGATGCATGTCAACACTAGGCTCGAGTCCAACTCCCTGGTAGTGTGTCTTCCCTTGGTTTCTGGCTAGATTTTATTTCCCTTTAGGGGGAACTACATCGCCCTGATCCTCGTTCCAGACGAGGTATGTAGGCAGGAGACCGTGCGAGGCCTCTCCGGGCACTTTTTTTTCTTTTTGTGTGTGTTTGCTTGTTATCTTGTGTTTGGTTCGGATGCCGACGTAAGTCCAGTGATTGGCGGTCGGGCTCCACGTTTGCCGTTTTGTGCGTTTTGGTTCGGATGCTGACGTAAGTCCAGTGATTGGCATTCAGGCTCCATGTTTGCCGGTGTGTTTGTTTGCTTGTTTGGCGTGCGTGAGCCGAACTACGGAAGCTCTGATTCTCGTTCCAGACGAGATACGTAGGCATAGGATGCGACGTCCTATCGAGCTCTCTCCCCCTTAACCCCACCTGTGTTGTCTTCGGTGCGTGTGTGTGTGGTGTATAGCAACCTTTTCTTTTCTTAGAACGTGGATCCCGTCGAGTACGACGGACGTGAGGGGTGCTAATACCTTCCCCTTGCGTAACCGACTCCCTTACCCTTTCTCTTTGGTCGCGAGACCATGCTTTTTCCAGGTTTCTCTGAGCGTTTCCTTTCCCTATCTTGGGATAAATAACGCGCAGTGGCGGCTCTGTGTTGTTTTTGTTTCAGCCCGCCGGTTGTTTTTTCGCGGATGCGACAGCTGGCGACTCTGCTGGGGACTCTTAAGGTGTTGACCTGTGCTGGTCCATCTTCCCTAAGCGAGTCTCTCCTAGCGTTCTAGGATAGCTTAGGTTGCTTGTTTTGCTTTATTTATTGTATTTATTATTCTAACAGTGTATATATTTGCATAAATATTTGCATGCATCATACTATCATGTTGCTATCCTCTGTGCAGGTGGTTCCTCTGTTTGGGGTGGGTGTTCTGAGTGGGGCTAAAACCCAGGCCCGAGTATACACCTAGGATTAGTGTGGTCTCGCGTCGCTCACATGTCGGTTGGGCATGATGTTGCGATGTGACATACCACAAGCCGGACGAGGTTCATCTGAGAAGTGCTCTTCCAGTGGGGTTTTCCACTTTGGTTGGGTTATCTCTTTTGAGCTGTTGACTCTGGTGACCGATCATTTCCCGGATCTTTGGTTTAGACGATCTCAGGAGAGCTACAATGGCACACCCGAAAGGGCAAACCCATTGAGTATCTCTGCCCGATTGTCGAGACTATTATCCGCCTTAGGATGACCTGATTAGAATTTACCTGTGAGGGGAGGGTTTGATTCTCTCATATGCATTGCTCAGATGGTGACTTTTGCTCCGTGGATCAGAGTCCTATTTATAAGTCAGATTTATGGTCATTTATTGCCGTGACGCCGGAGTGCTGTCCGTGGTATTTATCGGCGGGGATCCGTTTATTTCAGGATTCCCTGGGCCGATTCTATCAGTGGGGATCCGTTTATTTCAGGATTCCCCGGGCCGATTCAGCGATGATTATGGGTATCTGTTCAGAGATTGTCAGATGATGATGATGATGTATCTTTATTCCGTTTATTTCGGAACCCGTGGGTCAGATTTGTGGTTACTTGTTCCCTCAGATGGTTGTGATCGGTTCAGAGATCAGGGCTGTGATTCAGAGCAACAGATGATCAGATGACTTGGAGGATGGCACAGTGCATTGCATTCATACATCATTCTCATTTTGCATTCATCTGCACCAAACCTATGTCTGGCCATATGGGGAGCATTATTGATTGAGAATCTGGTTGAGAGACATCTTGAATTTCAGAATATGGATGTCAAAATGTTATCTGTCTCGATGAAACCAGAATCAAAGGACAGAATCTTCCTCGTATGGATAGACGTGCATTCATGCATAATAACCTGTGTTTTATTTTGCAGGTATCTGTTGCTAACGTGCTTGATTGTTTCAGGAATCATTGCTCGCGCTCGCAGAACTGTACCTTTGCACTCAACCCGACCTCACAGATACTTCACAAGGCGCAATACTCCCCGACTGATGGATCTTCCAAGTACAGATCTCCTCGAGCTGAAGGACAAAATGACTGAACTGATCAACATTATGCAAGGCTTTGCAGTTGGTCAGAAAGCTCTAGCAGACAAAGTTGAAAATCTCGAGCGGGCTTCAGCTGCTAACAGTGCGGTTAACCTGGATGGCGTCTCCAACCAGGGTCTCGGTGGATTCAGAGACGGTGGCAAGAGAGCAACCGTGGGTGTGGTAAACAATGCTGCTGATTATGGTGCTGCTACTGGTGATGGGCCCGGTCTGGGGCATAATATGAAAGATAGTCTGTTTCCTCCATTCTTTGGGGCTGATGATGACAAAGAGGAAGACCGAGAAGCTGATCAATTCTCCATGCTGAATGAGCCACTTGGGCAATATGGTGTCCAACCACAAAGCAAAGAGATTCAGTTGCTGGCAGAGAAGGTAAGGGCTCTGGAAAGCCACGCTACTCCGGGATTTGTCAACATGTCCAACATGGGGCTGGTTGAGGGGATTGTGATTCCACAGAAGTTCAAGGCGCCCGCATTTGATAAATATAATGGGAGTTCCTGCCCGGAGACTCACCTTCAAGCATTCGTCCGCAAGATCTCTGCGTACACAATGGATCAGAAGCTGTGGATGTACTTTTTCCAGGACAGTCTGTCCGGAGGGTCCCTGGAGTGGTACACCAAGCTGAAATCTGCTGACATCAAGAGCTGGCAGGATTTGGGAGATGCATTCTTTAAACAGTACCAGTTCAATGCTGACATGGCTCCTAGTCGTACCCAGCTGCAGGGTATGTCTCAGAAGTCAAGTGAAGGGTTTAAAGAATATGCCCAAAGGTGGAGGGAGTTGGCTGCCAGAGTTCAACCTCCATTGGTTGATAGAGAGATGTCTGATCTCTTTATGGGTACCTTGCAAGGGGTTTTTGCTGAAAGGATGGTTGGATGCCCGGTTACCAACTTTGCTGATATTGTGGTGGCTGGAGAAAGAATTGAAAGTTGGCTGAAAATGGGGAAGATTCAAGGTAATGCTTCGTCATCAGCATCGAAGAAGCCATTTGGGAATGGTCAGCGCAAGAATGAGGGTGAATCGAGTGCTGTGTATGCCCAGAGAGGAAATGGTAGGGATCGTTACTACCAGCACACTGCTGCTGTAACCATCCCTGCTGGTAATCAGTCAGTACGACAGCAACGTCAGCCACCTCAGCAGAGAGCCGGGTATCAAGTAAGGGGAAAAGGGATTGATCGTCAGTTCGATAAACCGCCCGTGACTTACGCTTCTCTGTTTAAAAAGTTGATGGATCTTGGATTGGTACGGCCAAGGGTGTTGACTCCGTTGAGATCAGATCAGAGGCCTGCCAGCTATGATGAGAATGTCAGGTGTGAGTTCCATGCTGGGGCACCCGGACATCACATTGAGGATTGCAAAGCTTTTAAGCATATTGTCCAGGATCTGGTAGACTCCAAGGCCATCAATTTTGCGCCATCACCAAATGTTAATGCTAATCCCATGCCGGCGCATGGTCAGGCAGTGGTGAGTGCAATTACTGAAGATTCAGATCACGTCTGTGTGATGGGTGAAGAGACTGACAGTAACTGCGAGTTTGATGGTTGGATAAAGCCGTGCGCACCAGGGATGGAAATCCAGAACTGGAAGGCCTAAAAAGATCATCGCTGTCACTCATTCGGAAGAGTAATGATTTCTGTTTTGATTTTATCTGCATGAAAGCCATACGTGTTGCCCGACACGTAATGGTCCATTGTAAGGGCCACCTCATGTTTAAATTTGCATTTTCTACATCATTAATAAATGGATGTTTTTCAGTCAAAAAGCGGTGTTCCCTGTTTTTCATTTATTTTTGCAGTTTAAAAACAAATAAAAATGGCAATGTTTGTTTTCATTTTTCTTCTTTTGATTTGTCTCGTTCCGAATTCAAAAATAATTCTCCGGATCTCGTTGATAACAATTTGGTTACACCTCATATGACTTCGACAAAACCGATCTATCATGCCGAAGAAGAAGGCGAAGAAGATTGTGATCTGCTGGAATTAGCCAGGTTGTCAAAACAAGAGGAGAAGGTGATTCAGCCGCACGAGGAGCGGGTTGAGGTTGTTATTCCAAGCGCCGCCGAGGTCAGGAAGGAAGTGAAATTAGGGCCGCTTCAGAGGCAAGTCGAGAGCAGAATGGTAGCCTTGTTGAAGGAGTATGTGGATACTTTCGCCTGATCATGTCAGAATATGCCAGGGTTGAACACTGATATCGTTGTGCACAAGCTACCATGGAGAGAAGACTGTCCTCTAGAGAAGCGGAACGCCGGTGCTACTTATCAGAGAGCCATGGTGACTTTGTTTCATGATATGATTCATCATGAAGTTGAATGCTATGCTATGACATGATAGCAAAGTCCCAAACGGGAGAGGGGCATCTGGCAGACCGGGGCAGGTCGTTTGACCAGTTGAGACAATTCAAACTGAGGTTGAATTCGAGTAAGTACACTATCAGAATGCGGGTCCGGTAAGCTGTTGGGGTTCATTGGAAGAGAGGAATCGAGGTTGATCCTGCTAAAAAAAAAAAAAAAAGCCTGAACCGAAAAAAAAAAGGGTTCGTGGTTTCTTAGAAAGATTGAACTACCTGTCATGGTTCACATTTCATCTAATAGCCACGTGTGAACCCATGTTCAAGATGTTGGAAAAAAAAGATCAAACGGTCAGGTGAAATAATGATCGCCGAGGGGCATTGAAAGAATAAAAGAAAGTTGCAGGAACCTCTGATTCTGATACCTCCTGTGGAAGAAGCAATTGTTAATCTGGTATTTGACGGCCTTCGAGGGGTCTACGAGGTGAAGTGGGTCAGCATGACGAGTCTTGTCGAAAAGAGCATGCAATTTACCTTAGCAAAAAGTTTACCGACTGTGAAACAGTACATTCACTGTTCGAGAAAACTTGATGTACTTTGGCATAGGCTGCTCGCCGGCTGAGACAGTATATGCTGGTTCATACCACTTTGTGGATTTCGAGATGGATCTGATCGAGTACATATCCGAGAAGCCAGCAATGACCGGACGGGTTGCGAAAGGGCCAATGATTTTGATTGATACGATTTGTGATACTCTCAGAAAGCAATAAAGGGGTGTATTGTCTGATTACATCGCCCCGCAACCCGTTGAGGATCATCAACCGATGAAGTTTGAGTTCCCTGATGAGGACATCTCGAGGTGCTCCAATCGAAAGATTGAGAGTGACCGATCCCGGAGGAGGGGCTTGACCCTGAATCCGAACGGATTCTGATGTCTGATGGGGTTAATGTGAAGGAATTAGTGTTGCTTTGGTAATGCCGAAAGGATCCCATGTTCCTTTTGTGGCCAGGATGACAGTTGAATGCACCAACGATGGTGGCTGGGTACGAGGTTTGCATTCTGGGTATTGAACTCCGATGTGTACATCTACTGGGGCAACGCCTTTCTCATTGGTATGGGATGGAAGCGGTACTACCGGTTGAGGTTCAGATTCCCTCTTTGAGAGTCCTGATGGACGTCAAGTTGCAAGAGGCTGAATGGGTAAGGACCCGATACGAAGAGTTAAGCCTGATAGAGGAAAAGAGGCTAGCGGCCATCTGTCATGGGCAATTATACTAGCAAAGGATGAAGCGTGCTTTTGACAGAAAGGTGCGACCTCAGGTATATCACGTGGGTGATATGGTGCTGAAAAGGATCCTTCCTCCTCAAAATGATCGAAGGGGCAAATGGACACCGAATTATGAAGGTCCATTCGTGGTCAAGAAGGTTTTCTCTGGCGGAGCCTTGTTGCTAACGACCATGGATGGCGAAGATTTTCCATTCCCTGTGAATGCGGACGCAGTTAAAAAATACTTCGTGTAAAGAGACCCGCTGGACGGAAAGAATAAAATAGTCCAGGCAAAAATGGGCATCCCGGCGAACCAAAAAACAGAAAGAAAGGTTCGGGCAAAAATTAGGGATAAAATGAAAAAACTGTACACCCGACAAGTCGAAAACCTGAAAGGGCGACTTGGGCAAAAAGGGGTATCCCGGTGGACTGAAAACCCGAAAGGGCGGTCCAGGCAAAAGAGGGATTAAAACGAACAACTGCGTCCGGCATGATCGTTTGCGCTTTGGTTAAAGCATCATGGATAATACCCGGTAGGGATCAGTCGGAATCGTCTTGTTCAGAAGGCAGAAAGCGTGGAGAGTCTGAGGACATATGGGGTGTAACCGAGTTGGAACTCGATGAGATCACGGGTTTCATATTGCCATTAGGATAGATTTTTCCTTTTGTGCGCAATTACCTCTTTTCAGGAATTGCTTCCTTTGTATTGCTCATTTGAGCCACACTTTTTTTCAATCAATAAAATGCATATTCAGTCAAATAATTTTGTTTTTGTTTTTCATTACCGCTTTGGTTACAAAAACATCCAGATATTTTTGATAAAGAATCTTGCATTTTAAGACATACAGGTCCCTTCCAATGCATGTTTATAAGATTGAAAGCTTGAAATCTTATTCGGAAGGTTGGGTGACCCAAGTGTTGAAATCTTGACACGCCTGGGGCACGGTTTTATCTAACGATCTGTTTTGCAGGTGCTGTTAGTTATTTTCACTCACTTGCAGGTTGTGATGTGGAAGCTTGTCGACAAAAACAAACCCCCAGGGAGTCCAGATAGGGACGAATGAATGTGAAGGGATGACGAAGAGACGTTGAGACGTACGATGACCCTTGAATGATAATCAAGAAGACTCTTCAAAGTCGGAAGATTGGAAAGTCTGTAGAAATTCCCCGCGGAGTCCAATCAGGGACGAATGGATAAGAAGAATGATGAAGAGACGGCAGGACGTCCGACGATCTTGGAATTAATCAAGAAGACTCTTCAAAGTCGGAAGATTGAAAAGTTTGTATAAATCCCAGGAGTACGCTCTCCGCCGAGCGCGGAGCGATTGGGAATGCAAGATGATGGAGCAGAAAAGGTCCGGACGAGTCTGGGAGTTCTCAAAGGTGGAAAGCTGATACGAGATGGGGAGGTGGAGTACCATGGGTCGATGAGTCGATGGGTGTTCTGTACCAACTTTTCTCATTTCCCCAGCGAGGTCCCCAAGCAGAATTAGAGGACCAACTCCCTAGCAGATCCAATGGTCTGTGGATCCCCTAGCCGAGTCAGGATGATTATCCCCGGCGGGTTTAAAACGGTGTGTCCTCGGCAGCCAAGCCTGAAGGTTGCTATCCCCGAGTGGAGCGGGTTTCAATGAAATATATCTCCAACAGTGTTCATCCTACCAGTGGATTGGACGAGTTTCCGTAGCAGACGGATATTTGCATCCCCAGCTGAGTTGATTCTACCTATGGATTGCATGGGTAATCCCCAGCGGAGTAGCATTCGCTTCCTTAGCAGGGTCAGGATGGTTATCCCCAGCAGGTGTCAGATCGATGCTTCCCCAGTTGCCAGGCCTGGAGGTGGCTGTTTTCCCAGCAGAGTATCTGTGAGCATTTCCCCAGTGAAATCGTCAGGTATCTGTGAGGTTTTCTCGAAGCAGAGTCGAGATTTATATCCTCAGCAAGTCAAAGATTGTTGTATCCCCACAGAGTGTTGGTGGTTCTTATTCCCCAGCAATTCCAGAGCGGATTGGGTGCAAAGGAGGTTCTTCCCCAGCAAGGGTTGCCTTTTTCCAGCAGCAGTGCTATTCCCCAGCAGGGTGGAGATCGGAGTATTGTCGAGTTCCTCAGCAGAGTGTCTCGTGCTTCCCAGAAGAGTCCCTTGAGGGGGATATTTTTTTTATGCATTCATCATGTAAATAAGCATAGCATATTGCATAGAAAAAATAAATAAAGCGCGTAGCATTTCCATAATTATGGAGCATTACGCAGAAAAATCAATCATGCATCATTGCAAGCATAGGCTAGTCTCAAGCCGTGGTTACCGTTTGAGATATGGTTCTGCCAGTGGGTGAAGATGCTACTCGAGCCGTGATTACCGTTTGAGGAGTGGTTTCACTAGTTGGAAAATCATCAGTATTGCAAGTATCAGTTACTCGGCCCGTGATTACCGCTTGAGATTTGATGTTCTCCAGTAGTGCGATACTGGAGGAGATTTTTTCCGTCGGACAAAGATGGAGATGTGACGCGTTCAGCGCGATTCAAGCCGTGGATACCGCTTGATATTTGGTTTCGCCGGATGGTGAAGATGTTACTTGGATAAGTTCAACATCATGACGCGTTCAGAGCGATTCAAGCCGTGGATACCGCTTGATATTTGGTTTCGCCGGATGGTGAAGATGTTACTTGGATAAGTTCAACATCATGACGCGTTCAGAGCGATTCAAGTCGTGGATACCGCTTGATATTTGGTTTCGCCGGATGGTGAAGATGTTACTTGGATAAGTTCAACATCATGACGCGTTCAGCGCGATTCAAGCCGTGGATACCGCTTGATATTTGGTTTCGCCGGATGGTGAAGATGTTACTTGGATAAGTTCAACATCATGACGCGTTCAGCGCGATTCAAGCCGTGGATACCGCTTGATATTTGGTTTCGCCGGATGGTGAAGATGTTACTTGGATAAGTTCAACATCGTGACGCGTTCAACGCGATTCAAGCCGTGGATACCGCTTGATATTTGGTTTCACCGGATGGTGAAGATGTTACTTGGATAAGTTCAACATCATGACGCGTTCAGCGCGATTCAAGCCGTGGATACCGCTTGATATTTGGTTTCGCCGGATGGTGAAGATGTTACTTGGATAAGTTCAACATCATGACGCGATCAGCGCGACTCAAGCCGTAGATACCGCTTGATATTTGGTTTCGCCGGATGGTGAAGATGTTACTTGGATAAGTTCAACGTCATGACGCGATCAGCGCGACTCAAGCCGTGGTTACCGCTTGAAGGTTTGGTTTCACCAGATGGTGAAGATGTTACTCTGAGGAGTTTAGCATCATGGCGTCAGATCAGCAATGTTCCCCAATAGCAGCCAGAGCACTCTCTTTACTGCGGTGTTCTCGTTCTTCCCTTTCTTTTGATTCACAGAGTGAAACACTGAGGTTGGCTATCTCAGCCTCAAGCGTTTCTCTTATCTCCTTCTTTTGTTTTGTGGCAAGCTTCCACCATTTCTCTTTTTCACGACAATCTCTCTCAGCCTTTTTCAGTTGGCTTTTGACGGTATTCAAGCAACTGTCAGCCTGATCTAAACCATGCTTGACTCTTTTTCTCTTATACTCTTCCTTATCCACCTTTTCCACATTTACCTGAAGCTGCGCTTTATTCCTCTCGAGTTTCCATTTAAACTCATTCTTTTCATTAGTGATCAGGTGTAGGTTCTTCAACATCTCTTCATTTACCTTTGTAAGTTTCTCTAAAGAAGCTCGGAGTCCTTCTGCCTCCTCAATTGGGACATGAGTAGGTTTAGGCTCGGGAAGAGGACCAGACGTCTCTATTTTGAAAGGCATCTTGATTGATCTTACTCTTTCTTTTATCCATTGAAAGTATGGCTCTTTTGTGATACAATTCTTCTTTCCTAGGCCAGCCTTACCTTTCCTATTGACCTTTTCCCATGCCTTCTTGATCCTTGCAAACAAAGTCGGATTCTCAACTCCTAAGTCATGCAGCAAAAAGGCTTCCAAAAACTTCTCCTCAGGAGGTCCCTCCATTGGGTACCCAAGTTGTCTCATGGATAAGACTGGATTAGCATTAATACAACCTCGAGTACCAATGAGTGGTATGTTAGGGAAGTCCCCAAAACTGGATATGATTTCTATACCATCATACTCCCTAGAGTACTGTAACACCTCAAAATTTGCCCTCCTCTCTTGGGACTAGCTTAACATATTGCATATCATTTTAGGTCATTAGGCATTGCATATTGCATATCATGTGGTTACATTGTGCAAATCATCCTCCCAAGTCTTGGTCAGAAGATAAGAGGTTGTGTGCAAGATAGGGGTTCATTGGACTGGTCAGTAATCATCTGAGGATGTGGAGGTCCAAATTAGGGTTTTGTGGTTCTCAAGGAGATTGGTCTTCATCTTGTTTGAAATGATACATCATCATCATCATGGTTTGTCATCATCAAGTGTTGGATCAGATGCCTTGGGATTAGGGTTTTGACCACTGGTCAACCCTAATCAGTTGTATTGGGCCAATCAGGGTTTGTGCAGGAGATGGGGTCTATGATGGAGATGGGGATCATTTCATGGTTATATGGAGCTTATTGAGGCTAGGGTTTCATCCTTGAGCCATTTCATCAGAGGATTGGGCTTCAGATTGATTAGTGCATGGCCAAATTCATCTATCAGTTGAAAAGACAACTGTGGTCAACTGTGCATGATTTAATGGATTTGGAGGTGGAAATGAGTTGGATATACTTCATTCATGTTGGAACAAGTGTTATCTGACATGTCAAAGCTCAAGAATGGAGAAAATAAAGTCAGGACAAAAATTGCCAAAAATAGAAAGTGACTTGTAATGGAAGTTTCCAAAAATGGAAAGTTTTTGACCTCAAAATTACATGTCCAAGGAAGCTTCAAATGAAACTTTGTTCAACATGAAAGTTGTAGATCTTGTTCTCACCTTTCCAAAAAGTCCAAGAACTTGAAAATCCCATGTATGGTTGGCAAGTTATGGTCCATTCAATTTCAAAAATGACCCATAATCAAAGTGACATAACTTCCACATGGAGTGTCCAAATGGGATGATCTTTTTATGTGCAAACTCCATTTGACATGTACTTTCATGGTACATAATTGGAATTCATCAAAAATGGTCAATGCAAAAGGTCATTTTTCAAGTGCACAATTAAAAAGTCAAGGGCAAAATGGTCCAAGTTGAGAAATAATGGGAATTTTGGCATGGGAGTTTTTGCAACACCTCACATATGCCAATTGGAGATGGTTTGAACTGTCATAAGCTTGCAAAGTGCAATATTTGACTAAGTCATTTTGGAATTACACTTGAAATTGCATATTTTGGCATAGCATGTTGAAAATGAAAATTACAAAGCCAATTGCCATGAGACAAATGCCAACACATCACAACTGATAATTGGAGAGTGTGTGAGCTGTCATACAGCTGTCACAAGGCTTAGGGTGAAATGTCCATTTTGCCCTTGCATTGAAAATTACACATTATGCTAATTATTTCATTTTTGGTTAATTGGTGATTAACAAGGTGATTAGAGCTGGAGTATTTAATCCTAATCATAACTGAATTTGGATCACAATCACAATTCTCAAAGTTTGTAACAAACTTTCCCTCCATTTTCTCCCAAATTCATCAAAAACCTTCATCACTTTTTTGACAAAAACTCCATCAATTCTCAATGAAATTGCAAGATTCTTGATGATTCAACCTCCATAAACCATAAGCTTGGACTGTTTTGAGGAATTGAAGCAAGAAAGTGTCCAAATCGCAACTGTTCACATCATGCTCAACAATGGAGTTTTGTGAATTCTTCCACTTGGATCGTGTTTGAGCTAATCTAACTTCTCCAATCATCTTCCTCATCCTTGAGGTGCATCTGTTTTTGGTTTTTGCTCGAGGAAACGTCAAATTCATCACTGTCTTCATTCAAGGTGCAAGATTCGAAACTCTTATTTTCTTAAATTATTATGTGCGTTTGAAAGATCGTTGCATGTAGATCGTCATGATGTGCTTAGTTTTGGAAATGATTAATTGTAGAGAGAGATATCATGCTTTGAATGTTTGAACGTGAACCTTTAACCGCTCGATCCGTCTAGCATCGTAGGAATTAGGAGATTGCGTTTGTATATTCGTGATCTACATGCTTAGACCTTTCCAACCATATGTCGTTTGTGAGTTTTGGTTAAGATTTGAGCGAAACCGCATTGGAAGGTTGAAGAACATGAACGTGTGTTGATGGTGACGAAATTCTGGAAAAGTTGGACGTTTGATCCGTCTTGTTCGCATGCCAATTTGAAATGCTGTTTCCCTCCAGCTTTCACCAATCAGCGCGTGACAGCACATTAATGTGCTACGGCGTCGTTTTGCCTTGGCTTTCAAATATTACCAAAACTGCCACTGTTATTTAATTATATCTTAATTCATTTTAAATAATTATCACATAATTTAGCAAACTTCAAAAAATCATAAAAAATTAATTATTAATCCAAAATTAGTGAGGCTTTTTTTGATAGATTCATATTTTTCTCTAGTTTTTTATAGGCATAGTACCACAAGTTGTGCATGGAGAAATTTTGACCTTGCCTATTGATCTTTGACTTGTGTGCATATTTTATATGTTTTGCCAAATTTAACATGAAATGCTCATACTTCTAAAGAAATGAATGAAAATTTTTGTGCTTATTCTGGACATGCTGGTGGTGATTTTCATGTAAAGTTTATGATTTTTGGATACTTGGTGATGGAGATATGATTTTTTGAAGTAAGGTGTGACAATTTGTGTCACACCTAGATAGGTCAACTTTCTGATTTTATTTGCATGACCTAGGATTGTTGAATTGCTCCAATTTTTTGCATGAATGATCATTGATATGTCAAGATAACATGTGATTTTTGCTGGAATTTTTGATGTCATTTTCTAATTGATTGATGATTTTCTTCTCTGTATGCTCATTTGGTAACATTGTGTGATACATGTTGGCATTTTGATTGTAAAATTCTCATAGTGTACTGGATGAAGATGAAATTTGATATGTTGATTGTAGACACATTGTGGGACACCATGCTTTTGGTCCCATTCATTTCTTAATTGTTGTCACTGTTTTATGAATTATTGAAATGGATGCTTGCTTAGATGTCTTGAATTGGCTTACATAATTGTGTCTGGACTTTTTGATTTTCATTGACCTACTTTCTTTTGTCCAATTGAGCTGAAAATTGACATGCTGCTTGTTGATTGTGTCCTGTTTAGGTGTGAATTATTTGAGGATTTTTGGAATTGTTTTGGTATGGCTTTGATTGAAGTCATTCTGTTTGGACTTTTGGTGTTGTATTTGACCTAGTTTGTGGTATATTGTGCATGAAATGATAATGGAGAATGGTATAAGCATGGGACCAATTGCATTTGCTTTTGAATGGTTTTAATTTGATTTTGGATTGGTTTGGCTTGCTGTTTAGATTTTTTCTCCCTTTTGGACCCTAGGCTTGGCCTAGTGGTCTAGTTTCTCACATTTGGTGTGGATTTTCAGGATGAAATGCACAATGCTTAAGGAGATTGCTTCAAGGCAATTTGAATTGAGTTTGGTTGATGTTTATAAACTAACTTGACTTTGTTTTGTAGGTTGTGATGCTTGAGCTTGGGCTTATAGCTTGCACTTGTGTGCATTAACCTGTGCAGTTAACTGATTAACATTTGCTGTTTACTGTTGGTTTGTCTGAGTACTGATGATACTTGATTGATTTCAGGTACATTAAGTTGCTTACAGTTCTTTAAGAACTTGCTTGCTGCTGCTTGGTTTTTAAACCACTTGAGGTAGGACTTCTATTCTTCATGTAGTCTGGAAGACCTGGCCTGTTACTTGGCCAGGCAACTGTCTGAAGTCCTCCTTAAGAGGCGATGTTTGTGGTTGTTTACATTTGTGCCAAGCAGGTAAAGACCTCTATGAGGCAATTGGTGGATCAAAGGGATATGCAATCTATCCCCCACTATTCTGTGAGTCGTCCCTCTGCTCACACGGCTGTGTGTTGATGCATTGGGACACAAACCCAAGATCTTGTGCTGTTGCACGATCGAGTCAGAGTCTTGAGCGTAGAAGGGTCCCTCCATTCTGGACCCACACTCCTTTGTCTGAAGCTCTCCCTGGTCAGGGATAAGAGCTGTGAAGTCTAATCTTCACTCACCTTTCATCTGCTTCACCTTAGCCCCGCAATGGCAAGGTTAAGAGCGAACACTACCCATGTACAGATGACTTGCTTCGGCAGTCAAACCCATTGTTTGAGCCTCACTTGACTGGTTATAGTGTGTGCTTTGTGAATATTTGTTTGCTCTGTTTGCTTGTATGCTTGTATGCTTGTTTTCCTGGATAGGATTAGCTTGCAGTTGTGCAAGTAGGTAGAAACCTCAACGTGGGGCAATGATGCATGTCAACACTAGGCTCGAGTCCAGCTCCCTGGTAGTGTGTCTTCCCTTGGTTTCTGGCTAGATTTTCTTTCCCTTTAGGGGGAACTACATCGCCCTGATCCTCGTTCCAGACGAGGTATGTAGGCAGGAGACCGTGCGAGGCCTCTCCGGGCACTTTTTTTTCTTTTTGTGTGTGTTCGCTTGTTATCTTGTGTTTGGTTCGGATGCCGACGTAAGTCCAGTGATTGGCGGTCGGGCTCCACGTTTTCCGTTTTGTGCGTTTTGGTTCGGATGCTGATGTAAGTCCAGTGATTGGCATTCAGGCTCCATGTTTGTCGGTGTGTTTGTTTGCTTGTTTGGCGTGCGTGAGCCGAACTACGGCAGCTCTGATTCTCGTTCCAGACGAGATACGTAGGCATAGGATGCGACGTCCTATCGAGCTCTCTCCCCCTTAACCCCACCTGTGTTGTCTTCGGTGCGTGTGTGTGTGGTGTATAGCAACCTTTTCTTTTCTTAGAACGTGGATCCCGTCGAGTACGACGGACGTGAGGGGTGCTAATACCTTCCCCTTGCGTAACCGACTCCCTTACCCTTTCTCTTTGGTCGCGAGACCATGCTTTTTCCAGGTTTCTCTGAGCGTTTCCTTTCCCTATCTTGGGATAAATAACGCGCAGTGGCGGCTCTGTGTTGTTTTTGTTTCAGCCCGCCGGTTGTTTTTTCGCGGATGCGACAAGTACCAGGAAATATCGCTGGATCGGAGTGATCCTAACCTCTGGGGCCAACTAGCATCCTTCTGATCCACAAAGGGACCCCCATTTGGAAGATGGATCTGCAACCATGTGTACAATAGAGGGGCGCAACAAGCAACCATTCCTCCCTTCTTTGCACTTCTCCAAGTCAGATAATAGAACACATCAGCAAGAAGGGTAGGCACCGGATTCTTCGTGAGGAAGATGCAAATGGCAGTCATGTCTACAAAATCGTCAAAGTTTGGGAATAGAACGATTCCATAAATAGCCAAGGCAATAGTAGCGTAGCAAGCCTCCCAACTTTGGGCCTCCAACAGGGTGTAAGCTCTCTCTATAAGAAAGTTGAGCGGAAACCCTTTGGTATTTCCTTTCACTCTCAGGTTCGCAGTAACCTCCTTCTTATGCATGTGAAGGGCATCGGCTATAACTTCATGTTCCAAGGTCCCTTCGAAACCCATAAATGGCAGTTTGTTTTTTATGGGAATACCAACAAGATGTTCAAATTCCTCCAACATTGGTGCTATTTGAAAATCCTGGAAGGTGAAACATCTCATTGGCGAATCATAGAATTGGGCCAAGGTCAAAAGTACCAGTGGGTCTGCTTCTTTGTTCAAGAGACTTAGCAGATTGCCATAATCCTTCCCAAAGTTGATCTTGTAGACTGGATGGAGCTGAGAAACCAATTCTTGTAGAACGTCTAATTTAGGATCTTTGAACTTGTACGAGTATGTGCTCCTCTTGTTCGATCCCATACTCTCTAAATGCTTATAACACTGATCCTTTAGTTCCCTGGAAACAAAACAGAAATGTTATGTTTTGATTATGTGATGAACATGCATGGTTTTAAAGTTACAGGTAACATCAAACTCAGGTTGGGAAGAGTAACAGGAAAAAACTGGTATCTCTGATTATAGGCACTCCATGGGTAGGCTCTATGGTTGATAGGTTCCTAGAGTCATGGATCCTTCTTGAGAATATTAGTGTCGTGACGAAGGCTCGTCGGACAATAATACCCTCAAAATGATCTCTTCTAGGTGAGGTCTTCGTATTGTCCCAATGAGGAAGGCTCCTCGTGGGCCAATACTACACAACCATCAATTCCAAGGTTCTAAAAAAGGTCCCTAGAGTCACTGATTCCACATGAAAACGTTATCGCCATGACGAAGGCTCGTTGGACAATAACATCTCCAAGAGAATCTACTCTAGGCGGGGTCTTCGTATTGTCCCAATGAGGAAGGCTCCTCGTGGGCCAATACTACACAACCACCATCTTAATCCTATGTTTTTCCTCAGACTCGGGTAGAGAGCCTATCTCACAAAGTATGAATAATCAGAGATCCCCACAAATGCCAATGAGAACCAATAAACAAATCACAAATAACAATACAATGAGATATCAACAAAAAAAGATAGAAAAATAAATCAAACAAAGCTAACACTAAACACAAATAAAACTAAGCTAGGCCTGACTATCTCTAGCTTGGAGCTTTTGTCCCCAGCAGAGTCGCCAGCTGTCGCATCTCGAAAAACGCGATCCTTCGTGAGACGCTCGCACGCTCACGGAAAAGATGTTCGAACAGAGTCGCCACCGAACTTTATTTATTCCAACAAAGGAAAGGGAAAATATCGATACAACCCACGAAAAACAATAAAAAGAAAACGGTCGTCACAACCAAATTCGGGTTCGGGAGTCGGTTACGTAAGGGGAAGATATTAGCACCTCTCACGTCCGTTGTACTCAACGGGAACCACTTAGTTAAATTTATGATAGAGTGTTAGCTAATGTTAATTATTATCTTCTACTTATCGGGCGAGAAAAAGAAAGAAAGAAAAGAAAGACTTAGGTTTCTTAATATTAATGTGCCTGACAAGATTTCGCAATCCTGCTCCTACGTATCTCCAGGTGCTATGAAGAACTCAAGGCAAACGTAGTTCTGCCCAAAGAGAACTACTGGGTGGATTGCTTTTAAAGAGAGTGATGCTTGGATCACATTTGAGCGATTAAACCTTTACTTGTTGCTCGCTCTTGGAGGCTGAAGTCTTTGTTTGTTTCGCACCAACATGGATGTTGCATACTCTTTTCTGAAAATGTTTTCGTGGTCGCGCAAGGGCGGAAAACAAGTTTGATTGGTTTGAGTGTTTTGTTTGGATGACGATTACTCGAATGGCCGAGTAAGGCTACTCGTATCCAAGTACTCGAGAAGAGGAATAGAAGGCTCTAGACCATCTCCATTTTCATCCTTAATTTGTGAAAGAAATTAAATAATCTTAAAGTGTTTTGGACGGACGACAAATACTCGAATGGCCGAGTAAGGCTACTCGTATCCAAGTACTCGGGGAAGGGAATGGAAGGCTCCATACCACCTTCTTTTTCGTCTAAGTTTGTTGCAAAATTGAATTTAACTTAAGGTTTGATTATGAAAATAATTTGGATGTGGCGGGGGCTAGAAGTTTTTTAATGGATGGCAATTGTTTGAATGGCCGAGTAAGGCTACTCGTATCCAAGTAATTGAGGAGAGGAATCGAAGGCTCGAGACCATCCCCTTTTTCATCTTTAATGAAATGGTGTTTAATTGTGATTAAGTATTTTGGATTTTTTATTTGGGAAAGGAGCACTCGATATTGATCAAGGTTTTGTATTTGCGCTTGAACTGAAAATCGAATAGAATGATTGAAGGGTTTTGAAAATGATGGAGAAGTGGATAGTGTAAACGGTTCTGATTTTCTGAAAATTACTCGACGTTGGATCGAGTATTTGTTTTTTGTTCTTTTTTATATAAAAAAAAAGGGTTGAACTTAATCTCGGACAAATAAATCAAATTTTCTTTTTAACAATTTAAAGAAAATAATCAATTAACTCAATAAATAATAATAACAATAATATTAAACAAATAACAATAATTATAACAATAAATAATAATGATAAATCATAGAAATAAATAATAGTAACAATAATAGTAATTACTAATAATCAATAATAACAATAATAATTATAAATGAAAATAATAAATTAATAATTAATAATAACAATAATATTCAATAATAAAATTAAAAAATAATAATAAACAAAAAAAATCAATAATAATAATAAATAATCAATAATAGTACTAATATGAATGATAATAAATATGATAATGATAATGATAATGATAATGTTAATAATCAATAATAATAATAATAAATAATAATAATAATAATAATAATAATAATAATAATAATAATAATAATAATAATAATAAATATAAATGTAAATAAAACAAGAAGAAGACAGAAGAAAAAAAATAGGGATGGTGCCTTTCTTCCAATACGTTAACTATTCAAAAAAAATAATTAATAATAATAAAAAAATAGAACAGACAACGTATATTTAAAAACAAATTGAAAACAAGGAGAAAATGTAGCTCTAAATCAACACAAACACAAATTTTAGAATCATTTAAAATACTAAAATTAAACACCTCAATACTCCTTCAATAAAATTAATAATAATAATAATAATAATAGTAATAATAGTAATAAAGTTAATATAATAATAATAATGATAATAATAATCAATTAATAATAATAGTAAAAATAATAAAAATAGTAATAATAATAATTAATAATAATGGTAATTAATGAGAATATTAAAATAAAACGTAAAGAAGAAAAAGAAGTAACAGCAAAAAAAATGACTGTGGGATTAATGCAAGGAGAGAGGAAAAATTTGACTTTTTCAAAATTAAACAAATAACTAATCTTCTATTAAGGAATAAAACTCCTCCTCTCTCAACTCGTGTGAAAGCAAACTGAAAGAAAAAAAAGTTCCCTTTTCTCCTTCCAAATCATGCGCTTTATGCCACCATCTCCTTCTTTTTCAAAAAAAAAAAACTTAAAACAAAAACATAAACAGCAACAAAGCAACACATGAACAAATACTATCCAAACATGAAATCAAGAAAGTTAAAACAAAATACAAACCAAACGGCGGCGGGAAGTATTGCGGCGGTGATGCGGAGCTGTAGCAGCTAGTTTTCCGACAGAAGACGTTGGAGTTTCACAATGGTTTTATGTGAGGAATAAGATGGAGGTTGAAGGTGATAGGTGTTGTTGGAGGGTGGTTTCAATGTTTGTTGAAGTGTGAGTTTAAGAGTTTTAGAGAAGGAGTTTCATGATACGGTTGTTTTATGTTTATGGTGTTATGGTCAAGGTTATGAGTTATGTGAAGATGAAGATGATTTTATGGTGAAGTTTAAGGATGGAAGTTCGTTGAAGCTTTTTTTTAGGTAAGTGGTTTGAAATTTATGTTTTGTAGAGATGAGAGAAAAAGAGAGTGGAGAAGATGATGTAAGTGTGTGTTTTGATGTGGATAGGAAGAAGATGAGAAAGAGTGAAAAGTGTAGTATATAGAAAGAAACAAACTGTAATATTGAGAGAGAGAAACCGACATTGAGAGGAAAATATCACAAATTTTTTATTTCTTTTTTTTTAAATCCAACACTCCTCCATTCCTTATGTGCCACGTGGTCAGTGATTTGTGGCCTCAAATTTTCCACATTTCCCCATCTATTGCTGACCACGTATCCCTCTTCTAGTAATTCTCCTAAAAATTTGTTTCTTAAATAAACAAAAATATTTGAAATCAAAAGTTTTTTTTTTAAAAAAATAAAATTATAAAACAAAGCAAAATTCAATTTAAATACAACTAATTCTAAATAAATAAATAAATAATTGAATAAAATTAATTAAAAAAACAAGATTAAATTTAAAACACAACTAATTCTAAAGTTATTTTTTTTTTAAATAAAAAATTAAAAAGTGTAAAATTAATAAAACAAAAGAAAATTAAATTTCAAACACAACTAATAATAATTAATTTCAAACGATTATTTTAGTTAAAAAATTATCGGATTAAAAAATAAAAATCGGGCCCAAAGATGCTCGAAAAATAAATTGACTGCACAAAAATTCTCAGTGCAAAATAAACTTTTCGGAAACATACAGGTTTTGATCAAATTTGTTTTTAAAAGAAAATTGACTGTTTAAAAGGCTCAGGCGAATAAAAATGCGATCGGAAAAGTATCAAAAAAATTGAAACGAACACACCAGGTTGAACTACGTGAACCGTAGATCAATAAAACTGATGTCTGAAAACTCCATTTTGAAATTTTTCGCCCGCTAATCTGACGTACAGTTGAGAAACGATTTCACCGGTCTGTCCATAGATCCGAAAAATTATTCCGAATGATATTCTAAATTATACGGAAAAAAAATGCATGGTGTGACAAGTATAAAACGCAAACGTCTTGTAAATGAAATAAATTGCTGACTGAATAAATGTGAACAGACAATCAGACGTAAATGAATCTCCCTTAGACCATTTGCTTCTGATTCTCAAACATAAATAAAATTATGCAAAGATTCAGATGACGAAAATACTCTTAATTGTCACCCTCTGATCCTCTGAAATCATGATGAAATGGAAACAAATGATGCACTGAGATTGAGAAATCAAATCTTTCAACTTCTTAATCAATAGATGACTGAATGAACATCATCAAGATCATATAAAATTCCAGAACTCCTGACTTTTCATCTAAACCCTGATAGACCCTTTTAACTGAAGAAATGCACGGAAAAATGGATCGATTTATGTTATACTGATGCGAGTGAAAAACTCAGGGTAAAATTTAGGATATGACAGCTGGCTCCTTCTTTGAATAGCTTTTACCGGCGGTTTCGTGGCACGACGAGGTGATTTGGTTGTTGCTGTCGAAGGTGATTCGAGCTAGAACCGACAGCGATTGTTGGGGAAGGAACAAATCCGCTGTTGTTCACTACTGGGTGGGTCGGTATCCACCGATGGATTTGGAAGAGCTGTTGTGGAGGGTTGAAGGTGAACAATTTGAGGGCGTGGTGGTGATCGACGTGAAATCGTAGTTTGGAAGTGGATCGACGGTCGACGGAGGAGATCGATGTCGCGGCGTGGTTTGTCGGTGAATGGTGATTTTGTGGGTTTGTGAGTTTGTGAAGGTTGAGAGGATTGTCGCGTGGTGAAGGTTTTGTGCTGGATGCGTGAGATGGTGGAAGCGGCGGTTCGCGGTTGGAACGAAGGTGAGTGACGGTTGGGGTTGTTTAGGGTTTGGTAGAGAGGCGATTTGGGGAAGATGATTGAATAGTGAAGTGATGAGGGAGATGAGAGAAGGATTTCTTTTCTGAGTGATTGTGAGAGAGGCGAGAGAGACGGAGTCAATAGTGAATGAGGGAGTAGAGAGATTTATGAGTGAGGTTTTGTAGTGGTTTTCTGTTGTGAGGGAAGGTAAGGGAAGGTGACTGAGCGTGAGTGGATCTGATGGAGAGGATCTCTTTCCTCTTTATCTTTTTTCTTTTTTTCTTTTTTAGAGCATGTAGCGAGAGAGTCCAGAGAATACGTATGACCTTTTTTAATGATGAGGAGAGAATCCCCCCTTTTTCTCTTTGCTCCATTTTCTCTTATAACAAAATCCCCTCTTTAAGATTTGAGATCCCCCTTTTGTGGGATTTTTTTGGTTAGTGGAGGACCATGTCATATTTGTGTGAGTATTTTTTTTGGATAAGTATGAGTAGTTGTGAATCATAGAGAGTGAGGTGACACGTGAAGGATTTAGTGGGTGATAGAATCCAATGCACAATTTTTTTTACAATTATTATTTACTTAAAGAAATAGAATCATAAAAACAAATTCTAATTAATATTTGACTTAAACAAATTTTAATTGTTTTAATTAAATAACTAAACCAAAGATTACTGATCAATTAGAAATAGAAATCGAGTATAAAGTTGCTCGGAAAATTAAATCAAATCACACTAAAATTTGTCAGCACAAAGCACATTATTTTGAAAAATACACTGTTTCCTCAAATTTTGACAACTCAACCGATTTGTCTGTATTCTCAAATAAATTCATTCCGACTGACATTTTAGGTGTTTATTCATGATGCAAATGTATGTCATGCTATGCATATGATGCTAAATTAAAAATGAAATCAATTCTGTGAAAATTTAAATATGCCCAGACAAAATTGGGGTATGACAGTTTGGTACGATTCTGCATTGAGTAGCTTGGATATTATTGATAGTTGTGGTGAATTCTCTAATGTTCCTCTCATTGGTACACAAGGAGGAATTAATTACAAGCCTGCTTTGGCTCGTCGTCAACTTGGGTTCCCCTTGAGAGATAAACCTAATAACACTCAGTTAGAAGGTTCTTTCTATCAAGAGGGTAAAGATTCTCAACTTTTGAAGCAAAAGATGATACATGCTTGGCATAATGTGCATAGGAAAGGAAGATCCGAGCTTGGTCCGTGCAACTGTGTAGCTTTTGAAGCTTACACTACTTGGGTGAAGAAGAGAGCTTTGGAGTTGAAGATGATGTATGCTTGTGAGAGACCTCTGTCTTTGGTTGTGGCTGAGACATCAACTCTCCCTAACCAAGATGTAGAGGAGTTGGAAGACGCACTCGCCAAGATAAAGCAAGAGAAAGACATGTGGGAATAGAGGTTCCATGCTTTGAGTTGAAAGCATGAAGGGTTACAGCTTGAGTCGAAGGGACATGGACACGCTTATTGAACTTCTTGAAGATCAAGAAGTGAAGAGACAGAGAGATCCAGAGGGTCCACCTTCCTCTAGTATGCCTCAGCCTTCCGGTGCTTGGAAGAAGATTGTGGATCAGCTTGTCCTTGAGAAAGCTCAGATGAAGACATCCTTTGAGTCCGAGATTCGACGCATCCGAAGGAATTATGCGCCAGCAACCAGATCATCTGACACTGTTGTTAGGGGATCCTTAGGATGATTAGTTTCCTTTTCTCTTGTATTTGTACTTTGGTTTCTGAAATTATACTGAGTGTAATCCTTCCAAATTTTTATGAATAAAAGAGATTTTATGGTCAATCAAATTGTTATTACTATTATTATTTGAATATATTTGCAAATAGAACTTCATGTGTTCCTTGAAATTAAAATCAAACAAAAACATTGCATTTCATGCATCATTCGCATAACAGGTTTTCTTCTGCCAGATGTCTTATCAGTTATTCTTCTGTGCTTCTGCCAAGCTGACTCCCCGATACAACACTCGTGCCAATCAACCCAAGATTATGGAGCATTTGGAACAAGAGAACAGAGAGCTGAAGGATGAGATTGACCGACTAACTGCCATGATGGAGTCTGTTCTTACCGCGTAGAATCAGTCTTTGCCAACTCCCGCAACTCCTCCCCAGAGGGCTGTCATCTTCAAGGTTGCTACCTCAACCATTTCTGTTGTTGCCATTCAATCCGGTCCAACTATGCCTGCTGGATTCTTGTGGGGGATGCCACCAAATTTCATGCCTAAAGGGTTTGCGCCTACATTTGCTTTTATGTCGACATCTACCATTCTGAGCCGTCTGAGGGCCCAAATGTTTATGAGAGGATGAATGAAATGAAGGATCAGTTCCTTGAGCTGGGCAAGGAGTTGAAAACTTTGAGAGGAAATGACATGTTTGGTAAGAGTGCTGTTGAACTCTGCTTGGTACCAAATGTGAAGATCCCGATGAAGTTCAAAGTCCCTGGCTTTTAAAAGTATAAGGGAAACACTTGTCCACTTAGCCACATTGTTATGTATGCCAGAAAGGTGTCAACTCAAACTGATAATGATCAGTTACTGATTCACTACTTTCAAGACAATTTGACTGGCGCCGCTCTGAGATGGTATACGAGGCTAGACAATGCAACTGTTCGTACTTTCAACGATTTGGGTGAAGCTTTTGTGAAGCAGTACAAGTATAATATGGATATGACGCCTGATAAAGACCATCTGAGCTCTATGTCTCAGAAGGACAAAGAGACATTCAAAGAATATGCTCAAAGATGGAGAGAACTTGCTGCTTAGATTAATCATCCATTGGAAGAGAAAGAGATGACGAAGATTTTTTTGAAGACTCTGAGTTTGTTTTATTACGAATGAATGACTACCAACGCCCCCCAAGACTTTATCGAGATGGTAAATATGGGGATGAGATTGGAGGAATGAGTCTGTGAAGGATGTCTATCTAAAGAAGAAGTGTCATCCAACAAGAAATATGGGAGTGGGTTTGCCAAAAGGAAGGAAGGGGAAACCAACTCAGTATCTGTGGGGAGGTAGAGAAGGCCTCATGTCAGAGGAAACCCTCAACCGCGTCAGCACCAACATCAAGTTTCATCAGTAATTCCAGTGTTTTCAAACAATTCCAGCAATCAATCTATCCCGATTCCGCAACAACAACATCAAAAACAACCGCAACAAAGAACCAACAACAACAACAATAATCAACAACCAAACTTCGAGAGGAAGAAGGTCTATTTTGACCCTATTCCTATGTCATATGCCTAACTGTATCTGTAACACCCTTCTAAAATACCCCAAAAATTAATTAAAATAATAAACATATAATCAGAGTAATAGTGCACCAAGGGTGTCACACAAACATTCCACACCATTTCAACAATATAACAATCATGCTCTTTTATTTAATTTAAATATAAAGTATTTGCACAATTACGCAGCGGATAGAGATCAACTCAATCATGCAAAACATGTAACATCACATGTAATTTAGTTCAACAACAACAACAATAATAATCAAAGTGTTCCCGCCCGATGTTACATCTATCAGAGCATGACCCACTAGGGAGACTACACTAGACTCCAAGCATTTGCTTCTACTCAACTCATTTCTCGTTACCTGAAAAATAGTTGTAAGGGTGAGTTCCTCAATCAATATAATAAGCATTATAAAACAACATGTAATGCCAAGTAATTAACACATCAATCACCCTAATTGCAATACACATCCAGTAATAGCTCATTGGCTTAAACATCATACTCAACATCAATATACAATACCAGTATAATCTCAAATCGTACTTAACAACAACACAACACACGTATAATATTGGAACACATCCATTCATATTATACGCCATACATATTTTTATGCAATGAGACTCTACACATGCGGTACCGACTATTCTTGAACATATAGTTCAAGCTCACCGATCCCTCCAGATACGGCTACTAAGCTCACTAGTCCCACTCATTTGAGGCCTAGTGACTCACTCACTAATTCCTCACCATGGGAATTAGCTACAGCCCCGAAGGCTAGACTATGCACACTAATCATCTAGTATGCAAACATCAACAACAAACCCACACTGGTTCACTCACTAATTCCTCACTATGGGAATTAGCTACAGCCCCGAAGGCTATGCCATGCATGCTAATCATCTAGCAATGCAACATCAACAATAATTCAAAAAAAACATATGCTCACACTCTGAGCCATGCAACAGTCCATTCACACATACATGCATAATATATACATTCACAGCATCATGTACATCATTATACATCATCAATCTTTCATCACATAAGCATGTCAGATTATGCCAAACAACAACCACAATATTAGTACATTTCAATATTTCATATACTGCTCAAAACAGCGGGAATTTATCCCTATTACACCATAGGCAACATAGGCCAACCCTCAATTAGGTACACCACATTTAAAAACAATAATTTTTCACTCTGCAACAGTGTTAACCGGTTAACGCCCCGGGTTAACCGGTTAACGCAGGCAAAACTCACTTTCTGGCAAAACGCAACAGCGTTAACCGGTTAACGCCCTGGGTTAATCGGTTAACGCAGGCAAAAACTCAATATTTTCACATTTCAATACAGTGTTAACCGGTTAACACCCTGGGTTAACCGGTTAACGCAGACCAAACAACAATTCCTGCGCTAACACACGGCAGAATGCAGAATTCCGCCGTTGGAGGACTTCCGGACCTCCGATTCCGATTCCGTAAACAGCTATACGATCGGGAAAACATTACTCACACAAATACCGATTTAATTTCAACTTTCAGCACAGTTCACCCAACAACATTTCAACATTTACAAATCCCAATTAGGGTCAAATTAACGGCTTATCACTACCCATGACATATTATCCCAAAATACCCATTAATCGACGATAACCCCCCTTACCTTAACAATCCGGCGAATCTTTGAGCTTCAAGCCTTTCCGTTCTTCAACCTTTGCTCTTCAGCTCCTTTCTCCTCTTCTCTGCCCTTTTCCCTTTTCACGATTTTCTCTGTTTTCACGTGAAATGTTTTTTTACTCCCAATGGGACTTTTTCCTTAATTCCAACTTATATATATTTTCCAAATAATAATTATTATTCCAAAATAATAATAATTCAAAAAAAAAATAAAATAATAATAATAAAATTTCCAATTATTTAATTAAATTAATAATTAAATTATTAACTCAATTCAAATAATTATTTTATTATTATCGGGGTGTTACAACTCTCCCCCACTAAAAGAGTTTTCGTCCTCGAAAACATACCTCAATCGAACAACTCTGGATAAGACTCCTTCATCTTACTCTCCAGTTCCCAAGTCACGTTGCCACCTGCTGGTCCTCCCCAAGCTACCTTCACCAAGGCAATCTCTTTACCCCGCAACTGCTTCAACTCTCGATCCTCGATCCTCATAGGTGATGTTTCAACAGTCAGGTTATCTCTCACCTGTACATCATCTATTTGGACTACATGCGACGGATCATGAATGTACCTCCTCAACTGAGACACATGAAAAACTTCATGCAAATTCGCAAGCGACGGCGGTAAGGCGATACGATAGGCTACTTCTCCTATCCTCTCCAAAATCTGATAAGGACCAATAAATCGAGGTGTCAACTTCTTCGACTTCAAGGCTCGACCAACACCAGTTATCGGAGTAACACGAAGAAACACATGATCTCCCTCTTGGAACTCAAGTGACTTCCTCCGCTTGTCATGATAACTCTTCTGACGACTCTGAGCAATTCTCATCTTCTCCTGAATCATCTTAATCTTTTCCGTAGTTTGTTGAACAATCTCCGGTCCGACCACAGCACTCTCACCGGACTCATACCAACATAAAGGTGTCCGACATCTCCTACCATACAAAGCTTCAAACGGTGCCATACCAATGCTCGAATGAAAACTATTGTTGTAGGTAAACTCAATCAAAGGCAAATAACAATCCCAAGTACCTCCTTTTTCCAAAACACAAGCCCTCAAAAGATCCTCTAGTGACTGAATCGTCCTCTCAGTCTGACCATCAGTCTGCGGATGATATGCAGAACTCAATCTCAGCTTAGTTCCCAAAGCCCTTTGCAAACCTTCCCAGAACTTCGATGTAAATCTAGGATCTCTGTCCGAAACAATACTAGACGGAATACCATGCAAACTTACAATCTTCTCAATATACAACTCAGCTAATCTCTCTAACGGATAATCCATTCTGATCGGAATGAAATGGGCCGACTTCGTCAATCTATCCACGATCACCCAAATGGCTTCAAAATTCTTACTTGTCCTCGGTAAACCAGAAACAAAATCCATACTGATACTGTCCCACTTCCACTCTGGAATAGCCAACGGTTGCATTAGTCCAGACGGCTTCTGATGCTCAATCTTTGACTTCTGACAAGTTAAACAAGAATAAACAAAACTCGCAATTTCTCTTTTCATTCCCGGCCACCAAAATAACTTCTTCAAATCATGATACATCTTCGTAGCTCCAGGATGAATACTTAGGCCACTACGATGTCCCTCCTCAAGAATACTCTTCTTAAGCTCAATAACATTCGGAATACACACCCGACTACCAAATTTCAAAACACCGTTCTCATCAACTCTGAATTCACCACCTCGACCTTGATTCACTAAAGTCAACTTATCAACCAAAAGCATATCGGATTTCTGACCCTCTCTGATCTCCTCCAGAATACCACTCGTTAACTTCAACATTCCCAATTTAACACTGTTGTGAGTACTCTCACACACCAAACTCAAGTCTCTAAACTGCTCAATTAAATCCAATTCCTTAACCATTAACATAGACATATGTAATGATTTCCGACTCAATGCATCAGCCACTACATTTGCTTTACCCGGATGGTAATTCAAACCAAAATCATAATCCTTCAGAAACTCTAACCATCTCCTCTGTCTCATATTCAGCTCTTTCTGATCAAACAAATACTTTAAACTCTTATGGTCACTGAAAACCTCAAATCTTGATCCATACAAGTAATGTCTCCACAACTTCAAAACAAACACTACAGCTGCCAACTCTAAATCGTGCGTCGGATAGTTCCTTTCATGAACCCTCAGCTGTCTCGAAGAATAAGCTATAACCTGCTTATTCTGCATCAACACACCACCCAAACCCAACAATGAAGCATCACAGTAAACTTCAAATGGTTCCGACGAACTCGGTAACGTCAAAATAGGAGCAGTAGTCAACCTTCTTTTTAACTCTTGGAAACCTTCTTCACATTTTGAGTCCCAAACAAACGCTTGCCCCTTTCTAGTCAACATCGTCAACGGTAACGCCAACTTAGAAAATCCCTCAATGAACTTCCTATAATAACCAGCCAAACCAAGGAAACTTCGAATCTCAGTAACAGACTTCGGAGCTTCCCACTTAGATACCGCTTCTATTTTAGAAGGATCAACAGCAACACCACCTCTTGAAATCACATGACCAAGAAAACTAACTTCTTCTAACCAAAATTCACACTTAGACAGTTTAGCAAATAACTGCTTTTCTCGCAGCACTCCTAAAACCACTCTCAAATGCTCAGCATGCTCTTCTTCAGATTTCGAATACACCAAAATGTCATCAATAAACACCACAACAAACTGATCCAAGTACGGATGGAAAATCCTATTCATGTACTCCATAAATACTCCAGGCGCATTAGTCACACCAAAAGGCATTACAGAATACTCATAATGTCCATACCTCGTTCTGAAAGCAGTCTTCTGAATATCCTCAGTTTTCACACGTATCTGATGATACCCAGATCTCAAATCTATCTTGCTGAACACACTCGCACCAACCAACTGATCCATCAAATCATCAATCCTCGGCAAAGGATACCAATTCTTGATCGTCACTTTATTCAGTTGCCTGTAGTCCACACACAACCTCATAGTACCTTCCTTCTTCTTAACCAACAACACTGGTGCACCCCACGGTGACACACTTGGACGAATAAACTTCTTATCCAACAAATCTTCCAACTGACTTTTCAATTCAGCTAACTAAACAGCAGACATACGGTACGGAGCCATCGATATCGGTCTAGTACCAGGTACCAATTCAATCGAGAACTCAACTTCACGCTCTGGCGGTAACTCATTCACTTCTTCCGGAAACACATCAGGAAAGTCACATACCACTGCTAGATCACGAATCACCAGTTTATCTTTAGCCTCTAAAGTTGCCAACAGCATAAACAACTCTGCCCCATCTGCCACTTCCCCATTCACCTGCCTGGCTGATAGAAACAGACTCTGCCCTTCCTCAGTCTCAGGAAATATCACCGTCTTATCAAAACAGTTGATATAAACTCGGTTAAACACCAACCAGTTCATACCCAAGATAACGTCAATCTGCACTAATGGAAGACACACAAGGTCTATCCCAAAATCTCTACCAAAAATATTCAAAGGACAACTCAAACAAACCGAAGTAGTAGTCACTGAACCCTTTGCAGGAGTATCAATCACCATACTTCCACGCGTCTCAGATATCTCTAACTTAAGCTTCACAGCACAATCCACAGATATAAAAGAATGAGTAGCACCTGTGTCTATAATAGCTATAAGAGGAAGGCCATTAATATAACACGTACCTCTGATCAAACGATCATCTGCCGAAGTCTCAGAACCTGATAGAGCAAAAACCTTGCCTCCTGACTGATTCTCCTTCTTCGGCTTAGGACACTGGGGACTGATATGACCCAACTCTCCACAGTTGAAACAAGTTACAGTCTTCAATCGGCACTCTGCAGCCAAGTGACCACCTTTCCCACACTTGAAACACTTCATCTCAGCACTGGTACACTCATGAACACGATGTCCAGCCCGACCACATCTATAACACTTAGCAGGAGCACTAGAGTCTCCCCCACTAGGCCTCTTCATCCCACTCTGCTTCTGAAAACCTTTGCCAGCTGCATACGGTTTTCCACGATCCATCTGATTCTTACCCTTCCTATCAACCCTCTACTGATAGCTCTCTGCTCTAGCCTTGGAATCCTGTTCAAAAATTCTGCAACAGTCAACCAAGTCAGAAAACACCCTGATCCTCTGATATCCAATAGCTTGTTTGATCTCAGGACGCAACCCGTTCTCAAACTTCACACATTTCGAAAATTCTCCAGCAGCCTCATTATAGGGAGTATAGTACTTTGACAGCTCGGTGAACTTCGCAGCATACTCAGTAACCGACCTGTTACCCTGCTTCAATTCCAAAAACTCTATCTCTTTCTTTCCTCTGACATCTTCTGGAAAATACTTTCTCAGGAACCTTTCCCTGAACACAGCCCAAGTAATCTCAGTATTCCCAGCAGATTCCAACTCAGTGCGGGTAGCAACCCACCAATCATCAGCTTCCTCTGACAGCATATGTGTACCGAACCTGACCTTCTGGTTATCAGCACACTCAGTTACTCTGAAGATCCTCTCGATCTCCTTCAACCACTTCTGAGCACCATCTGGATCGTATGCTCCCTTGAACATTGGAGGATTGTTCTTCTGGAACTCACTCAGTTGACGAGCAGCTCCCATTCCTACAACATTTGGATTCCCTCCAAGTACTCCAGCCAGCATACCCAGAGCCTCAGCAATCGCAGCATCATCTCTACCTCTTCCAGCCATCTCTATTCTGAAAACCCAACAAACCAAAACAATAAGTACTGATAGGGTTACACAACACCTATCCCGTACAGGGGAAACAGAATAATTACGACTCGACTCGACCGACTATGCTCTGATACCACTAATGTAACACCCTTCTAAAATACCCCAAAATTAATTAAAATAATAAACATATAATCAGAGTAATAGTGCACCAAGGGTGTCACACAAACATTCCACACCATTTCAACAATATAACAATCATGCTCTTTTATTTAATTTAAATATAAAGTATTTGCACAATTACGCAGCGGATAGAGATCAACTCAATCATGCAAAACATGTAACATCACATGTAATTTAGTTCAACAACAACAACAATAATAATCAAAGTGTTCCCGCCCGATGTTACATCTATCAGAGCATGACCCACTAGGGAGACTACACTAGACTCCAAGCATTTGCTTCTACTCAACTCATTTCTCGTTACCTGAAAAATAGTTGTAAGGGTGAGTTCCTCAATCAATATAATAAGCATTATAAAACAACATGTAATGCCAAGTAATTAACACATCAATCACCCTAATTGCAATACACATCCAGTAATAGCTCATTGGCTTAAACATCATACTCAACATCAATATACAATACCAGTATAATCTCAAATCGTACTTAACAACAACACAACACACGTATAATATTGGAACACATCCATTCATATTATACGCCATACATATTTTTATGCAATGAGACTCTACACATGCGGTACCGACTATTCTTGAACATATAGTTCAAGCTCATCGATCCCTCCAGATACGGCTACTAAGCTCACTAGTCCCACTCATTTGAGGCCTAGTGACTCACTCACTAATTCCTCACCATGGGAATTAGCTACAGCCCCGAAGGCTAGACTATGCACACTAATCATCTAGTATGCAAACATCAACAACAAACCCACACTGGTTCACTCACTAATTCCTCACTATGGGAATTAGCTACAGCCCCGAAGGCTATGCCATGCATGCTAATCATCTAGCAATGCAACATCAACAATAATTCAAAAATAAACATATGCTCACACTCTGAGCCATGCAACAGTCCATTCACACATACATGCATAATATATACATTCACAGCATCATGTACATCATTATACATCATCAATCTTTCATCACATAAGCATGTCAGATTATGCCAAACAACAACCACAATATTAGTACATTTCAATATTTCATATACTGCTCAAAACAGCGGGAATTTATCCCTATTACACCATAGGCAACATAGGCCAACCCTCAATTAGGTACACCACATTTAAAAACAATAATTTTTCACTCTGCAACAGTGTTAACCGGTTAACGCCCCGGGTTAACCGGTTAACGCAGGCAAAACTCACTTTCTGGCAAAACGCAACAGCGTTAACCGGTTAACGCCCTGGGTTAATCGGTTAACGCAGGCAAAAACTCAATATTTTCACATTTCAATACAGTGTTAACCGGTTAACACCCTGGGTTAACCGATTAACGCAGACCAAACAACAATTCCTGCGCTAACACACGGCAGAATGCAGAATTCCGCCGTTGGAGGACTTCCGGACCTCCGATTCCGATTCCGTAAACAGCTATACGATCGGGAAAACATTACTCACACAAATACCGATTTAATTTCAACTTTCAGCACAGTTCACCCAACAACATTTCAACATTTACAAATCCCAATTAGGGTCAAATTAACGGCTTATCACTACCCATGACATATTATCCCAAAATACCCATTAATCGACGATAACCCCCCTTACCTTAACAATCCGGCGAATCTTTGAGCTTCAAGCCTTTCCGTTCTTCAACCTTTGCTCTTCAGCTCCTTTCTCCTCTTCTCTGCCCTTTTCCCTTTTCACGATTTTCTCTGTTTTCACGTGAAATGTTTTTTTACTCCCAATGGGACTTTTTCCTTAATTCCAACTTATATATATTTTCCAAATAATAATTATTATTCCAAAATAATAATAATTCAAAAAAAAAAAAATAATAATAATAAAATTTCCAATTATTTAATTAAATTAATAATTAAATTATTAACTCAATTCAAATAATTATTTTATTATTATCGGGGTGTTACAGTATCCATCTTTGGTTCTCAAGAACCTACTCCAACCAAGAAATCCACCTCAAATTCCCGAGCCACTTCCATGGCGGTACAAGCCTGAACTCCGTTGTGCCTTTCACCAAGGAGCTCCTGGCCATGACATTGAAAACTGCTACCCATTAAAGTATGAGGTACAAAAGCTTGTGAAGAGTGAGATGGTGTACTTTGAGGACCATGCACCAAATGTGAAAGCCAATATATTGCCCGCTCATGGTAATGCTTCAGTCAATATGGTAGATGGTTGTCTTGGAGAATATAAGGTTTATGATGTTCGCCATATCAGACAACCTTTGGTTGCAATTCATAGGGATATCTGTTTCGTCAGTGATTGTGAGCATGACCATGATGGTTGTGTGATATCCAGCGTGAACCCTCGAGGATGTGTCATCGTCAAGAGGGATATTCAGAGGTTAATCGATGAAGGGCTTATCCAAATCTATCAGTCAAGGGAAGTAGATGATGTGAATGTGATAGTACCAGTGTTCAAGACCCCTTATCGGGTAGTAATTCAGTTTGACAGTAGCAGCAACAATAACATTAATAGATCGGTATCGTCGTTGGTTATACGGTTAGCGGACCCTGTCCTGTATGCATCCGATAAAGCTGTTCCCTATCAGTATAATGCCACCATGGTGGAGAATGGTCAGGAGGTTCCGTTGCCTGTGAAAAATTATGTGATAAATATAGATGATATCACGAAGGTGACCCATAGTGGTCGTGTCTTCGGTCCGGTCTTTCAAAAAGAGGTAAAAGGGGGTGCAGTTAGTAAGAAGGTGGATATGCCTGTGGTGAATCCAGTTAGTGCTCTAGTATGTCAGTCTGGTGAATCCAACAAGCTAAAGCCTAATGATGATGATGATGAGGTATTAAGATTGATTAAGAGGAGCGGGTTTAATATGGTGGAGTAGTTGCTTCAAACCTCGTCAAAGATTTCAGTGCTGTCTTTGTTGATGAATTCTGAAGCACACAAAGAAGCATTGCAGAAAGTATTAGAGCAAGCCTATATGGAACACGACATGACTGTGGATCAGTTTGACCATATTGTAGCTAACATTACTTCTTGCAACAATATGAGTTTTTGTGATGAAGAACTTCCCGAGGAAGGCAGAAATCACAATCTTGCACTACATATTTCGATGAACTGCAAAGGAGGATGCGTTATCTAATGTGTTGGTCGATACTAGTTCATCTTTGAATGTGTTAGCAAAATCAACCCTGTCCAGACTTTCTTACCAAGGCGCCCCGATGAGGTATAGTGGCGTGATCGTTAAAGCGTTTGATGTTTCTCGCAAAACCGTCATTGGAGAAGTGGACCTTCCAGTCAAGATAGGTTCGAGTGATCGTTAAAGCGTTTGATCGTTAAAGCGTTTGATATCCACCCGGACTATAGCTATCTATTGGGAAGGCCATGGATTCATGAAGCTGGAGCTGTAACATCCATTATACACCAAAAGCTCAAATTGATGAAGAACGACAAGCTTCTCGTTGTTGGTGGGGAGGAGGTGCTCTTAGTGAGCCATCTTCATCCTTTTCGTATGTTGAAGCTGAGGAGGAGGTTGGGACTCCGTTCCAAGCCTTGTCCATTGCTAAGGTCAAGAAAACTAGGGCACCCATGTCTTCTTTCAAGGATGCTCAGAAAGTTATTGAGGCGGGCAGTACAGATCAGTGGGGCCGTATGGTAGAGGTTACCGAGAACAAAAATAGAGCTAGATTGGGATTTCAACAAGGGCTATTCAACATCAAAGCTGGAAATGTGCAATCGAGTTTCCGCAGTGGAGGGTTCAACCATGGTAATGAACAACACTCAGCTGCCGTGATTGAAGATGATAAAGACGAAGATTGCGCCAACTTTGTGACGCATGTCAAGACTTGTAACAATTAGGCTGCTGTTGATATTCCTGTTATCATTCACCGCTCTAAGTAATTCTTTTTCATGTTTTAAGAAAAATCCTTCTCCTATGCCTAAAGGAGAAGTGAACATTGTTAGGCATTTTCAATTATCATTAATAAAATGCAATTCTATTCATCCACATCTATGACATTTTATTTTTACTTTTTTGCCTGTCTGAAAATGGTAATCACAAAAAACATAAATAAAAAAATAATAATTGTCCATCTGCATAATATTCGGTCATAATTCACTTCTCTAAAATCAAAATATCAAATCATTATGTAGGTTGGTTCCCAAACCCATTGAATACAATGATCCTACTCCCTCTCCAAACTTTGATTTCCCTGTGTTTGAGGCTGAGGAAGAGACTGATAAAGAGGTATCTGATGAATTATCTCGTCTACTTGAGCATGAGGAAAAATCCATTCAGTCATTCGAAGAGCAGATTGAGTTAGTCAACTTGGGTTCCGAAGATGATGCGAAGGAAGTCAAGATTGGGCCTCAATTGTGTCCAAAGGCTAAGAAGGGGTTGATTGATCTTCTTAGAGAGTATTCCGATGTGTTTGCTTGGTCCTATCAAGACATGCCTGGGTTAGATTATGAGATTATGGAGCATAGATTGCCGTTGAAGCCAGAATGCCCTCCGGTCAAGCAGAAGTTGAGAAGAACTCATCCTGATATGGAAGTGAAGATCAAGGAGGAAGTGCAGAAACAAATTGATGCTGGTTTTCTTGTTACCGCTGAGTATCCGCACTGGGTGGCCAATATTATGCTTGTTCCAAAGAAATATGGAAAAGTCCACATGTGTGTTGATTATAGAGATTTGAAGAAAGCTAGTCCGAAAGATGATTTTCCTTTTCCACACATTGATATATCGGTAGATAATACAACTAAATTCAAAGTCTTTTCATTTATGGATGGATTTTTCGGTTATAATCAAATCAAGATGGCGCCTGAAGATATGGAGAAGACCATATTCATTACACCCTGGGGAACATTCTATTATAGAGTGATGCCTTTCGGTTTAAAGAATGCTGGTGCAACGTACCAGAGAGCTATGACCACTCTTTTTCATGATATGATGCATAAAGAGATCGAAGTCTATGTTGATGATATGATTGCAAAATCAAGTGATGAAGAAGAACATGTTGAGCATTTGTTGAAGTTATTCCAGCGTTTGAGGAAGTACAAACTCCGCTTGAATCCCAATAAGTGTACTTTTGGTGTTGTAACGATAAATTCATGATCATCAAGCTATGGATAAGCTAGACATCAAATAACAAGAGTCGCCACCGCGCTTTTATTGTTTCTAAGGGAAAAGGTAAAAAGTACGAACAAAACCCAAAAGTAAGAAGTTTTCAAATCAAAACTAATAAAATGTCAGAGATTACAGGTAAGGAGGTTGGTTACACAGAGGGAAGGTGTTATCACCCAAAGTGTCCTAGGTACTCCTAGGGAGCCTTTTTTGTGTGCATATGTATTTGGTACAAAAATAATGTTTACAACCAAATAGAATGGGGGGATGAGAAAAGAATTCAATTAATTATATTTTTGTGTTTGACAAGACCTTCAGACTTGTGCCTACGTACCAACATAAAAATGAGGGATCAAAACCTCGTAGTTCGTGATACAAATTTCAAAATGGATGCATTGCTTTTAACAAAAATTAAGTTTGAAAGGCACAAAAGGCCTGGAAATGGTTTGAATGAGTTAGTTCATTTTGACTTTTTTGAAAGTTTAAGTCAAGTATAGTTAAGTTTATTTACAAATTTGATTTAACAAAAGAAGTTTGAAAATGCAATGGCATAAGACCAAAGTTTCTATCTTTTTGCAAAGTGGTCAAAGTTTAGAACAAAGTAAGTTCAATCAAAGAAGATTTTGAAAAGGGAGGGAGAGATTTTGAAATTAAAGAAATGAGGAGAAGATGAAGAGACTAATCCTATGCACAAAACTAAAAGTTAAGAGTTGAAAAGATCTGACCAATGGGTAGCAATCCAATAGACAAGAATGTTAATAGAAACCCAGAATTCCCTTGGACATATAAAATCAAACAACACACAAATGCACAATTATATTATCTTGAAGAGCAAAGGCATCAAATAAAGATAGCCACATCCAAGCTTTAGCCACTCCATGATCTTCTTCAAATTAGCCCATGTAACAGATGAATTCCACAAGCCACAGGTTCAAAATAACAACTTCACAATGATCATGTTGCAGATGAACTCAAAAGGATCTTAAATGATGTATTAGATGAAGTTCCAAATTACAAGCACTTGGTTTCACAAAAAGTTGGCATTGGCCAAGTCCTTTAGCATAGGAATGTTGCCTAAGTTCTAAGTCCATTTGTCCAAGATCAAGCCAACAGTCCACACAAAAGTTTTTTTAGGGTTTTTGTTATTATTGTGTACATTAATGGTCAAAGACCACACAAACAAGCAAAGTATATACAAACAAGATATATCACACAATATGGTCCAAATGGACAAAGTGAAAATTGCATTAACATAAACAATTAGAATGGTATGAATAATGGAAAATGAATAAAGGCTAAAATTAAAGGACATTAAAGTAAATGACTTGAAATTAAAAGTTAGTTGTTAATGAGTTAGAAGTTAGTATTGTTTTGCTTTTGCTTTTCATTTTTAAGTTATTCTTTGGAGAACACTCAACCCACTTATCACAAGCATGAATCCTTGAACCAAGACATCTTCCAAAGGAAGGAAAAAAGGCCAAGTTTCCACACAATACCATGAAAGAGGGGAGAATTACAATCTCACTAACTAGAATGCTATGCATTTTTATGTCACAAATTTAGCGCTATGTTAAGCAATCATAATTGGACTTATGTAGAAGTCACAACTATTTGAGGTTGGGCAATAGAATTTTGGTGTTAATGCATGTTAGAGACATAGTATCATGGACTATGCTTATGAAACATACCACACACAAAAAGAATATGCAAAAGAGGTGGCCTAATCTTATCCATACTTATGTTAATTTTTCAATCAATTAGCCTTAGGACTTTGAGATATCATAGGCCAAATGAAATGAATGCATAAAGAAGGGGAGTAAGATGAAGAGGGAGGGGAATGGATCAAAACTCAAATTGGTCAAAGGAGGACTTTTATCAAATTAATATCATCCATTCATTTTGGGAGATGGAATGTACATCCCATCAATCCCCTAAATCCAATGATATTAACTTGGAAAATTCAAATCAATCTTGACCAAGGCCCAACATCAAGAGTCAAACTCAAACAAGTCATCACAATTGGTCAACATAATTAATTGGCATTTATTCAAATTAAAAAGACTAAAATAATACATTTAAATTAAATATAGTTTCTCAAATTCCTTAAACCTCATCAAAACACCAAAGAAATGACCATGAAATTTATCATAGGTCAAACAAGGTCAAAGGACCTTGGAGAAAAAATTTCAGAATTTTTAAAGACTTAAAAGTATTTTTAAACAATAAAATATAATCACAAAATCAATTAAATCATGAAAAATATTAATAATGATCCAAAAAATAATTTTAATTCCGAATATGAAAGAGGAAATTATTTGAAATTATTTGGTGAAACTCTCATATTTTTTGGATCAATATTAAAATTAATATAAATTAATGAAACTAAAAGGAATAAAAAAAAATCAGAATATATGAAAAAATGTGAGCCACTTGATCTCATTAATTGAGGTGCAAGATCAAGTAGCCTAGAACGCGCGTTCCATGATGCACTACAATCAACGCGACATAGGCTTGGTAATCATAATGGACGCATGAGATTAAAACATTTTAAAACAGATCAATGGCTCTGAACACTTCCAGCGCATCGCCGGAGTCCAAAGGCCGGTCATCTTCTCCGATGACCCTAGCCGGACTGGTACACTCATCACCATTAAGAAAATGAAAAAGAAGGACATGATCTGAAAGAAAAAATGGCGTAGAGCACAAATCTGACCTCAATTTTAACTAACTCCACATATATAGAAAGATATGAGGAGTTGAATTTTGAGGTGTGTCAACTGAGTTGCTTCGATTTGATCTCTAAGCAACTCAATCTTCTTGCCTACATTGGTAGGACTTCAGACAACCAAAGATCCAAGAGAATTGAGTAGAATTGAGTAGAATTGAGAGAGAATCGAAGAGATGAAGTTTTCTGAAAATTACCTTCAATGCTATACAGTTCTTGATGTTGCTTGCTCCAAACACGATCTGATCACACTTGAGAAGCTAGCAGGAAATGATTAGAGAGGTTGCAAGGCTTTGGATCCTGGAGTTCTTGAATCTCCAACAGTTGAGATTCAAACTCAAATTTCAAATTGAAATTTATCCGGTTTTCCTTTAGAATGAGAGGGTTTCAATGGGGGGCAAAGCTGGCGCGCCAAGTGTGATTGAAATGAGCACAGAGGTCATGTATTTATAGCATGAATGAATGATATTTGCAAACTTCAAAATCTGTCAAAAATCAGCAATGTTGATGGCACGAGTGCATGGGCATGTACAGGCCCATGATGCAATGCAAAAAGGTCCAAAGTGATTCCAAATGAAGTATGAATGAAGCTTGAATGGCTAGGCATTGTGAAATAAAGTTTATGCAATTGATTCTTTCCAATGATGCAGCCCTGTTAAAGCCATGCATAGACCTAGCAAACCTCATCCAAAATGCATGAACTTGGGATCTTTGGAAAGCTTGGATCAAGGGGAACACGTTTGATGTTCAACACTTTTTCATTTGGAGTTTGGAACATGGAGAATTTTGAGGTGGAAGTTTGGAAATTTCAACATGTTGACATTTTTTCTAAGTGTCAAGCCATATATCTCAGTATTCCACCTTGCTTAACTTCTTATGTGAGCTTCAAATGAGAAACGTGTCTTCATCAAAGTTGTAGCTCTTTCAAAGAACTTAAAAATGGTGACCAATTTCATGTCATTTGGATTTGGAATGATAGAGTTATGCATTTTTGAAGTTTGGAAAAATCACTTGTTCAAGGGTATAGGTAAAAAATGACCTATAATGTAACCTCATATCACATGCTCATAAAAGTTGAATCAGCTCTCACTCCAAACATAAAAGTTGAAGTAGACGTTTTGAATTTGATTGTGCAACTTGGAAATATTTCATATCATAACAATTGAGCAAGTTATGGCATTGGGAAGTTGACTTTCAAATTAGGGTTTAGACAAAATGACCTATAATGTTTCAACATAGAAAATGATTTTTCAAGCAAAACTAGATCTAGGTATCAACATAAACGTTGTTTGGAATGTCATTTAGAGTAACTTTTCTCTTGGAATAATTTTCATATGGTAAAAAATGTAGGAGATAGGGTCTAGGGAGACCCAATTTTGATTAGATGAATTCATCTGGCCAACCACCATCAACCAACTTACTAACATTCAATTGTTTTGACTTTTTAGGCTCATGGTAGATCATATATGCATAAGATGATGAATTTTGAAGTGTCCCTTGAGGAATTTGATCAATTGATGAGATAGCTTATTGGAGAAGTTACTCAAGATACCCAGTCAAACTAGGGTTTCCAAGGCAAATCACCCTCAAACTCTTGAAGAAAATATGATCAATATAACATGTAGGAATTAATGGAACTCATATATGATGCTCATAACTATTCTTGGATCAATTCATGGTTGTGCTCTTTGTCATGAGGGTCTCAAACCCTAAATATAAACTTGATAGATCAATGGAGATCATGCCCTACCTACCAAAGAGTTAGGTAAATGCAAAGACATATTTTTGTATTTTGGTTAGTAAAATGATGATATACAAGTATGATACAATCACATAGTGCTTGGTGATCTCTCCCAAAACAAACCCAATGAAGGAGTGGTAAGGAGGATGCCAAGGTATGATCCCAATGCTAATGTGTAGCGGTGTATTCGTCGCTATATGATCTATCGATTAAATCATAAGCTAAGTGATACGTTGAAATTTTTCGAGTCGCCACCGCACTTTTATTTATCCAAAGGACTGGCTAAAAAGCGAACAAAAGCCTAAGAAGTTTTACACGTAGAAAACTAATAAAAAGATCAGAGATTCTGGGTAAGGGGTAAATTACGCAATGGGAAGGTGTTAGGCACCCACTACGTCCTAGGTACTCCTAGGGAGCCCTTTTCACACTTGTTGTACTAAATTGTTATTTGTTATGACATAAAGATTGTGCAAACATGATTGGGATGATGAGAAAAGAATATACATTTTATTATTATTGGGTTCGAACGGATGAACCCGTTGCCTACGTACCTTCCATCAAAGGTAAGGATCAGAACGCCGTAGTTCGGCTAAAAGATTTCCAAAAGTGGGTTAGGTTCAATTTTAAACACAAACCCTAGGTCTTACGTTATCCACGGGAGAAAACTCAACCTTATACAAACAAACAACGTCCACCATGTGAGAACAGCTTCAACTGGCCAGGGAGGGGTTAACCCTATAATAGGCGAGGAAGACTTATAATTCAATCACTAAAGACAGAAGGTGAGATTAACATCAACCACTAAGATAAATCAAACCTATAGCTCATGTATGAAAAGATTAATGGACAAAGCCAAAACAAGTGAATGAGTGGAATTACTGATTATGATTATGAAAATGAAGTCAAAGTATAATTAAGATCAATTCAAATAAGCATTATGAAATGGATTTTGGAAAAAGGTCAAGGACTTGAGTCCAGGTTTTTAGTTAGAAAAACATGAAGATGTTTGCACAACACTTATGTCACGTTTAAAAGATAAAGTGTGAAAAGTCTAGGACATAATGAATGATGAATGGATGAAGGATGGATAGTAAAAACTTCTTAGAAGGTTCACTTCTTGAGATCATATGGGAGATGATTCAAGTGTGTCCTTTGGAATGGCAATTAATAATAATAAACAAGCAAAGCAAGTAAAAGCGGATATCGGATGCCAATCAATGGTCTTATACCAATCTCCTAAAACAAAATGGGATATCAGAAGCCACTCAATGGACTTACACCGATCTCCACAGGCAAAGAAATAAAAGCGGATACCGGATACCAATAGATGGATTTACACCAGTCTCCTAAAACAGAACAGGATATCAGATGCCACTCAATGGACTTACACCGATCTCCTCAAAAGAAAACAAAAATGAAACAGGGAAGTCAACTGCCAATCTATCTGGACTTAGGTTAACTCCACAGTATGCTCACAGGAAATCCAATGCCACATCACTGGGACTTATAATGGATCCTCACATACAAGAACAAAAGAAACAATATGATCACAAGTATGCAAATGCCAACTTACAGGGACTTATAATTGCAACCTCACATCAACAAAGAAAACAAACTTATGATCACAGGAAAGCAGATGCCAACTTACAGGGACTTATAACTGCAACCTCACATACAACATCAAACAGATCAAATTATGATCACAGGATAACAGATGCCAACTTACAGGGACTTATAACTGCAACCTCACATACAACATCAAACAGATCAAATTATGATCACAGGATAACAGATGCCAACTTACAGGGACTTATAACTGTATCCTCACATACACACAGATAAACAGAAGATATGAGTGACCAATGAGGTCTTACACTCTATCCTTCCATATCACAGGAACAAATGCCAAAGCAATGGACTTACAATTGTCCTCAATGGGCACACAACAATGATAGCATCACAAAACAAATGAGATGATCATGCATTAATGGCAATTGATGATGATGATAAATGCATAGCATACAGGCAAGCAAGTGCATATGAAGCAATCAATCAATCAATGAATAACAAACAGCACACTCTATAGCCAAAACAATGGGGCTCACACAAGAGGGTTTGACTTTAAAAGTCCACTGTAATAGGTAAATGTCGCTCTTAACCTGGCCATTGAGGGGCTCAGGTGAAGCAGATGAAAAGGAGATGAGGGGTGTGCCTCATTGCTTCTATCTCATATCAGAGAGAGCATCAAAGAAAGTGTGGGAGTTCAGAAAGTAGGAACTCTCTCCACATTATTGACTCGATTGGATCTTGGGTATTTATCTCATTGCTTCAACCATGTAATGGGAGCAAGAGAGGACACACTGAATAGTGGGGGATAGATTGCTTATCCCTACCTTCCACCAATTGCCTTACTTGAAGGACTTTTCCTGCTTAGGACAATTTTAAACAAACACAGGCATTGCCTCTTAAGGAGGACTTCAGACAGTTTGCCCGGTCAAATAACAGACCGGGTCTCCAGACTACATGAAGAAGAAGTATTTATACCTCAAAGCAAATGCTAAAAAGCAAAGCAAGCAAGCAAGTTCAAAGAACTTAAGCAACTAAAGCACCTGTAAAAGTCAAACTCATTAGCAAACAAGTCAACAGTCAAAACCAAAAGGAAATGAACCAATAGTCACACAGCGGGACCAATTGTGCAAGGCACAAAGACTCAAGTATGAGTCACCTACAAAACAAATTGTTAGCACATCATATAATTCAACTCAAACAAATATTTGAATGATCCTCAAGGCATTAGTACTCAACCTGAAACAGATGAACTCAAACATAAGCTCAGAAGACCACTAGGACTAGCCTAGGGTCAAAGATGGAAGAAAAAGTCAAGGCAGCAAGAAAAAGTCAACCCAAACCAAATCTAAACATTCAAGAAGCATTCTCAATTGGATTCATAATAAAATCATGCATCATGGTCATTTCATATGCAAAAGGATGCAAAGCATGGCAAGAGAAGCATACAAAAGTCAACAGCAAAGACTTCATTCAAAAGTCAACTCAAACAACCTCAAAATTATGAAGTAAATCATACTCAATCCTAACATCTAGCATGGTAGACATGTAAAATTTCATGGCATTTGGATGAGAGGAAGGCAGTCAAATAAAATCATGAAGTCAAATCAAATTCAAGCAAGCATGGTGAAAGTCAACAAGCATGGGTCAACTTCAAAAAATCATATCAATTTGAAAACAGAAGAGAAATGAATGAGATTAACACCAATGCAAAGCTCAAAGAGTCTAGTTATCACATATGAAATTTCATGATCATACAATAAGATTTGAGAATTTCACAAAGGATTTGGCAAGGCATAGCACAAAAAGTCAACAAATGACCACATGTGGAAGAAAATTCTCAATCAAATGGAAAACAGCAAGATTAATTCCAAGAAAATTCATACACAAACTAGACATGTAAAGGATCATTCATGTAAAATTTGGAGTCATTTGGATGTAGGGAAGTGTGTGAACAAAAATTATGAAAATGCATGATCATGGTGTGACACCAAATGCAACACACAACTTCAAAAAATCATAACTATCAATCCACAAATGATAAATGCACAAACTTTATATGGAAATGAAGGTCAATGTGTGTAGAACAACCACAAAAAAATTCAAGGGCAAAGGATGCAACATGAGTATTTCACAATTGAAATGGCACAATGTATCATTTATGCACACATGTTGGAAAATCATTTATCATTTAAAATCCAGAACATGAAAAATTAACTAAAATTCACAATTAAATATTAGACTCATTTGTGAACATGTGGAAAAAATTTCATAATTTTTTGATAAAAAATGAATTAGAAAATAATTTTGTGAAATTGGGTGAAATATTGGATGAAATATGAAACAATAGGCATGGCAAATGGTCAAATAAAGTCAACCGGTGGCAATTGGGTAATTTCTGCCAACTTAAATGAAACGACACAGCATTGGCAAACAAAATGAAATGTTCTCATTGGCTGGAACCAATGGAACAGTGCTCATGCGCCAATGAGCTCAAAATTCTGAGTTCTAAAACCCTAGGGTTTTAACAGCCAGGCATGCTTCAAACTTTAAGTTCATGAGCAACAACCAACAAACAGCATAGCATTCAAACATCATCTCCAAGCTCAATATCAACTGAAATTCGAACAAACCAACCACTAACATGGCAATGGTGAGGTTCATACTACACACAAACAACAGCAACAACATGGCATTGTGGGAAAAAATCTGGGCAGAGTATGAGTTTGAACAACAGCAGTATGAATTCATCATCATGCAATCAAAACAGCAGCACATAACAGCATGGCATCGTGTTCATCATGTTATCATCATGCAAACATAACTAACAGCAAGCAACAGCATAAGTTCATCATCATGTAACTAAATGAAGTAAACAAAAGCAATGGTATCAACAACATGTAATATCATGCATTCATCAACCAAATTCATCATTAAAATCAACAGCACATGAACAACAGTATCAGCCAAAAAGATCATGGCCAACACAGTCAAACATCAATTATGTGGATTTTATGGTCAGCTTAAGACAGCAAAACAGCAGGGCATTATGAACATCAACATTATCATAACAGCAGCAAGCACACAATGGCAGGGCAAGCAGCATGATACCATCATCATTCAAACAGCAGACCAAATAACAGTACATGACAGCATACAACAGTATGGATTTCAGGACAATTCAAATGGGATTTCCAAAACTACAGCAAGGTAATGGCAACATGGTGTAGCAAGCAGTAGGTTCATGTGATCAAAAACAAACAACAGCCATCAACAAGAGTCTGGAAAAAGATTGAGGTTTATGCGTTTGGTTGTGGCAGCAACAGGTCAAGCTTATGTTGTTCACCCAACAGCAAAGTTCCAACAGCAAGGAAAACACAATATGGCAATGGTATGGACTCTCATACAATTAAAGCAATAGTAAACCAACACAAAACAAACATGTTCATGGGAAGTTTGGGTATATTAAGACAGCAAATCAGCAGCAGGGTTTGTTGGGTTTAAACACAACAGCAACAACCATCATCATGCAATTAAACGAGCACAAATCATGAACATTAGCACCATGCATCATCAGTCAACAACAGCACAACAGCATATAACATATTGCACATGGAACATAGATTTTCTAGGCATGGTCAGGTTTAAACAGCAGAGCATTGCACATTTTCATTGAAAACTCATCATTAATCGAAAAACAAACAGCAAGGCATATAGCAGGACATGACCAAACAACAAAACAGTATCAATAATCCAACAGGCCAAAACAACAATCATCATGGAACATCAACCAACATTGGAACGAGCATGCTCATGGGAATGTTTATGCTGCAACCCAGACAAAAACAGACAACAGCACCCAACAATATATAGCATATTTCACAACTGCAGCATAATGTGTTCATCAAAATCATCATCAAACATCAATCCACAACAAAGCAAATGTTAATCATGAACACAAAAACTGGACAGGGCAGGTTGTAGCAGCAGCATAATTCATTCATCAGTCTACAGCATGACTAACAGCATAACAATATGGATTTACAAATACAAGCCACAACAGCCAATAAACTTCACAATTCTCTGGATTCTCATGCAGACCTTAGGATCTCTACTAGCAGCCAAACATACAGCACCCAACAATATGGATTTTAGCAATAGCAGCACATGACCATAAGGATTTTTGAGCATGTTCAAGGTTGCAATGACAGCAGGGCATTAACAGCATGGTTAAGCATCATTCAATAACAAAGCAAGACATGAAACATGGGAAAATTCTGTGCATATTCATGACTCAAGCATAACAGTAGCAACAACATCAGGTTCATGCTCATGATTCAACAGCAACTCGAAATCAAACAAACATGAGAACCACATAACCACATTCATAATGCTTATGCAACATAAATCAACAGCTACCAACACACATGAACTAGATTCTTGAAGCAAAAGGGCTAGGGTTTAACAGCAACTTGCCTTCATCATCAACATGAACTCAAAATTCGAAATATCCAGAAACAAAAAATAAGCATATCAATGTGATCCTTATGCATCATACATACCTAATCAAGTCATAATTTTCATGAAAATCTCAGCATCACAGCAAATCGATGGAAAGCACATTCAAGCATACAAATGAAAACTCATATTTCTCTCAGCATAACCAACCATTTCAAGTAAATGAACACTCATTAAAATCAGTATTTAAGGATCTTTCACAAACATAGTATGGCATGGCAAAAGAGAAGATAGATTACTTACTTGTTTTGGAAGAAAATGTTGAAACAGTAGTGCTTTGGTCGATTCAAGCTCAAACAGCTGGAGATGGTGCTTGGTAGTGAAGGATGATGAAGCTTGTTCAGCTCAAACTTGCTTTGAAACTTCCACCACTCGAATTGCCATTGGAGATGCTTTGAAGATGCAGAGCTTGAAAGAGGGTTACAGTTGAGAAATGATGTGCAAAAACAATCCCAAATGATGTTTAGATGATGGAGGAAACAAGGTTATTCGAGGGTTTTCAAGGGTTTATGCAGAAAAAAGCCACTTGCCAAAAATGCAAGAAGAGAGAATGAGGGTTTTTGGTCTGTGGAGGCTGTGAACACTAGGGCTGCAAATGTCAGAAAAGAGACTTTATATGTCTGTTTTAGATTGGTTTAAGGAATGATAAGCTGGATTAGCTTAATGAGCTCCATTTGCCAAAATTGCTAACTATGCACAAAGTGGAAAATGGGAGGTGTTTGTCTGCTTGAGTGGGCTTGGACAGACTGCAAATGGACATTCAAATTGCTGTTTTGTGTGCTGCAGACCTGCTGTACTTGCCTTGCTTCTCTTCTCACCAATTGCTAAAATTGCCAAGATTGTACTATGGTTCAAAATGGTGGTAAAATGGTGATGTGATGATGGTTTTGGACTTTGAGCAAATTACAAATAATATATGAAACATTTCCCAATTGGCAAAAATGAGAAAAAAGTCCTAAATCAAAAAGTCAACTATGAGTCAAACCTTGAATTTTTAAAGGAATTGGTCCAAAAATGCCATTTTGATTGGCAAGGTTTTAGGTCATGAAATTTATATTTTTGGAAAGAGAATGAAAAATGTGGTCTGTAGGAAAAAACCCCACCAAATTTGGCCTTATGGTTTGAGAGATATGGCTTGTTGAAGTTCAAAATTTGGTGAAAATGATTTGATCATATCTTGACAACCACACATGGGATTTTGATGTTCTTGGACTTTTTGAAAATGGGAAGACAAGATCTTCAACTTTCATGTTGGGCAAAAATTCATTTGAAGCTTGTATCATGATGTAAGTTTAAGATCAAGAAGTTTCCATTTTTGGCAGTTGAAATTACAGGTCCACTTTCTATTTCTGGAAAATTTCTGATTTCACTTGATTTTCTTCCATGATGAGGTTGAACATGATAGATGAGATTTATACAAGCATGAATGAACTCCTTCAGATCAATTCTATCCATCAAATCTCTGATTAAATCAACTGTTGACCAAGTTTGACTTTTCTAGGGTTTTGGACTGATTGATGCACTTCTGATGAATTCCAAACCCTAATTCCTTGAGAACTTGTCTTCAAATGATGTTTCAAGATGTATGAACTTGTGATTATTGATCATGATGCCCAAATTCCACAAGAATGGCCATCATCCATTGCTTTGACTGATCAATGACTGACTTTGACCTAATTGCTGATGATTGCTTCCACTGCAAGCAACAAGGTTAAACAGACAATATTTTTGTACTTTTTGAATGATAAACATATGAAAGCAAAGATATACAAATGCAAAGTATGCTTGGTGATCAAGAAACAAACCCACAAGGCAAATCAACCCACTAGGAGGGAAGCAAAGGCATGCAATGATCCTTGAGGTTATGATATGAATGATATGGGCCATGAGGGATCTTAGGGCCCAAAATTGGGGTCTTACATAATGCATATGATGAAATTTCATGAGGGATCTTAGGGTCAAAATTGGGGTCTTACAGCTGCCCCTATTTAAGGACATTCTAACCGAGGAGGCGAAGGTTAAAATCTTTATGTCGACTCAGTAGAATGGGCTAAAATAACAACATATAGAAACAAATTTTGGTCCCTAAGAGACCTCATGATGCATATGATATGAATGCAAAAGTAAATTCTTTGTGGGAAATATTGCCACAAAGGAAAAGAAATCAGAGAGACTGAAAGTCCGCAGGAGTATAATGTATTCCGTAAGGAAAACTCATTGGGGAGACCGAGACTCTGGGGGAAAAATGAGTTATGCGTAGGCCATGTTACAACTTAAAACTGTTGGGGGACTAGAGGAATTCCATACAAACATGGAAAAGACTCAGCTTGGGAACAACAACATCTGCAGGGGATACAAGTAAGTCAGGATAAAACTGAAATACTTGAATCACGCAGGGAAAGCGATTTCACTAAGGAAAAATGCACTCAACTCAACTGGGGAAGAAATAAACTTCAACACAGGAAGAGCGGAAATTTATTATCCACTACCTGTTATTGGGTGAGGAGATAATAAAGATCTGACAGATAGGACATTCGTCATCGATTAGGATGAACATATCAAGGATGACTCGTTGAGAAAAGCCAGGAGGGAGTATTCGTTACCGGTTACTGGGTAAGAATAGCCTTGATGGGGAAAACTGCAGAAAATGGGGTTTACAACTACCAGTTACTGGGAAGAAGACCAAAGGTGAAAATATCCTTCATCAGTTAGGATGAACATATCAAGGATAGACTCAACAAGGAAGAAAATCCCTCATCGGTTAAGATGAACATATCAAGGATAGACTTGCCTGGGACTGTCAAGGAGGATATCCGTCATCGGTTAGGATGAACATATCAAGGATAAACCAACTGAATAAAAAGTATGAATTAAATCTATCAAATGCTGGATAAAAGACCATCAAAGAGAAAATCCATCACCGGTTAAGATGAACATATCAAGGATAGACTCTGTGAGGGGAGAAAATAGGAATTACATCTATTAGTTACTGGGTAGAATACCATCAAAGAGAAAATCCGTCACCGGTTAGGATGAACATATCAAGGATAGACTCTGCGGGAAAAAGTAGGGTTTACAACTACCAGTTACTGGGTAGGATACCACAAAGAGAAGGAAACCCGTCATCGGTTATGATGATCATATCAAGGATTAACTCTCTAGAGAACACAATAGGGATTACAACTATCTTTTTACTGGGCAAAACACCAAAGGTGAGAATATCCGTATCGGTTAGGATGAACATATCAAGGATAAACTTAGGCAGGGGAGAGAAAGATATCCGTCACCGGTTAGGATGAACATATCAAGGATATACTTCCTGGGGAATCAGAAATAAGTGAATCCACCGGGGATTCCACTGCTGGGAAAACTGGGATACTTTTGTCGGGTATTGGGCAAGAAGTAACAAACTGCAAACTAAGAAGAATATTGCCAGTTACTGGGTAATAGGCTCTTAGGAGACTCAAATCATCTATCTAGGTAAGAGCTAGAAAGAAAAAGTCAATCAAGACTCAACCCATTGAGGACATAATTCAAGGGGAGAGGTTCCATCCAGATAAACAATTGGAAAGGAAACTGAAGTAATGACCATCCACAGGGAACAACTAAGTGGGGAAGAGGAGAAAGGTTAAAGTCTTTCTGCCTAAGGGGCTGACACTCTACAATTGAGGGAGGACATACACTGAACTCGTATGGGGATAAAGTACCGCCATACAGAGAATGAGAATCTCAAATCGATAAATCAATCAAATATGATGGTGCCAATATGCAAATTATGAGATTATATGAATGTATATGTATATATATATATATGTATATATTATATTATATATATATATATATTATATATAATATATTATATATATATATATATATATATATATAATATATATATATATATATATATATATATATATATATATAATATATATGTATATGATGATTATGCTGACAAAACGATCACGAAGGATACAAAGGTGTCGTAAAGAATTTGAATCATCGGTACAATCCTTGGTCAATCCACAAAAAGAGGGAGACAACTGCTCGAGAACAGAGAAATCAACAAACCAAAGGCTCAAATCTAGCCGAGGGAGGAGATCTATTGAGGAGAGGAATCATCATCGAGTCTGCAGGGAATTTTAGGTCAATGTCATATTAAATGGGAGACAACCATACAGAAGATAAACACAAAACAGCTGCTCAGAAACCAGGTGGAAACTCTGAATGGGAGCGAGTCGGATGGTGACTGGTGGGGAAACCAATGCCATCTACTGGAGAAAACATCTTACTCTACTGAAGATCAACCCTGTCGAAGAAACGCGATCTCCGTTGGGGAACACAAAAAAACTGTCGGGGAAATAACACGCTGCATGGTACTGAATCAACCAACTCAGTTAGGGAAAAGAAATTGGAACTCCGCTAGGGAACAAACACTTCGCAGGAAAATCGAATCAACACAGACAACTAGGGATACCCGAAGGGTTAACTGCTTGGGGGACCTCTGATGCTTAGCACTTAAGGACTTGCTGCTCTTTGAAGTGCTGTTGATACTTCCTTTTAATTTTCTTTGAAAATTTCTTGTTTTTATATGTTTTAAGAAAAAAGATTTTGATTAAAAATTTTAAATTTAGAAAATGATCATAATAAAATTTAAACTATTAGTTGAAGTAAATAAGAGTAGAAACAATTGGACAAAAGTTCAACTTTATTTAATGGGATGGTAGTCTGTAAATGACAAGACTCCATAGATTTTTACAAAGTTGAAAATGGTAATTTACATGGAAAAGGGGTACATTGAATACAAATGATCCTTAATCCTTCTACCAAGTCTTGATATCCACTGTGCTCTTGACCGCTACTGGGATGATGAACCGGCGTCACCCTTGTGCTCAACTAAGGCCTTACTGATAATGGGCGATCAGTAGACTGCAGTTACTTGCCATAATCCCTAATTTTTGCATAAGTTGCCCCAAGGTGGGGTACTCAACTTATCGGGAATTTTGTTTTGTTTTTATGTCTCTAATTTTTGCCTGGATCGCCCTTTCGGGTTTTCAATCCACCGAGACGCTCTTTTTTGCCTAGGCCGCCCTTTCGGTTTTTCAACTTAGCGAGCTGCTCTTTTCTTTTTTTAGGCGAAGTATTTCTTGACTGCATCCGCGTTCACAGGACGAGTAAACTCTTCACCATCCATAGTTGTAAGAATCAAAGCACCGCCTGAAAAGGCTCTCTTAACAACATATAAGCCTTCATAATTAGGAGTGCATTTTCCCCTAGAATCTGGTTTGAAAGATAAAATCTTCTTGAGCACAACGTCACCTTTTCTGAACACACGAGGTTTGACCTTCTTATCAAAAACTTTATTCATTCTTTGCTGATATAACTGACCATGACACATGGCAGTTAATCTCTTCTCTTCAAGCAAATTCAGCTGGTCAAACCTAGTCTGACACCATTCAGCCTCAGTCAACTCGGCTTCCATGAGCACTCGCAATGAAGGAATCTCAACCTCTACGGGGAGCACTGCTTCCATGCCATATACAAGAGAAAAAGGGGTTGCCCCTGTTGAAGTGCGGACGAATGTACGATACCCATGCAAAGCAAACGGGCGCATCTCATGCCAATCCTTATAAGTGACAACCATCTTCTGAATAATCTTCTTAATGTTCTTATTCGCAGCTTCAACATCCCCATTCATCTTGGGTCTATAGGGAGAAGAATTATGATGTGCAATCTTGAAGTCTTTGCAAAGAGCTTCCACCATATTGTTATTCAAGTTCGATCCATTATCGGTAATGATTTTACTTGGCACACCATAACGGCATATGATTTGATTCTTGATAAACTTTACAACAACTTGCTTGGTTACATTTGCATAAGATGCTGCTTCAAGCCATTTTGTGAAGTAATCAATTGCCACCAGAATGAAACGATGTCCATTTGAAGCTTTGGGCTCAATCATCCCAATCATATCAATTCCCCACATCTGAGCAAAACCATGTCGATGTTTCTCTTGTACAGTATATCATCGTTCAAGTAGAAATTACCGGCTAATCTTCTCAAAGTCTTCTTATCCTTCAAAGATGCCCCATGCGGGTAAATCTGACTTTGGAGGAAACATTTGATGTCGTAATACCCCGACTTCTCATCTTTGATCTCTTCAACAGCAAACACATGAGCTGGCCTATCAAGACGCATCACAGACAAATTGGGAACTTCATTCTAATACTTTACCACAATCATTGACGCCAATGTTGCAAGAGCATCTGCCATCCGGTTTTCATCTCGAGGGATATGATGAAACTCAACCTTTGTGAAGAAAGTTAAAATCCTCCTCGCATAATCTTTATATGGTATTAAACCGGGTTGATTTGTCTCCCATTCAACTTTGATCTAATTCACAACCAAAGCTGAATCTCCAAAGACATCCAAATACTTGATTCTGAGATTCATGGCCTCTTCAAGCCCCGTAATGCAAGCTTCATATTCTGCCATGTTGTTCGTACATTTGAAAGTCAATCTACCTGTAAATGGTAGATGCGTGCCTTGAAGAGTAATGATCACTGCCCCAATTCCATTTCCATATTAATTAACAACTCCATCAAATACCATGCCCCAACGGGAACCAGGTTCTGGCCCTTCTTCAAGCAATGGTTCATCATAATCTTTCATTTTCAAGTACAAAATCTCTTCATCAGGAAAATCATACTGCACTGACTGGTAATCTTCAATTGGTTAGTGAGCCAAATGGTCAGCCAAGATACTACCTTTGACCGCTTTCTGAGATCGGTATTCGATATCATACTCTGATAACAACATCTTCCAACGAGAAATCCTCCCAATTAACGCAGGCTTTTCAAATATATACTTGATTGGATCCATTTTGGATATCAACCAAGTGGTATGATTCAACATATACTGATGCAGACGCTTAGCATCCCAAGCCAATGCACAACAAGTCTTCTTAAGCATAGAATACCGAGTCTCACAGTCGGTGAACTTCTTACTGAGGTAGTAAATTGCATATTCTTTCTTTCCAGTCTCATGTTGCTTCCCAAGAACACAACCCATACTATCTTAAAGCACAGTCAAATACATGATCAACGGTCTTCCTTCAACAGGTGGAGACAAAATTGAAGGCTCAAGCAGATATTCCTTGATACTGTCAAAAGCTTTCTGGCAGACTTCGGTCCAATCACAAGACTGATCTTTTTGAAGAAGCTTGAATATAGGCGCACATGTGGCAGTCATGTGGGAAATGAATATGGAAATATAATTCAAGCGGCCGAGAAAATCTCTGTCTTGCTTCTCAGTTTTGGGCGCATGCATCTCTTGTATTTCTTTGACCTTGGCAGGATCAACTTTAATACCCTTATCGCTGACAATAAAGCCCAACAACTTACCAGAACGAACACCAAAAGTACACTTATTGGGATTCAAGCGGAGTTTATACTTCCTCAAACGCTGGAATAACTTCAACAAATGCTCAACATGTTCCTCTTCATCAATTGATTTAGCAATCATGTCATCGACATAAACTTCAATCTCTTTATGCATCATATCATTAAAAAGAGTAGTCATTCCTCTTTGGTAAGTTGCACCAGCATTCTTTAGACCAAAAGGTATCACTCTATAACAGAATGTTCCCTAAGGTGTAATGAATGTGGTCTTTTCCATATCTTATTGTGCCATCTTGATCTGATTATATCCAGAAAATCCATCCATAAACGAAAAGACTTTGAATTTAGCAGTATTGTCTACCAACATATCAATGTGTGGTAAAGGGAAATCATCTTTCAGACTGGATTTATTCAAATCTCTATAGTCAACACACATGCGGACTTTTCCATCTTTCTTCGGCACAGACACAATATTGGCCACCCATTGCGGATACTCAACAATTACAAGGAAACCAATGTCAATCTGCTTCTGCACTTCCTCTTTGATCTTCACAGCCATATCAGGATGCGTTCTTCTCAACTTCTGCTTGACTGGCGGGCATTCTGGCTTCAACGGCAATCTATGCTCCACAATCTTAGAATCCAAACCAGGCATGTCTTGGTAAGACCAAGCAAACACATCTGAATACTCTTGAAGAAGATCAATCAACCCCTTCTTGACATCTGGACACAGGCGAGACCCAATCTTGACTTCCTTCATATCATCCTCGGAACCCAAGTTGACTAGCTCAATCTGCTCTTCGAACGGCTAAATGGTCTTTTCATCTTGCTCAGGAAGACGAGATAATTCATCACTCACTTCTACATCACTTTCCTCCTCGGCTTCAAACATAGGGAATTTAAAATTTGGAGAAGGAGAAGGATCATTGTATTCAATGGGGTTAGGAACTAACCTGCATAATGATTTGATATTTGATTTTAGAGAAGTGAATTTGTGACCAAATATTATGCAGATGGACAATTTATATTGTTTATTTATGTTTTTTGTGATTACCATTTTCAGAATAAAGCAAAAAGTAAAAACAAGACATCATAGATGTGGATGAATAAAATTAATTTTATTAATGATCAATTTGAAAATGCCCAAACAATGTTCACTTCTCCCTTAGGCATAAGATAAGGATTTTAAAAACCATATAAAGCAATTACTTAGATCGATGCAAAATAACAAGAATATCAACAACAATCCAATTGTTGCAAGCCTTTCCATACGTCACAAAATTGGTGCAGTCTTCCCCTTCGTCATCCTCTAGCACAACAGCTAAGTGTTGTTCATTGCCATGAATGAACCCTCTGCTAGGGAAGCTAAGTTGCATATCTTCAGACCTTACAGTTGATGAACCTTTCTGGAACCCCAAACCGGTTATGCCTTTGTTGTCGGAGACCTCTACCATGCGCCCCCACTGATCGACATCGCCTTCTTCCACAATCTTCTTAGCATCTTTCAATGAGGACATAGGTGCCCCGACTCTCTTTTCAGCAGCAATGGATAAGGCTTGGAACGAAGTTCCAACCTCATCCTTAGCTTCAACATAAGAGAAAGATGACAGGTGGCTAACTAACAACACCTTCTCCCCACCAACAATCACAAGCTTTCCATTCTTCACAAATTTAAGCTTTCGATGCAAAGTTTAAGTAATAGCTCCTGCCTCATGAATCCATGGCCTTCCCAATAAGCAACTATAGGCCGGATGGATATCCATTACTTGAAAAGTAATCTGGAATTCACTCGGACCTATCTTCACTGGAAGGTCCACTTCACCTATCACTGTTTTGCGTGGACCGTCAAAAGCTTTGACGATTACACCGCTATACCTCATATGCGCTCCTTGATATGATATCTTTGACAATGTTGACTTTGGAAGTATGTTCAAGAAAGACCCAGTGTCAACAAGCACATTCTACAAAGCATCATCTTTGTAGTTCATAGAGATAGGCAAGGCCAAGTTATGATTTCTGCCCTCCTCAGGGAGTTCTTCATCACAAAAGCTGAGATTGTTGCAGGAAGTGATGTTAGCCACAATATGATCAAACTGATCCACTGTAACATCATGTTCCACAAAAGCTTGCTCGAGAACTTTCTGCAGTGCTTCTATGTGCGCTTCTGAGTTCATGAGCAGAGACAACACTGAGATCTTTGAGGGGTTTGGAGCAGCTGCTCCACCACATTGAACTCACTTCTTTTGATTAACCGAAGTACCTCATCATCATAGTTAGCCTTCAAATCGTTGGATTCACCAGACTTACCCTTTGAAGCACCAACTGGATCTACAAAAGGCACTTCTACCTTCTTTCCAACAACTGATTCTTCTTTATCTTTTGGGAACATCGGCCCAAACACTCAACCACTGCGGGTCACCTTGGTAACATCAGCAATGCTCACCACAGAGCTAGTCGTAGGTAACAATACCTCTTGACCACCTTCTATCTTTGTAGCATTATACTGGTACGACACAGCTTTATCAGATGAATACGGGACTGGGCCCGCTAACCGTATAACCAACGGCGATACCGATCTATTGTTGACATTGTTACTGTTGCTACTGTCGTACTGGATTACCAATCTCTCTGGCTGCTTGAAAATGGGCACTATGACATTCACATCGTCATCTACATGACGAGTTTGAACAATCTAAATCATGCCTTCATCCATCAGTCGATGGATGTCTCTTTTCACAATTTCACAACCCCTCGGGTTAATACTACATATAACACAACCGTCATGGTCATGTTCACAATCACTCACCAAACAAATGTCCTTATGCATCTGCACCAAGGACTCCGGATAAAACGCATATCAAAAACCTTAAACTCGCCAGGGAAACCATCCACCATATTCGCAGAAGAGTTCCCATGGGCGGGCAATGGATTTGCTTTCACATTCGATGCACGGTCCTCGAAGGACACCATTCCACTCTTTATCAGCTTCTGAACCTCATACTTGAGCGGATAACAGTTCTCTATATCATGTCCGGGTGCCCCTTGATGAAAAGCACAACGGAGTTCAGGTTTATACCACCATGGAAGTGGTTCTGGAATTTGCGGCGGGTTTCTTGGTTGGATTAGGTTCTTGAGAACCAAAGACGGGTATAACTTTGCATAAGACATAGGAATTGGGTCGAAAGAGACCTTCTTCCTCTCAAAGTTTTGTTGGTGATGATTGTTGTTGGTATTATTGTTGTTATAGGTGTTTGTTCATTGATTAGGCTGTTGTTGTTGACGCTGTGGTTGTTGAACTGGTGTTGATTGTTGATTAGAAAATACAGGGATAACTGAAGATACTTGATGATGATGTTGACGGGATGGTGGATTCCTTCTGATCCGAGGCCTTCTCTGCCTCCCACTGCTTATCGCATTTGCTTCATTGTCCTTTTTCTTCCCAAAATTGCTACCATACCTCTTACTCGAAGATACTTCATCCTTCGACAAATGTCCCTCTCGGACTCCTACCTCAAGCCTCATCCCCATGTTTACCATTTCAGTAAAGTCACTAGGGGCACTAGCAATCATTCGTTCATTATAAAATAAACTCAGAGTTTTCAGAAAGATCTTTATCATCTCTTTTTCTTCCAAAGGAGGAGTGATCTGGGCAGCCAACTCCCTCCATCTCTGCGCATACTCTTTAAATGTCTCCTTATCCTTCTGAGACATAGACCTCAGCTGGTCTCTATCAGGCGCCATATCCACATTGTACTTATATTGCTTGACAAAAGTCTCTCCCAGGTCATTGAAAGTACAAATGCTTGCACTGTCTAATCCCATATACCAACGGAGCGCATCACCGGTCAAACTATCTTGGAAGTAATGAATTAATAGTTGATCATTGTCGGTTTGAGTAGACATCTTACGAGCATACATCACTAGATGACTGGTTGGACAAGTGTTCCCTTTATACTTTTCAAAGTCAAGCACTTTGAACTTCACCGGGATCTTGACGTTGGGCACTAAACACAACTCGGCAGCACTCTTTCCAAACAAGTCCTTACCTCTTAGCGTCTTCAATCCCTTGTGCAACTTAAGAAACTGCTCATTCATTTCATCCATTTTCTCGTAGACATCTGTACCCTCAGATGGCTCGGAGTGATAAATGGTGTCCTCTACACGAGGTAAGGTGTGCACAACGGGAGGTGGCACAGACATGATCGGGCTAGATGCCGACATGGAAGCAAAAGTAGGCGCAAAGCCTTCAGGCATGAAGTTCAGAGGCATTCCCCACGGTAATCTGGCAGACATGGTAGGCACAAAATGAGCGTTAGCAGCAGGCATGGCAGAGGTAGCCACCTCTGAAATAACATTCCTTTGAGGAGGAGTTGTGGGAGTTGGGGAAGATTGGCTCTAAGCAACCAACACTGACTCCATCATCGCAGTCAGTCGGGCAATCTCGTCCTTCAACTCTCTGTTCTCTTGCTCGAGATATTCCATGATTCTGATATGATTGGCGCGAGTGTTGTACCGATGAGTCATCTTGGCTAAAGCACAGAAGAAACACCAATGAGACATCTGGCGAAAGAGAAACCTGCTTATGCAAATGATGCATGAAATACAATGCTTGTTTATTTATTTTTATTTTCAAGGAACTTACTATATCATTTGCAAACATATATATATATATATATATATATATATATATATATATATCAACAATTGCAATAATGTTTATATGACCAAAAATATCTTTTCATTTATATAATTGGAAGGATTACACTAAGTACAATTTCAGAAACCAAAATAAAAATACAAGAGAAAAGGAGACTAGTCATCCTAAGGATCCTTAACAACAGTGTCAGAAGACCTAGCTGAAGGCACGTACTTCCTTCGAATGCAACGGATCTCAGTCTCAAAAGAAGCCTTCATCTAAGTCTTCTTAAGGACAAGCTGATCAATAATCTTCTTCCAAGCAACGGAAGGCTGAGGCATGTTAGAAGATGAAACCTCTGGCTCTCTTTGTCTCTTCGTCACTCGGTCTTCAAGTAGCTCAATAAGTGCATCTTTGTCCTTAGACTCCAACTACAACTCCTCATGCTTCTTTCTCAAAGCACGGAAACGCTCTTCCCACATATCTTTCTCTTGCTTCATCTTGATGAGTGCGTCTTCCAACTCCTCTACATCTTGGTTAGGGAGAGTTAATGGCTCAACCACAACCATAGACATAGGTCTTTCACAAGGATAAGGCATCTTCAACTCCAAAGCTCTCTTCTTCACCCAAAGAGTGTAAGCCTCCAAAGCTACACAATTGCATGGACCAAGCTCGGATCTTCCTTTCCTATGCACATTATGCCAAGCATGCACAATCTTCTACTTCAAATGTTAGGGATCTTTATCCTCTTGATAAAAAAGACCTTTTAACAAAGTGTTATTAGGTTTGTCTCTTAAGGGGAACCCAAGTTGACGACGAGCCAAAGCAGGGTTGTAGTTTATTTCTCCTTGTGTACCAATGAGAGGCACATTAGAGAATTCACCACAACTATCAATAATCTCCAAACTGCTTAAAGGCGGATCATACCAAACTATATCATCATTAGTGAGAGACATAAGCCTCTGAGAACACCTTAGACATTATTTGTTCTCCATAAAAGCAGGTGTCTGAGGCAAGTGTGAAATAAACCACTTATATAGAAGAGGAATACAGTAGACAATAGTTCCACCACCCTTAGAATTCCTTAGATGCAAAGAGAAATACATATCACCCAACAAAGTAGGCACATGATTCCCAATTAAGAAAAGTCTAATGGCGTTAACAGCAACAAAACTGTCAATGTTAGGGAACAAAGCTAATCCATAAATGAGCAACACAAAGATAGCTTCAAAAGCGTCCACATTACCGGCTTGAGCAAAAGCAGTAGCTTCCTTGATGAGGAAATCAGATGGCAACCCAAACAATCCTCCTTTCTTCACCCAATGAGCCTTTATCTCAGACTTCTTCAAGTGGAGAGCTTCAGCAATAAGATTAGATCGGGGAATCTCCTCCAATCCACTAAAAGGCACTCTACTAGAAACAGGTATCCCCAAAAGATGAGAATACTCCTCCATGGTAGGTACAAGCTGAAAATCTGGGAAAGTGAAACAACGGTAGAGAGGGTCATAGAATTGCAATAGCACACTCAAAAGTCCTTCAACCACATCAGCAGACAAGATAGACAGAAGCTTCCCATGACATTGTTTGAAGTCCAAGGGATCTAATATAAAAGATGCTAGCTTCCTTAACTCTTTCAAGTTGGGACATCTGAAACTGTACTTCTTAGTGTTCCTTCGTCCACAATCCATGGTCTGAAAATATTTGCAAATAATACCTCAGTTCCTTGAAATTTTCGTGTGATGAATGTTATGATGCGCATGAATGCATGAATGCAACAATCACAAATAAGGGATCACACACAAGGCAAACAAACAAAGGTCAAGGGATGAATCAAGTCATTATCAAGATCAATCATCCATTTTAGTGGATTATGGTTTACACCTTATCAACACCCAAGTTCCATTGATATTGACAAGACTTGATTGGATCAACCAAGAATCAAGGGTTTGTTGTAAGTCACGAGCATGAAGTCTGGGTAAGAACCATCCCAAAGGAGTGAACTAAGGATAAAAACCTGTAGATCATGTTCTAAAAAGTTCCCAGAGTCTTAATTCCATCCATCGGATATTACAGGTTAAGATGACTGACTCATCGACGTATAATATTATCAAGAGAAACTCGTCTGAGTGTAGTATCGCGTAACAACTGTTATCAAGTCTACACTTGAACAGCTTCCGCACTACGTCCTAAATAGGCCAATAGGGGGTAAATGTTATACGGTCCTCAGCTTCTCGGACCCAAATCAGAGATAGTAATTGTCATACGGTGAACTGACTTTGTGTGTTTTGCTTTGGAAAGCAAATGTCGCGGATAGCAAGAGTCGCCACCGACTTTTCTTTTATCCCATAAGGAAAGGTGGAAAAGAACAGGAAAGACCTTAATTAGATTTTGGGTTTGGGAGGTACATTATACAAAGGGAAGGTGTTAGCACCCTTTGTATCCATGGTTATCCATGGGCTCTTAATTGCTTGATCACTTATGTTTGTCTGAAAAAAGTGTTTGTGACTTGCTTAGAAATGTTTTGAAAAGAGAGTTTAGCTTTGTAATGATTCTTGTACGAATGTATACAAAGTATTTATTTCTTTTAATTTTGAAAGCGGGTTAGAAAAATATAACTTGGCAATGATTCTAGTACGAATGTATACCAAGTGGTGATTTTCTAGTAATTGCAAAGTGTGAGGTATGAAAAATGTTTTAGGTTGTGAGCCAGCAATTAAGAGTTATACCTACCCAAGGTCTTTATGGGCATTTCCTATCCTTATGAGGGTAAAACTGTCCTTACTATTGAGAAGTAAGTAGTTTTATCCTTTGGATGTAAAAGGGACATCGTAGGGTCATCGATTGGTCATTGAGGGCAACATTTGTAAGGATACCTTAGCATTCGAAGGGACGATCATCATTTAACCGTAGGCTACACCGAAGGGTCATCGAGGGACAAAATCATATATTCGAAGGCAACATCCGAGGGACTATCATTTATTTTATAGGGACATGATGATTTAATCGAAAGGTCTTTGCTAAGTGTATCCCCACATTCGCGGGACATGACCGTAATACCGTAATACCGTAAGGCAACAAAGAGAGGCCCAAGATCACATATTCAAAGGCAATATTTTATAATCAATTAGGTAATTAGGATGAATCTCCACATTAAAATCAATTAAGTAGTTAGGAGGAATCTCCACATTAAAATCAATTAAGTAATTAGGATGAATCTCCACAAGGGTATCCCACAAATAAAGTGGAATACCTATCAAGCTACCTTTTCCGGGAGCATGTGAACCCTTACAAAATTCAGCAAACAGGTCAGAATACCAAATCAGGGTGCAATCGAGAATTGCACCACAAAAGAAATTACAACAGTAATAGGGTCAGGTAAACAATGCATGGCTGTGATAAAACATGTCAGATGAGCAAAAATCAGAACAGAAAAGTCAGCGACTGTCACGTTCGCTCCTGCTTCGCCTAGCGAAGGCTTAGCGAATGCTCGCTACATGCTCGCTTAGCGATGTGCTAGCGAGCGACTGCGGGTTCTGGTTTTGATAACAGTACAATTTCAGCAAGCTTCACACCCTATGACATCCATTACAGAGATTACATGGTTAAACACTCAAGATATTCATACATACTTAAATTCACGTGCAAAACTTAAGATATTTTTATAAATTCAATCATAATGCCATATGCAAATTAAGAACATAAAGCGGTAATAGTAATGCAAACCTGTTTGCAATTGTATTGCAACCTTGAATTGGCAAGTCGGATTGAGTTGGGGGGAGATGACCTTGGTGCAGATGAGGTTCCTTCAGGGTTTCCTTTAGGGTTGCTCTGAATTCTCTGGGTTAGCCTCCAGGGTTTGCTGTGCCTTCTTTCTATCTCCTCTTTTCGTTCCGTTTTCGTCCTCCTTTTCGTTCCCTTTTCTGACTGAAGTTGTGGTATTTATAATGCTCTTTTTATGACCTAATGGGCTCAGAATGAAGCCCAGAATTTTCTGGTATTCGCAAGCTTCGCTAGGCGAGTGGCATAGCGAAGGGTTCGCTAGGCGAAGGAATTGCTCGCCTAGCGAGCAAACCAGTTTAGGCCATTTTCTGGATTTCGTCATCTGTGTGCTAGGTCCTTGTTCTTTTAAGATCAATGCCTTGAAAAATAAGTTGGAGTGCCTTAAAAATGCCTTGTAATATTAACGGGCAAATTTTGGGGTATGACAGCTGCCCCTGTTCAATATTCTTGAACCGAGAAAGTTAGAATGGTGTGTACGCCATTCGTGGTCTGGAGGTGGAAGAATATTGAACACTTAGAATGCCCCAAAAATTTGCACTTCTTGATGGAGATGGGCTTAAAGATGCCATCCAGGTAGTCTGATGATGAGAGCTTCAGAGTGCGTCGTACGTTAGACGATATCTGAAAACATGGGTGTCATACCGGGTCATACGCTAGACCGTATAGTGAGTCATCCATTAGGCTGTCGACTTTACTGGGGAGTCAGAGTGTGTCATACGTTGCTGGGGATAAAGGATCAGAATGGATCATACGCTAGATCGTATCTGAATAGCAGAACTTGTCCCTTAGGCGGGTGACTTCACCGAGGATGAAAGATCAGAATGGACCATACGTTAGATCGTATCCGAGTTGCAGAATGAGCCGTCCCTCAGGCTGTATCTGAGGATGAAAGGGTAGTCGTACGCTAGACCACGTTTCAGAATGTACCGTACGCTAGGTAGTATCGGAGGAATAAAGATCAGAATGGATCATACGCTAGATCGTATCTGAGGGGATGAACATCCAAATGGGTCGTACGCTAGACCGTATTGGAACAATTGGAGGAACCATACGTTAGGCTGAATCTTGAATGTAATCGATAAAGATATCCGTCTGAATGGATCTTTATTTTGACTGTATCGGGAGGATAATTAACCTGAAAAATAAAGTTAGCTTCATGCCATGTCATGATGCATGAGATGTTTTATGCTTTCGAAAATAAATGCGAACAATGTATGTATGCGTATGCTGTGAAATGATGTAATGAATGAATTATGCATCTGAAAAGTTCTTCCAGGGGACTCTACTGGGGAAATAAATCTCAGTCTTCTAGTTGGAGATACTGGTATTGATGACCCTTTCTTAGCTGGGGATACTTGATTTCTGTCTGATGGTAGAAATATTCAACAAAGCCTGGCTGGGGATGGAGGAGATGACCCGTCCGTCTAGTGGTACCGATTTCTTCTGGGAAATAGCTGGTTTTTATTGGGGAATAGAATTAGCAACCGGATTCATTGGAACGCATGGTTAGACCTTCTCCTCGATCCTGAAGTCTTTTAGTAATTGTTGTTGCTATTTTATGCATGTATTTTCGATAAACATCAATCATATTCAAATGCATATATCAATTCGAATTAAATCAATGAACGTTTGTGCAAACAAAACAGAGAAAGTAAAACGAAAGCATTTTTTGGAAACAAAATTGTATTGATTTTGAAAGAGGGCCTATAAACAGGCAATTTGCGTACAAGGAGACAGAAATCCTAGTAAGAGGAAATCGTCAAGAAACAAAGAGAAAGCTATGCAGAAAAGTCCTATTGATTTTAATCCCACTACTGTCATTATGTCTTCAAGCCTCTCATCTCCTGCTGTCGGATAAAAGTGATTGGCTTGTTCAGTCCCTTTGACCTGGGTGAAACTGACCGAGAACGGGACATAGTCATACGCTCTAATCCCTAACTTTTTCCTGGACCGCCTTTTCAGGTTTTCAGTCCCCCAGGATACCTTTTTTTTTGCCCAAGCCGCCTTTTCAGGTTTTCGACTTGCCGGGTGCCCATTTTTATCTGTTTATCCCTAATTTTTGCCCGAACCCTTTTGGTTCGCCGGGATGCCCTTACTTTTGCCTAGATACGTCGACCTAGCGGGTCTCTTTTATGCGTAGTATTTTTTAACTATGCCCGCGTTCACAGGATGCGGGAAGTCTTCGCCATCCATTGTGGTAAGCATCATGGCTCCACCAGAGAATACCTTCTTAACTACAAATGGCCCTTCGTATGTGGGAGTCCATTTGCCTCTGGGGTCACCTTGTGGTAGAATGATACGCTTGATCACCAAATCGCCAACTTGATACACCTGTCTTTTGACCTTTTTGTTAAATTCCTGGGTCATGCGCTTCTGATATATCTGCCCATGACAAACAGCCGCGAGTCTCTTTTCATCAATCAAATTTATTTGATTGAGTCGAGTCTGAATCCATTCATCCTCATCTAAGTCTGCCTCTTTCATGATTCTTAGAGAGGGAATCTGAACTTCCACTGGTAAAACGGCTTCCATTCCGTAGACTAAAGAGAAGGGAGTTGCCCCCGTCGAAGTGCGATAACCGTGAAGAGCAAACGGTAACATCTCATGCCAGTCTTTGTATGTTACTGTCATCTTTTGTATAATCTTCTTAATATTCTTATTAGCAGCTTCCACGGCGCCATTCATCTTTGGCCGGTACGGAGAAGAGTTATGGTGTTTTATCTTGAACTACGTGCAGAGTTCAGTAATCATTTTGTTGTTCAAATTAGTGCCATTGTCAGTGATAACTCTTTCAGGAATGCCGTATCGACAAATGAGATTATTCTTGATGAATCGTGCCACCACATTCTTGGTGACAGAAGCGAATGAGGCGGCCTCTACCCACTTTGTAAAATAATCAATAGCAACAAGGATGAAACGATGTCCATTAGAAGCAGTAGGTTTAATCTCTCCAATCATATCAATGCCCCACATTGCAAAGGGCCAAGGAGCTGTCAACACGTTTAATGGGGCAGGAGGCACATGTACTTTATCCGCATAGATCTGACACTTGTGACAAGTTCTGGAGTGATGGTGGCAATCAGCTTCCATGGTAGACCAATAATACCCTGATCTCATAATCTTCTTGGCCATGGTATGTCCACTAGAATGAGTCCCAAAAATACCGTCATGCATGTCTTCCATAATCTTTTCTGCTTCCTTTTTATCCACACAGCGAAGCAGAGTCGAATCATGATTACGTTTGTATAATACTCCATTACTCAGAAAGAATTTAGCGGAGAACTTCCTCAGAAATTTTCTGTCATTGATGGATGCTCCTTCAGGGTATTCCTGAGCTTCTAAATATCTTTTTACTTCATGGAACCAAGGCTTCTCTTCTACTTCATCAGCGTTAAGTTCATAACAGTATGCTGGTTCATCTATTCGTTCAATAGTGATCGTGGGAGCTTCATTGTCCCATCGGACTCTGAACATAGATGACATGGTAGCCAATGCGTCTGCCAACTGATTCTCTTCTCGTGGAATATGTTCGAATGTAATCTTTTCAAAGTATGGGATTAATGTCAACACCCGCTCTCGATAAGGGATGAGATTCGGATGTTTAGTGTCCCATTCTCCTTTGATCTGACTGATTACTAAGGCTGAGTCTCCGTATACGCTTAAAAACTTGATTCTTAGGTCTATAGCAGCTCTGAGTCCCAAAATACAGGCTTCATACTCAGCCATGTTATTGGTACAATCAAAGCATAGTCTAGCAGTGAAAGGAGTATGGCAACCCTTGGGGGAAATGATTACAACACCAACACCATTGCCCAATGCATTAGAAGATCCATCAAAAACCATAGTCCATCGGGATCCCAGTTCGGGTCCTTCATCCGGTTCAGGTTCTTCATAATCAGTAACAAGCATGACATCCTCATCTGGGAACTCAAAATTCATAGATTGATAGTCATCCACTGCTTGATGAGCCAAATGATCAGCTAGCACGCTTCCTTTGATTGCTTTCTGGGTAGTATACTGGATATCATACTCTGTTAAAATCATCTGCCATCTTGCTATTCTTCCGGAGAGGGCAGGTTTCTCAAATATGTATTTGATAGGGTCCATCTTAGAAATCAATAAAGTGGTATGATTCAACATATACTGTCTTAGTCGGCGAGCAGCCCAGGCCAAAGCACAGCAAGTTCTCTCGAGCAGTGAGTATCTTGTTTCACAGTCAGTAAACTTTTTGCTAAGGTAGTATATGGCATGCTCTTTTCGACCAGACTCGTCATGTTGCCCCAACACACACCCCATTGAATTTTCTAACACGGTTAAATACATAATTAGAGGTTTTCCTTCAACTGGTGGCATCAGAATTGGAGGTTCTTGGAGGTACTTCTTGATTTTTTCAAAAGCTTCTTGACATTCATCATTCCATATCATCTCTTGATTTTTTCTCAGTAACTTGAAGATGGGTTTGCAGGTAGCGGTCAAATGGGAGATAAACCGGGCAATGTAATTCAAACGTCCCAAGAAACCTCTGACTTCTTTATCTGTACAGGGAGCTGGCATTTCTTGAATAGCTCTCACCTTGGCCGGGTCAACCTCGATTCCTCTGCCACTGACAATAAATCCCAAGAGTTTACAGGATCTTACTCCAAAGGTGCATTTGTTCGGGTTCAATCTCAGCTTGTATTTCTTCAACCTCTCAAACAATTTGTACAAATGGTCGAGATGTTCTTCTTCAGTATGAGATCTGGCTATCATGTCATCCACATATACTTCTATTTCATGATGAATCATATCATGGAACAAAACCACCATAGCACGCTGGTACGTTGCCCCGGCGTTCTTTAAACCGAATGGCATTACTTTGTAACAGAAAGTGCCCCATTGCGTCACAAACGTAGTTTTTTCCATGTCTTCAGGTGCCATCTTAATCTGGTTATAACCTGAGAATCCATCCATGAAGGAGAATACTTTGTGTTGAGCGGTGTTATCTACCAGAACATCGATGTGCGGAAGTGGAAAGTCATCTTTGGGACTCGCTTTATTCAAATCCCTGTAATCGACACACATTCGCACTTTACCATCCTTCTTCGGCACTGGTACCACATTAGCAACCCATTGGGGATAAGAAGTAAAAGCTAGAAAACCGGCATTGAACTGTTTCATAACTTCGGCTTTGATTTTCTCGGACATCTCAGGACGCATGCGACGAACCTTTTGCTTAACAGGATGATAATCTTCCTTCATCGGCAAACGATGTACTACTATATCAGTATCCAGTCCGGGCATGTCTTTATAAGACCAAGCAAAGATCTCAATATAGTCATGTAACATCTGAATCAATCTTTCCTTGACACTGTTTCCCAATCCTGCTCCTATTTTGACTTCTTTCCTGTCCACTTCAGTACCCAGATTTACAATTTCGATTGACTCTTCATGCGGCTGTGTAACTTTCTCTTCTTGTTGTACCAGTCTGGCAAGCTCTTCAGGTACTTCACAATCTTCCTCACTTCCACCTCGGTTTGGTAGATCGGATTTTCAAAGTCATAATTAACAGTAGCAGAACTATTATCAACAGGATCCAGAGTGGATATGGAGCTGCAATTCGTTACGTGAGTGTGTGTAAGAAAATATAGCTTGTTCGAAAGATGACAAGAAAGATAAAGAGCGCAATATTTGAATGCAAAACGTCCATTGATTTATTGAATGTGAATATGCTTATGAAAATGACAAAACCCTTAACAAATTAGCTATTGTGCCCCGGGCATAGACACAATGCTTTGAAACACTAAAATAGCAATAACAATTACTCCTGACTAAAGGAAATCAGGATAGTGTCTTCAGCCTTCCAATTGTCGAGTCCGTCACCAATTGTTGGGAAAATCCAACCATCCAAGTCATAATCGTTATCAGTATCTTCCACAGCATTGACAGTATCGTCATGATTAGGTAGGGGGGCAGTGATGACATTAGGAGTCTCCGGATGATCAGAGGTAGCCGCCTGTATCTTTCCATTTCGAATGCCGCGTTCAACATGCTCACCTGTTAATATAAGTTCAGTGAAACCCGATGAGGAACTCCTCAATAGATGGTTGTAGAATGGGCCAGTCAGTGTGCTCATGAACATGTCCACTAATTCTCGATCAGCCATAGGAGGTTTGACTCGGCCAGCCAAATCTCTCCATTTTTGAGCATATTCTTTGAAGCTTTCTTTAGATCCCATAGTCATATTCTGCAACTGTAGCCGAGTAGGCGCTAGTTCAGAATTATACTGGTAGTGCTTGTAGAAAGTTGTCGCTAAATCAGTCCAAGTGCGGATGTCAGAGCTTTCGAGCTGATAATACCATTCTAATTGTGTGCCAGACAGACTCTCTTGGAAGAAATGGATCCATAGTTTCCTATTAGTGGTATACGGCTGAATCTTTCTCACGTAAGCTCTCAGATGCATCTGAGGACAAGATGCCCCATCATACTTAGTGAAAGCGGGGACCTTGAATTTGCGGGGGATGACCACATCTGAGACCAGACCTAAGCTTTCGAAATCCAGACCGGGCACCTTCTGACCCTCCATAGCTAGCATGCGTTCTTCCAACAACCTATATTTATCATCTTTTGGAGAGTAATGTTCATTTTCATAACCTTCATTGTCGTCCTCAGGATTGAAAGGATCAGCATTCTCATCTTCCGAATCATCTTCTGTCTCCTCTTCTTGATCTTTCGGAATTCTAATCTTGACTCCTGCAGCCTGTCCTTTAAGCCTTCTTCTCGGATTAATGTAACTCACAACTTTCTTATCTTTCTTCTTCTCGAGCAAGAGAGCCTTCAGTTCCTCCTGCCCCTTGGATAAGTTCAAGATCATCTCTTGGAACTGAGCATTTTGAGCCTGGAGATCTTTGACAGTCTGTTCGAGGTCCATTTTTCTGTTTGGAGGAAAACCGTGAGAACATTGATCTCTTTAGAGTACCTGTTATGCAATGTTATGTCATGCTATGCAATGTATGAAATGTTTTCAATGTTTAAAGTCCTTGAAATGGTTAGTACAATGCCATGATGTTATGATGTTATAATGTTATGATGTTATGTAAGTAACAAGCACAAGCAAGTCACACAACAATCATTCCTAAGTTTTAAGGCTTGCATGAGTTCCATAGGTAAGTACCCTCCCCACTGAAGTTTGGTTGGTTCAACCTGTCCTAGAATAGTAACCGGGTTCTAAAAGGATCTCCAATCATTGACCTTCCCTTAAGTCCACTTCAGTGCAACACCAAGTGGTTGACTAAAGCTTCCCTAAAGTCCAATCTCAAAGAGTGTAGTATCGAGTCTCAACCAACCCCAGTCGGAACCGAAGTCAGTTATCTCACTACTTTCTAATGGCTAGGATGAGTCAATTAGGGTTCTAAAGGTCTGGTTAATGCTTTGATGACACCACGCAGACGCCAAATTTCTCCTCAAGTAAACATGAGGAACATCAGGACATCCAAAGTGTCACATTAATCGTAGCCATCATTTTAACCATTCCAGTATACGCCGGATAGTCGCGATGATCTCTTGCTACTTACCTAAGGTACACTAGATCCGGGTGTAGGATCTTTCACTCAAGCATAAAATGCCCAAACAATCCTTTAAAAGACAATTCAAATAAGTGATCCCTTTTTTTTTTTTTTTTTAAGGTAACCTCACTTTGTAATCCCCAACGGAGTCGCCAGTTCTGTCATACGGTGAACTGACATTGTGTGTTTTGCTTTGGAAAGCAAATGTCGCGGATAGCAAGAGTCGCCACCGACTTTTCTTTTATCCCATAAGGAAAGGTGGAAAAGAACAGGAAAGACCTTAATTAGATTTTGGGTTCGGGAGGTACATTATACAAAGGGAAGGTGTTAGCACCCTTTGTATCCATGGTTATCCATGGGCTCTTAATTGCTTGATCACTTATGTTTGTCTGAAAAAAGTGTTTGTGACTTGCTTAGAAATGTTTTGAAAAGAGAGTTTAGCTTTGTAATGATTCTTGTACGAATGTATACAAAGTATTTATTTCTTTTAATTTTGAAAGCGGGTTAGAAAAATATAACTTGGCAATGATTCTAGTACGAATGTATGCCAAGTGGTGATTTTCTAGTAATTGCAAAGTGTGAGGTATGAAAAATGTTTTAGGTTGTGAGCCAGCAATTAAGAGTTATACCTACCCAAGATCTTTATGGGCATTTCCTATCCTTATGAGGGTAAAACTGTCCTTACTATTGAGAAGTAAGTAGTTTTATCCTTTGGATGTAAAAGGGACATCGTAGGGTCATCGATTGGTCATTGAGGGCAACATTTGTAAGGATACCTTAGCATTCGAAGGGACGATCATCATTTAACCGTAGGTTACACTGAAGGGTCATCGAGGTACAAAATCATATATTCGAAGGCAACATCCGAGGGACTATGATTTATTTTATAGGGACATGATGATTTAATCGAAAGGTCTTTGCTAAGTGTATCCCCACATTCGCGGGACATGACCGTAATACCGTAATACCGTAAGGCAACAAAGAGAGGCCCAAGATCACATATTCAAAGGCAATATTTTATAATCAATTAGGTAATTAGGATGAATCTCCACATTAAAATCAATTAAGTAGTTAGGAGGAATCTCCACATTAAAATCAATTAAGTAATTAGGATGAATCTCCACAAGGGTATCCCACAAATAAAGTGGAATACCTATCAAGCTACCTTTTCCGGGAGCATGTGAACCCTTACAAAATTCAGCAAACAGGTCAGAATACCAAATCAGGGTGCAATCGAGAATTGCACCACAAAAGAAATTACAACAGTAATAGGGTCAGGTAAACAATGCATGGCTGTGATAAAACATGTCAGATGAGAAAAAATCAGAACAGAAAAGTCAGCGACTGTCACGTTCGCTCCTGCTTCGCCTAGCGAAGGCTTAGCGAATGCTCGCTACATGCTCGCTTAGCGATGTGCTAGCGAGCGGCTGCGGGTTCTGGTTTTGATAACAGTACAATTTCAGCAAGCTTCACACCCTATGGCATCCATTACAGAGATTACATGGTTAAACACTCAAGATATTCATACATACTTAAATTCACGTGCAAAACTTAAGATATTTTTATAAATTCAATCATAATGCCATATGCAAATTAAGAACATAAAGCGGTAATAGTAATGCAAACCTGTTTGCAATTGTATTGCAACCTTGAATTGGCAAGTCGGATTGAGTTGGGGGGAGATGACCTTGGTGCAGATGAGGTTCCTTCAGGGTTTCCTTTAGGGTTGCTCTGAATTCTCTGGGTTAGCCTCCAGGGTTTGCTGTGCCTTCTTTCTATCTCCTCTTTTCGTTCCGTTTTCGTCCTCCTTTTCGTTCCCTTTTCTGACTGAAGTTGTGGTATTTATAATGCTCTTTTTATGACCTAATGGGCTCAGAATGAAGCCCAGAATTTTCTGGTATTCGCAAGCTTCGCTAGGCGAGTGGCATAGCGAAGGGTTCGCTAGGCGAAGGAATTGCTCGCCTAGCGAGCAAACCAGTTTAGGCCATTTTCTGGATTTCGTCATCTGTGTGCTGGGTCCTTGTTCTTTTAAGATCAATGCCTTGAAAAATAAGTTGGAGTGCCTTAAAAATGCCTTGTAATATTAACGGGCAAATTTTGGGGTATGACAGTAATGCATAACCACAAATACTTGTGTGACATTTCCAAATCCAAAAGAGTCTCCACTGAGCAGATGGATCTCAAGCCAACTTGTTAAGGACTAGTCCACGCAAGTCGAACATGACTATACCATCCTCCTATCTTAATTGCACTCAAGTTCGGGTTAGAACTTATCTCACCACTCAGAGATCACCAAGCACAACAAGCAGATTATATCACACATACATATATACAAACATCACATATATATAAATATATACACACAAAAAGTAGGCTAAACCCACTAGAGACTACTCCCCAGCAGAGTCACCACTTAATTTCTGTAGCAATAAATTCATGATCATCAAGCTATGGATAAGCTAAACATCAAATAACAAGAGTCGCCACCGCGCTTTTATTGTTTCCAAGGGAAAAGGGAAACAGTACGAACAAAACCCAAAAGTAAGAAGTTTTCAAATCAAAACTAATAAAATGTCAGAGATTACAGGTAAGGGGGTTGGTTACACAGAGGGAAGATGTTAGCACTAAAAGTGTCCTAGGTACTCCTAGGGAGCCCTTTTTGTGTGCATATGTATTTGGTACAAAAATAATGTTTACAAACAAATAGAATGGGGGGATGAGAAAAGAATTCAATTAATTATATTTTTGTGTTTGACAAGACCTTCGGACTTGTGTCTACGTACCAATATAAAAATGAGGGATCAAAACCTCGTAGTTCGTGATACAAATTTCAAAGTGGATGCATTGCTTTTAACAAAAATTAAGTTTGAAAGGCACAAAAGGCCTGGAAATGGTTTGAATGAGTTAGTTCTTTTTGGCTTTTCCTGAAAGTTTAAGTCAAGTATAGTTAAGTTTATTTACAAATTTAATTTAAGAAAAGAAGTTTGAAAATGCAATGGCATAAGGCCAAAGTTTCTATATTTTTGCAAAGTGGTCAAAGTTTAGAACAAAATAAGTTCAATCAAAGAAGATTTTGAAAAGGGAGGGAGAGATTTTGAAATTAAAGAAATGAGGAGAAGATGAAGAGACTAATCCTATGCACAAAATTAAAAGTTAAGAGTTGAAAAGATCTGACCAATGGGTAGCAATCCAATAGACAAGAATGTCAATAGAAACCCGAAATTCCCTTGGACATTTAGAAGCAAACAACACACAAATGCACAATTATATTATCTTGAAGAGCAAAGGCATCAAATAAAGATAGCCACATCCAAGCTTTAGCCACTCCATGATCTTCTTCAAATTATCCCATGTAACAGATGAATTCCACAAGTGACAGGTTCAAAATAACAGCTTCACAATGATCATTTTGCATATGAACTCAAAAGGATCTTGAATGATGTATCAGATGAAGTTCCAAATTGCAAGCACTTGGTTTCACAAAAAGTTGGCATTGGCCAAGTCCTTTAGAATAGGAATGTTGCCTAAGTTCTAAGTCCATTTGTCCAAGATCAAGCCAACAGTCCACACAAAAGTTTTTTAAGGTTTTTGTTATTATTATGTACATTAATGGTCACAGACCACAAAAACAAGCAAAGTATATACAAACAAGATATATCACACAATATGGTCCAAATGGACAAAGTGAAAATTGCATTAACATAAACAATTAGAATGGTATGAGTAATGTCAAATGAATAAAGGCTAAAATTAAATAACATTAAAGTAAATGGCTTGAAATTAAAAGTTAGTTGTTAATGAGTTAGAAGTTAGAGTTCTTTTGCTTTTGCTTTTCATTTTTAAGTCATTCTTTGGAGAACACTCAACCCACTTATCACAAGCATGGATCCTTGAACTAAGACATCTTCCAAAGGAAGGAAAAAAGGCCAAGTTTCCACACAATACCATGAAAGAGGGGAGACTTAGAATCTCACTAACTAGAATGCTATGCCTTTTTATGTCATAAATTTAGCGTTATGTTAAGCAATCGTAATTGGACTTATGCAGAAGTCACAACTATTTGAGGTCGGGCAATAATATTTTGGTGTTAATGCATGTTAGAGACATAGTATCATGGACTATGCTCATGAAACATACCACACACAAAAAGAATATGCAAAAGAGGTGACCTAATCTCATCCATACTTATGTTGATTTTTCAATCAACTAGCCTTAGGACTTTGAGATATCATAGGCCAAATGAAATGAATGCATAAAGGGGAATGAGATGAAGAGGGGGGGGGGGGGGGGGGAATGAATCAAAACTCAAATTGGTCAAAGGAGGACTTTTATCAAATTAATATCATTCATTCATTTTGGGAGATGGGATGTACATTCCGTCAATCCCCTAAATCCAATGATATTAACTTGGCAAAATCAAATCAACCTTGAACAAGGCCCAAGATCAAGAGTCAAACTCAAACAAGTCATCACAATTGGTCAACACAATTAATTGGAATTTTTTCAAATTAAAAAGACTAAAATAAACATTTAAATTAAATATGGTTTGTCAAATTCCTAAAACCTCATCAAAACACCAAAGAAATGGCCATGAGATTTATCATAGGCCAAACAAGGTCAAAGGACCTTGGAGAAAAAATTTCAGAATTTTTAAAGACTTAAAAGTATTTTTAAACAATTAAAAATAATCACAAAATGAATTAAATCATGAAAAATATTAATAATGATCCAAAAAATAATTTTAATTCAGAACATGAAAGAGGAAATTATTTGAATTTTTTTGGTGAAACTCTCATATTTTTTGGATCAATATTAAAATTAATATGAATTAATGAAAATAAAAGGAATAAAACAAAAATTAGAAAATGTGAAAAACGTGAGCCACTTGATCTCCCTCATTAATTGAGGTGGCAGATCAAGTGGCCTAGAACGCGCGTTCCATGATGCAATGCAGTCAACGCGACATAGACTTGGTAATCACAATGGACGCATGAGATTAAAACATTTTAAAACATATCAATGGCTCTGAACACTTCCAGCGCATCACCGGAGTCCAAAGGCCGGTCATCTTCTCCAATGACCCTGGCCGGACTAGTTCACTCATCATCATTAAGAAAATGAAAAAGGAGGACATGATCTGAAAGAAAAAATGGCGTAGAGCACAAATTTGACCTTAATTTTAACTAACTCTACATATATAGAAAGATATGAGGAGTTGAATTTTGAGGTGTGTCAACTGAGTTGCTTCGATTTGACCTCTAAGCAACTCAATCTTGTTGCCTACATTGATAGGGCTTCAGACAACCAAATATCCAAGAGAATTGAGTAGAATTGAGAGGGAATTGAAGATATGAAGTTTTCTGAAAATTACCTTCAATGCTATGCAGTTCTTGATGTTGCTTGCTCCAAACACGATCTGATCACACTTGAGAAGCTAGCAGGAAGTGATTAGAGAGGTTGCAAGGCTTTGGATCCTTGAGTTCTTGAATCTCCAACAGTTGAGATTCAAACTCAAATTTCAAATTGAAAATTCTCAGATTTTCCTTTAGAATGAGAGGGTTTCAATGGGGGAAAAGCTGGCGCGCCAAGTGTGATTCAAATGAGCACGGAGGTCATGTATTTATAGCATGAATGAATGATATTTGCACACTTCAAAATCTGTCCAAAATTAGCAATGTTGATGGCACGAGTGCATGGGCATGTACATGCCCATGATGCAATGCAAAAAGGTCCAAAATGATTCCAAATGAAGTCTGAATGAAGCTTAAATGACAAGGCATTGTGAACTGAAGTTTATGCAATTGATTCTTTCTAATGATGCAGCCCTGTTAAAGCCATACGCAGAGCTAGCAAACCTCATCCAATATGCATGAACTTGAGTTCTTTGGAAAGCTTGGATCAAGGGGAACAAGTTTGATGTTCAACACTTTTTAATTTGAAGCTTGGAACATGGAGAATTTTGAGGTGAAAGTTTGGAAATTTCAACATGTTGAAATTTTTTCTAAGTGTCAAGCCATATATCTCAATATTCTACCTTGCTTAACTTTTTATGCGAGCTTCAAATGAGAAAAATGTCTTCATAAAAGTTGTATCTCTTTCAAATACATTCAAAATGGTCACAAATTTAATGTCATTTGGATTTGGAATGATAGTGTTATGCATTTTTGAAGTTTGGAAAAATCACTTGCTCAATGGTATAGGTCAAAAATGACCTATAATGTAACCTCATATCACATGCTCATAAAAGTTGAATTAGCTTTCACTCCAAACATAAAAGTTGAAGTAGACATCTTGAATTTGATAGTGCAACTTGGAAATATTTGATCTCATAAAAAGTGAGCAAGTTATGGCCTTGGGAAGTTGACTTTCAAATTAGGGTTTAGACAAAATGACCTATAATGTTTCAACATAGAAAATGATTTTTCAAGCAAAAATAGATCTAGGTCTAAACATGAAAGTTGTTTGGAATGTCATCTAGAGTAACTTTTATCTTAGAATCATTTTCATATGGTGAAAATTGTAGGAGATAGGGCATAGGGAGGCCCAATTTTGATCAGATGAATTCATCTGGCCAACCACCATCAACCAACTTACTAACCTTCAATTCTTTTGACTTTTCAGGCTCATGGTAGAGCATATATGCATAAGATGATGAATTTTGAAGTGTACCTTAAGAAATTTGATCAATTGGTGAGATAGCTTGTTGGAGAAGTTACTCAAGATACCCAGTCAAACTAGGGTTTCCAAGGCAAATCACCCTCAAACTCTTGAAGAAAATTTGATCAATATAACATGTAGGAATCAATGGAACTCATATATGATGCTCATAACCATTCTTGGATCAATTCATGGTTGTGCTCTTTGTCATGAGGGTCTCAAACCCTAGATATGAACTTGATAGATCAATGGAGATCATGCCCTACCTACAAAAGAGTTAGGCAAATGCAAAGACATATTTTTGTATTTTGGTTAGTAAAATGATTATATACAAGTATGATACAATCACATAGTGCTTGGTCATCTCTCCCAAAACAAACCCAATGAAGGAGGGGTAAGGAGGATGCCAAGGTATGATCCCAATGCTAATGCATATGATGAAATTGCATGAGGGATCTCAGGGTCAAAATTGGGGTCTTACAGGTGTTCGTTATGGTAAGTTGTTGGGCTTTATCATCAGTGAGAAGGGTATTGAAGTTGATCCTGCCAAGGTCAAAGCAATACAAGAAATGCCTACGCTCAAAACTGAGAAGAAAGTCAGAGGTTTCCTCGGCTGTTTGAATTACATCTCAAGATTTATATCGCATATGACTGCCACATGCGCGTCTATATTCAAGCTTCTTCAGAAAGATCAGTCTTATGATTGGACCGAAGATTTCCAGAAAGCTTTTAACAGTATCAAAGAGTATCTGCTTGAGCCTTCGATTCTGTCTCAACCTGTTCAAGGAAGACCGTTGATCATGTATTTGATTGTGCTTGATGAAAGTTTGGGTTGTGTTCTTGGTCAGCAAGACGAAACTGGAAAGAAAGAATATGCTATTTACTACCTCAGTAAGAAATTCACCGATTGTGAGACTCGGTATTCTACGCTTGAAAAGAATTGTTGCGCATTGGCTTGGTCTGCTAAGCGTCTGCGTCAATATATGTTGAATCATACTACTTGGTTGATATCCAAAATGGATCCAATCAAGTACATTATTAAGAAACTTGCTTTAACTGGGAGGATTGCCCGTTGGCAGATGTTGTTATCCGAGTATGATATTGAATACCGATCTCAAAAAGCAATCAAGGATAGTGTCTGGGCTGACCATTTGGCTCACCAACCTATTGAAGATTACCAGTCAGTACAGTATGATTTTCCTGACGAAGAGATCTTGTACTTGAAAATGAAAGATGGTGATGAACCATTGCTTGAAGAAGGGCCAGAACCTGGTTTCCGTTGGGGCATGGTATTTGATGGAGCTGTTAATCAGTATGGTATTGTCATTGGGGAAGTGATTATTACTCCTCAAGGCACTCATTTTCTGTTTACAGCTAGATTGACTTTCAAATATACGAAAAACATGGTTGAGTATGAAGCTTGCATTATGGGGCTTGAAGAGTCCATTGATCTTAGAATCAAGTATCTTGACGTCTATGGAGATTCAACTTTGGTTGTAAATTAGATCAAAGGTGAATGGGAGACGAATCAACCTGGTTTGATACCATATAGAGATTATGCAAGGAGGATTTCAACTTTCTTTACAAAGATTAAGTTTCATCATATCCCTCGAGATGAAAACAAGATGGTAGCTGCTCTTGCAACGTTGGCTTCAATGATTATGGTGAAATTCTGGAATGAAGTTCCTAATTTGACTATGATGCGTCTTGATATGCCAGCTCATGTGTTTGCTGTTGAAGAGGTCAAAGATGAGAAGCCAATGTATTTTGATATTAAATGTTTTCTACAAAGTCAAATTTACCCGTCTGGGGAATCTTTGAAAGATAAGAAGACTTTGAGAAGATTAGCTGACAATTTAAGAGAACTTCGATATGGTTTTTCTCAGATGCATGGATAGACATGAAGCATACATGTTGATGACTAAAGTTCATGAAGGTTCCTTTGGTACTCATTCCAATGGACATGCTATGGCTAAGAAGATATTGAGAGCAGGTTACTATTGGCTGACAATGGAATCTGACTGTTGCAAGTTTATGAAGAAATGCTACAAGTGTAAAGTTTATGCAGATAAGATTCATGTTCCTCCGACGATGTTGAATATCTTTTCCTCTCCATGGCCCTTCTCCATGTGGGGAATTGACATGATTGGCATGATTGAGCCTAAAGCTTCGAACGAACATCATTTCATTTTGGTGGCTATTGACTACTTTACAAAGTGGGTTGAAGCGGCATCGTACGCAAATGTAACTAAGCAAGTTGTTGTGAGGTTTATCAAGAATTAGATTGTATGTCGGTATGGTGTGCCAAGTAAGATCATTACTGACAATGGATCGAACTTGAATAACAATATGGTGGAAGCTCTTTGCAAAGACTTCAAGATAGCACACCATAATTCTTCTCCTTACAGACCTAAGATGAATGGGGTTGTTGAAGCTGCGAATAAGAACATCAAGAAGATCATTCAGAAAATGGTTGTGACGTATAAAGATTGGAATGAGATGCTTCCATTTGCTTTACATGGGTACCGTACATCCATCCACACTTCAACAGGGGCAACCCCTTTCTCACTTGTTTATGGCATGGAATTTGTGCTTCCCGTGGAGGTTAAAATCCCATCGCTGTGTGTCTTGATGGAAGCCAAGTTGACAGAAGCTGAATGGTGCCAGACCAGGTATGATCAACTGAATTTGATTGAGGAGAAGAGATTGACTGCCATGTGCCATGATCAGTTGTACCAGCAGAGAATGAAGAAGGCATTTGATAAGAAGGTCAAGCCTCATGTATTCAGAGAAGGTGACCTTGTGCTCAAAAATATTTTATCTTTCAAACCAGATGCTAGGGGCAAGTGGATTCCTAATTATGAAGGCCCATGTGTTGTTAAGAGAGCCTTTCAGGCGGTGCTTTAATTCTTACAAATATGGATGGTGAAGAGTTCACACGTCCTAGAATGTCGATGCAGTCAAGAAATACTTCTCCTAAAAAGAAAAGAACATCTCGCTAAGTTGAAAACCCGAAAGGGCAACTTAGGCAAAAAGGAGCGTCTCGGTGGATTGAAAACCCGAATGGGCGATCCAGGCAAAAACTAGAGACATAAAACAGAAAATTTATCCCGATAGATTGAGTACCCCACCTTGGGGAAATCTATGCAAAAATAGGGATTATGGCAAGTAAGCATTCAGTTGGTCTTCGATCTTGAGAATAGTTTTGAGCAAAGTCAATCAACTTTGATTCATCCTCAACCAAAGCCAAGAGCACAGTGGGAATTGAAGTTGGTAGAGGGATTAGTGATCATTCTATTCAATGTAGCCATTTTCCATGTAAAATTACCAGTTTTCAACTTTTGTAAAGATCTATGGAGTTTTGTCATTTACAGACTACCACTCTATTAAATAAAGTTGAGCTTTTTATCCAATTTGTTTCTACTCTTGTTTATTGTTCAGCTAAATAGAATTGAATTTTTTATGATGATAATTTTGAAGTTTTTGAAATAATAAAAATCATTTTTCTTAAACTAATAACAACAATTACTTTTAAAAAGCAATCTATTTCAGTAAGGAATATCAACAGTAGCCTGAGAACAGGCGAGTCCCAAAGTACGAAGCATTGTTAGTTTTCCCCAAGCAGTTGGTTTGGTCACTTTTTTCTCCCCAACGGCAAATCAGTTTCCCCAGCTGAGTTGGCGCATATTCTCAACGGTTTGTATAGATCCGACACATAGTTTTATTTTCCTCAAGTCCCCAACGGAGTTCACTCCTGATCCCCGCCAACACTGATTCTTGAGTAGTATTTTTGGTCCTCTACAAGGTTGTCTCCCATTTGGTATGGTGTTGACCTAAAATTCCCTGCAGATTTGATAATTCGGGTCCTTAGCAGATCTTTTATCCTTCCTCAGTAGTGTTTGAGATATTCAGAGATGGATGATCTATATTCATCCCCAGTTTTTCTCCAGTTGAAGCTTCCATCCTGTCGAGATTAGCCAAGTGTTGTAGCGATGATTCAGATCAGTGACATTTGTATCCTTTGTGATTGTTTTGTCAGCATAATCATCGATCATATATACATATACATCCATACATCCGATATTTCATTATTTATTGTTATTGCATTTGATTCCTTATTTTCTGATCCTCTGCTATGTTGATATTATTTTTCCATACAAATTTGGTGTGTCTGTCCTCCCTCAATTGTAGAGTGTCATCCCCTAAAGTAGAAAGAGTTTAACCTTTCTCATTCCCCACTGAGTCATTTCCTCGTGGACGATTATTATTTCAGCTTCTTCCCCAGTTGATTGTCTGGATGGAACCACTCCCCCTGAGTTATGTTCTCATCGAGTCGAGTCTCTATTTGACCGTTTCTTTCTAGCTCTTACCTAGATGGATACTTTTGGTCCCCCGAAAATTTATTTCCCAGTAACTGGTAATATTCTTTTTCGGTTTGCGAGTACCTTACTCTTACTCGATACCTGATAAAAGTAATCTACTTCCTCTTAATTTTCCCCCGTGGATTCGTTTTACGTCTCCCCGGGTAGTATATCCTTGATATGTTCATCCTAACCGATGACGGATATTCTTTCCCTTTGAGTCTATCCTTGATATGTTCATCTTAACCGATGACGGATGTTATCCTCTTTGTGGTTTTCTACCCATTAAAAAGGTAGTTGTAATCCATATTTTCATTCCCCAGAGATTTAATCCTTGATATGTTCATATTGACCGATGACGGATTTTCTCCCCTTTGCGGCCTTCTACCGAGTAATCGGTAGTTGTAAATCCTGATTTCCCCTGCTGAGTCTATCCTTGATATGTTCATCTTAACCAGTGACGAATATTCTCTTTTTGGTATTCTATCCAGTAACTGATAGATATAATTCCTACTTCTCTTCGGCAGTCTATCCTTGATATGTTCACTTTAACCAGTGACGGATATTCTTCCCCTTGAGTCTATCCTTGATATGTTCACTTTAACAAGTGACGGATATTCTCTTGCTTTGGTCTTCTACCCAGTAACCGGTAGTTGTAAATCCTATTTGATATTTTCCCCAACAAGTTGTTCTTACCCAGTAACCGATAACGAACATAGCTCATTTTCCTCAGCGAGTCATCCTTGATATATTTACCCTAACCGGTAATAGATGCCTCTCTGTCAGGGTATGTTATCTTCCTACCTAGTAATCAATATTGTATAATATACTTCTGGTACTCCTGTGTTGAAGTTCATTCTTTCCCAGTTGAGTTTGAGTGCATATTTCCTCAGTGAAGTCGTCAATCCCCTGTTTGGTTCGAGTCTTTCAGTTTTGTTCTGATTTACCCGCTTCCCCTGCAGGTTTTCCTCTACTCCCGGCCGAGTCCTTCAATTGATTTATTTTCATGGAATTCCCCTTGTGTCTCCAGCAGTTTTAAGTCGTGGTCTGGCCTACGCACAACCTTTTATTCCCAGAGTCTCTGTCTCCCTAGTGAGTTTTCCTTATGGAATGCATTATGCTCCTGTAGACTTTCAGTCTCTCCGGATTCTTTTCCTTTTGTGGCAATATTTTCCCCACAAAGATTCCTTTTAACATTCATATCATATGCATCATGAGGTCTCTTAGGGGCCAAATTTTGTATCTATTATTGTTATTTAAGTCCATTCTACTGAGTTGATACAGAGATTTTAACCTTCAATTTGGATATAAGTATCATATTTGGATCCCCATGATCTTCACATGTCATTTTGATCAAGAAATCACCAAGAGTTTGAAGTTTGTTTTCCTTGGAAACCCTAATTCATCTAGGTATCTTGTGTGACTTCCTCAACAAGTTTCTTCAATATTTGATCAAATATTTCAAGGTATACTTCATATTACATCGTCTTATGCATATATAATCCTCCATGAGTCCCAAAAGTCAAGAGAATGTCAAGCTAGCAAGATGGTTCATGGTGGTTGACAGAGAAAGTCAACTAGTCAAAACTGGGATTCCCTAGACCCCATCTCCTACAACTTTTGTCATATGAAAATGATTCCAAAGAAAAAGTTACTCAAAATGACATTACAAACAATTTTCATGTTTAAGTCAAGAGCTAGTTTTGCATGTAAGGTCATTGTTTATGATGAAAGATTATAGGTCATTTTGTCTGAACCCTAGTTTGGAGGTCAACTTCCCAAGATCATAACTTGATAATTTTTATGAGATGAAATCAATTCAAATTCCATGATCAAATTAAATATGTCTACTTCAACTTTTATGTTTGGAGGAAGTTCAAATTAAACTTGCAAATGCATGTGCCAAGAGGAAACATTATAGGTCATTTTGGGTCATTACCATTGAACAAGTGGTTTTCCTCAACTTCTAAAATGCATAACTCCTTCATGCCAAATCCAAATGAGGTCAAGTTTACGACCACATTGAAGAGGTTTAAAATATCTACAACTTTGGTGAAGTAACCTTTTTCATTTAAATTCCATAGCAAAAGTTATTCAAGGTGGAAGAAGTGAACATTTGACTTGGGACTTAGAAAATTTTCAAATATGTTTGATTTCCCAAAATTCCACCTAAAAATTCATCATGATCCAAGCTTCAAATGAAAAAGTGTTAAACATGAAAGTTGTTGCCCTTGATCTCACCTTTCCAAAAAGTCCATGATCAACTCATTTGGCCAAAGATTGAAGGACTTGTGCATGAGTGCAATGTGAAGTACCATTTGGAAGAATTTCATGATCCAATTCAATTCAACAATGCATGGCTTAATGCAACACCTTCAGCATGACATGTGCAGACGTTTGGACCTTTTCCAATCATTCTTTGAGATTTGTACACTTCCATGCAAGCTCATGGTGAAGGTTGCTATTTTTGAACATTGAAATGGAAGTGTGTAGAAAGCAATGGCATTGGCTATAAATACAAGAGCAATGGGATCGGAACTTCATCAACACCCTGCCCAAGCTCTACTAGACTGATCCAAACCCTCATTTCCATTGAATTTCTGAAGATTTCTCTTGAAATCGAGCTTGAACTTCATCTTCTGTTTGGAAGTTCAAACTCCAGAAATTCACTTCCCTTTTCATCTCAATTGGTTTCTGCAAGCAAGAGGAGGAGAAAGCAAGCAAATCCAGATCAAGATCAAGTGAAATTGGACCAACTCGAAGGTGATTTTTCAGAAACTTCATCTCTTCGATTCTCTCTCAATTCTTCATCATTCTTTGTGATTTTTCGTTGGCTAAAGTCCTACCAATATAGGCAACAAGATTGAGTTGCTTTGAGGTCAAATCGAAGCAACTTAATTCATGATCCTCAAAATTCAAATCCCTGTATCTTTTTATATACTTGGAATTGGAGAAAATTGAGGTCAGATTCGAGCTCCTGAGCAATTTTTATTTAAATCCATGTCTTTGTTTTTCATTTTGGTGATGGTTGGTGGTGGACCAGTCCGGTGAGGTCCACCGGAGAAGAAGACCGGAGCCCTAGCTCCGGTGATGTGTTGTCACACCTCTCAACCACAAGATCCATTCAAAATGTTTTAATCTTAGCCCTTGGTTCGGATTACCACGTGTACAAAGCATTTGACTTAGTGCATGGTGGAGCGCGCGCGTGTGGCCATCAGATCTGCCACCTCAATTAATGAGGGAGATCTGATGGCCCCTGATTTTCCATATTTTATGATTTTTCATTTAATTGTGTTATTTTGATTAATTCATATTAATTTCATTTTTAATCCAAAAAATATGGGACTTTCACCAAAAATCTTTAAATATTTTTCTCTTTCATTTTCTGAAATAAAATTATATTTTGGACAAATTTTGATATTTTTCATGAATTAATTGTTTTTGTGCATATTTTAAATTGTTCAAAAATACTTCTGACTTTTCAAAAATCATGAAATTTTTTGTCTAAGTTCCTTTGACCTTGTTTGACCTAGGATAAATCTCTCGGCCATTTATTTGGTGTTTTGAAGAGGTTTTAGGTTTTGACCAAACTAAATTTAATTTAAATGCATTTTTTATTTGATTTTTAATTGAGTAATTGTATAGAAATTATGTTGAGCCATTTTTATTGACTTGTGATGTGTGACTATGTGTTTGGGCCTTGGTCAAGGTTGATTTGACTTTTGTTAAGTTAAAATCATTGGATTTAGGGGATTGATGAAATGTATATTTCATCTCCCAAAATGAATGAATGGTTTTAATTTGATAAAATTCCTCCCATGACCAATTTGTGTTTCTCTCATCTCCTCTCCCTCTTCATCTTCAATCCCATTATATCCCATCCCTTTCATTAACCAATGAAATCTCAAAATCCCAAGGCTAATTGGTTAATCAATAACCTTGTGTTAGATGAATCAATACAAGTATGGATGAGATAGGTCCATCCCTTTGATTTTTTTCTTTTAGTGTGTGGTATATTTTAGGAGTTTGGTTCATCTTACCAAATCTCTAACATGCATTAGCACCTATATTTTTATTGTCCGACCTCAGATAGTTGTGACGTCTACATAAGTCCAATTACGATTGCTTAACATATAGATAAATTTGACCCTAAAGGCATAACATTCTAGTAAGTGAGATTGTAAGTCTCCCATCTTTCATGGTATTGTGTGGAAACTTGGCATTTTTTCCTTCCTTTGGAAGATGTCTTGGTTCAAGGATCCATGCTTGTGAATAGATGGTTGAGTGTTCTCCAAAGAATGACTTAATCAATTGTAAAGCAAAACTCCACTAACATCTAATTAACTTTGACTAACACTAACTATTATTAACTTTGATTTACTTTCAAGTCATTTACTTTATGCAATTTAATTTCAAGTCCTTTACCATTCATTTGTCATTTACATATCATTTAACTTGTTTATGTTTATGTCATTTTCACTTTGCTCATTTGAGCCATATATTGTGATTGTATATATTTGTTTGTGTATTTTGCTTGTGTTTGTGGGCTTAGGACCTTAAAATGCTTAATAAACAACAAAAACCCTAAAAAATGTTCGTGTGGACTGTTGGGTTTGATCTGAGCTTTTGGACTTAGAATTAGGCAGCATTCCATATGCAAAAAGGACTTGGCCAATGCCAACATTTCTGAGACCAAGTTATTGTGATTTGAGCTTTCATCTAATGCAAGTATTGTGATCCACTTGAGTTCAAATGCTACATGGTCTTGATGCAATTGTTACTTTGATCTCATGCTACACCTTATTCTGAGCAAAAATCAAGAAGTATTTCATCTGATACATGAGAAGACAAAGAAGACTGTTAGCTATGGATTTGTCTGCTTGGATGCGACCATCTTTATTTGATGCCTTACTCTTCATATTGCTAATTGCCTGCTGATTATTGCTTGATTCAAATTCTAAAGGGAAAGTGGGTTTTCTATATGACATTCTTGTCTGTTGGATTGCATCCCATTGGTCAGATCTTTTCAACTCTTAACTTTTAATTTTATGCTTAGGATTAGTCTCTTCATCATCTCCCACTTCTTAAATTTCAAAATCTCTCCCCCTTTTCGAAAAACTTTCTTTGCTTGTGATTTTAAAACTTAGACTTTATTGCAAACTAGAAACTTTGACCTTATGCCATTGCCTTTTTTTAAACTCTCTTCTTAAATCAAACTTGTAAATGAACTTAACCATATTGGCTTAAAATTTTAAAAGACAAAAGAACTGACACTCATTCAAACTTTTGGGCTTTTTGTGTCTCTTTTAAACTTAATTTTTAATTAAAAGCAATCCACTCATTTTGAAATTGTTACCACGAACTATGAGGTTTTGATCCCTTATTTTTATGTTGGTGCGTAGGCACAAGTCCGAAGGTCTTGTCAAACACAAAATATAATCAATGAATTATTTTCTCATCCCCACACTCTATTTGTTGCAAACATCTTTTATACAAAAAACACATACACACATAAAAAAAGGGCTCCCTAGGAGTACCTAGGACACTTTGTGTGCTAACACCTTCCCCCTGTGTAACCAACCCCCTTACATGTATTCTCTGCCATTTTATTAGTTTTGATTTGAAAACTTCTTATCTTTGGGTTTTGTTCGTACTTTTCCCTTTTCCTTTGGAAACAATAAAAGCGCGGTGTCGACTCTAGTTTTATTGACGTTAAGTTTATCCATAGCTTAATGATCATGAGTTTACCGCTACACCTTCAAATGACATCTTGGCCCTGTCATCAAATCCAACTTGTACTAATTGGACCATTCTAGGTTTTATGGGAGGTCGGCTCCACCTTGCTTACTCGGATATCCTAACCGGATTCCGATTAATAGGTTTGATGTTCTAGTCGGACTCCGATTAGTGGATGACAGCTCGACTATCCGATCTGCTAATCCTACCATACTCGGTTGTCATGCCAACTCGATCTCAAAGAACTCATATACTCAAATAGGCTTCGTCGATCTCATACATCGATTTGTCAATTAATTTTTCAGAATTTACCATTAATATTACAAATCCTATAACATAAACATGGCTAATGCTTTATAAGTCCCTAACCAACCATATAAGCATCTATATATTCTCAATCGATCAACATAAGTTTCTACACATGTCATTGTTCTCTAATTTAATTTTCACACGGTGTCATTAACTCATACGTGTAAATAGAATTTCGGTTTAATCCTAAATGCTTTCACACATCAAATTGATCACAAATTAATTATTATAAGATTCTACTTTTTAAATCATGTGGGCTCTATTCTTTGCAAAAGAATCTTCATTTAGCTCAATGAACAAGGGATCCTCCACTAAAGAAACTTAACAATTAATTCCCCCATCTATACATATATATCTTATCCTTATAAATACACCTTGTATCCCTTTTATATACGTTGCAACCCATAACCAACAACACCATGGATCATAGAGAAAAGTCCAAGAGTGAGAAATCTCTTTGTGAGCAATCAATGCAGGTTGTAGTAAATATCATAAAGTTGTCCTCTTTTTCTATTGCACAAAGAACCCTTGGAGTTTCTACTACTATTAGAAAATCAGGGAAGGATAAAAATATTTTTTCAGAGTCGGATTATTCTGATAATGAAACTAAGAATGAAAAATTGGTTTCCAATCAGCAATTCCCTGCAAGTACAAGAAGGTCACAACAGCCGCAGAGTCGCGCAAACCCTACATATGTTATCAAGTCAGTTGGAAGCAATGGATCAACCGAATATATGATTCATAAAGAGAGACTTAAATCAAAGAAAGAGCTTTGTGTTGATGGATTGGCTTCTGATTATATTAGTAAGATACGTAACAGGCTCGGCCGCAATTTATAAGCATAGTAAAAGTGTTGTCGTGTCTATTTATCTATCTATTTTTAATATAAGATGTGTGCGATATTTTTAAGTCATTATCTTTTCTTTTAACTTTTATGTAAGAAGTATGTGAACTTTTGGTTCTAATAAACGAGCTGCAATAAGCACAGTTGATGAGTTACTTCACTTTCTAAAAAAATGTGGTTTTTAAAGAAACACTCGGTATTCTTAACTGCCAATTATACTATGGATTTTCATTGAAGTTACTTGCTTGGAGCTTTACTAAATGATCCCTTGCGGCATATAAGGTAATTATACCCATGCTTTTAAATTGCAGTTGCGATCATGGATGCGGTTGCGGTTACGTGTGTTGCGATTGCGGCCATTGCGGTTGTTGCGATGTATATTGCGTCCATTGCAACGTGAATGTTTATCGAAAGATATATGAATTACACCATTGAAAAACTCTTGATATTAATATTTTACATTACAAATGAGATGTAAATTGAGGTTTTGGATTCTCAAACTTTGATTTACGATGAAAATATGTAAAGAAACATTGGTGAAGTTGTTTGATGTGAATTCTAATGTGGTTGGACGCGTAATTTCAAATCACACCGCAATTGCGGCCTGATGTGGATGTGGAGACTACCACATCAACAATATTGCGGCCGAAATTGCGGTTGCGGACCGCAATTTAAAACCATGATTATACTTTGAACTTTCACTAAAAAAAAATCTTGTTACCTATAACACAATTATACGTTGGACCTTCAATAAATGTGACGCTTATAAAGCGATTATTATATGTTAGACTTTTACTAAAAAAAAATTAGTCGACTATAAGACAATTATACGATGAACCTTCAATAAAGAATCATTGCCTATAAGATAATTATAGGTTGAAAAATCACTGAAGGATCTTTTCTGCGTGTGTGTGTATATATATATATATATATATATATATATATATATATATTATATATATATATATATATATATATATATATATATATTATTATATTATATAATATATATATATATATATATATATATATATATATATATATATATATATATATATATGAGTGGGGACCAACTTACTCAAAGATTACGTTTTTTTAATTTATTCCAAATCATAACCTTTGAATTTGTTGGAGGGATTTTTTCACTAGAGAGCATTGAATATTGTGAGACTTCTTCTTTTTAGAGCAACATCCTTATGAGAGTCACGCCACATATTCACCCAAAATCTTAAGATGATAGGTGAGTGGGCTCTCTCACTTATAAATGTTCAAGTCTCCACATTTCCAACAAATGTGGGACTATTACACACACTACTTACACTTGATACATTCTCAACACTCTCCCTCAAGTGTGAGTCAATAATGCTCTCCCTCAAGCGAAAGTTCTTCTTAATTCCACAAACTCTTGTACCGCACATAATGTTTCTTATTCACCATACTAGTGTTGTTAACACTCTTCAACGAAACGCTTCTTATTCACCACACTAGCGCCGTTGACTTTCGATACAAGTAAGCCGATCCATTTCTCGAACCAAAGACTCATGATACCAATGTTGGAGGAGTTATTTCACTAGGGAGCATTGAACATTGTGTGACTTCTTCTTTTTAGAGCAACATTCTTGTGAGAGACACACCACATATTCACCAAAAACCTTAAGGTGATAGGTGGGTGAGTTCTCTCACTTATAAATGCTCAAGTCTCCATATTTCCAACAAATATGAGACTATTACCCACACTACTCACACTTGATACATTCTCAACGGAATTGAATCTAATATAATGATTAAATTATCTTATTTTACTTAATTAGTCATTATATTAGATTCAATTTAAAAGTTGTGATTTTGAGTATGTTAAATTTTTTTACTCTTAGAATAAGTTGATCCCTATTTTATATATATATATATATATATATATATATTATATATATATATATATATATATATATATATATATATTATATATATATATATATATATATATATATATATATATATATATATATATATAAATAAAATCATACGTTAAACCTTCATTGAAGGATCCTTGCTATATATAAGACAATTATAAGTTGGACCTTCGTCAAAGGATCCTTACCACCTATAAGATGATTATACGGTAAAATTCTACTTTTTTACATATAAAATAATAATACGTTCAACCTTAATTGAAGAATCCTTTCCGTAAATAAGGCAATTTTACTTCAAACTTTCATTAAAGGATCCTTGTCATCTAAAAGATAATTATATGTTGGACCTTCAGTGAAGAATCCTCGCCAAGGAAAACTCTAGCCAACTCTTGAGGAACCCGTCTAAAACAATAAATTCGCGGGGCCCATGCAATATAAACTAAGAAATGCTTCAATTGATCAATGGAATCGGGAATCAGACAGTTTGGGAAAAGTCAACTATGGGGCCAGAAAAGTCAACTCATGACATTTTGAGAGTGAAGTCTAAAAATCCATGCCTAGTGGATCCTACATGTGAAATTTGATCAAGGTTGGATCATGGATTCATCATTTAATCAGAAATTGGAAAAGTTACTTAATTTGGAATTGGTTGACTTTCCATTTAGGGCAAGTTTTCATGATCGTTGCACTCACTTTAAGCCCATTTTGCATCAAGATAAAAGCTCCATTTGAAAACTTCTCCAACATGAACGTTGTTCCTCTTGTTTCAAGCTTTCTAGAGATATAAAGTTTGCTCCATTTTGATTAGAATTGAGAAAGTTATGCTTAGTCAAAGTGAGACATTTTTTTAGGACACTTAGAAAAATTTCTAAGTCCAAAATCTTCAAAATTTGTCAAGACTTCTTAGCCAGTTTTCTTTCACTTCAAGGAATTATTTGAAAATATTTTCTTCACAACAATTGTACCTTGCCATTTCCTCTTTCACATCCTTTTGGAATCATCTCATTTGGATCCATGGTTTGAGAGATACATGCATTTAAAGTGGGCACCATGACTTGATTTTCTAGGCAGATTTTGGGTCTGGCTGGCCCAATCAGATTTCCTAAGCATGCTGCACAAACCAGTCACGTTTTTTTTTACCTCTTTTGGCCATGCATTGGACATCCATTCACTTAAGTTTGGCCCAAAATAACAACATTTTACACCTCACTTCACACTTTTATTCTTATGGATAAATCACTTATTAAAAAGCCCATGAGAACACCTAATCCACCCTATTTAAGAAGCTGAAACCCTAAACCTAAAGAAGCATTGGAATTTCGTGGCAAGGAGACAGAGCTTCATCACATATCAGATTCCATTCCACTTCTATTTTCCATTAGGTAATCATCTCTTCCATGACCATGTTTTGATATATCTACACTTGCTTACCATGTTCATCACCATTAATCCTTCCATTTTCATATTTCTTTTTCTTATTTAAAATATTTTCTTCGTCCATAAAATTACCCAAAAAATATTTTTCACTTTTCTTAACGTTTTATTTAATTTTATATAATTTTTATTTTCGTATTTTTTAATATTAATATTTTATTTTAATTATTTATTCTAAATGGTCCATTTTAACACACTTTTTTTTATTGATTTTATTTTTATGACTTAAAATTATTGTTAGCATTTGATTTTTGGGGTGAAGGTTGACCACTGTCTCATGGTCAACCTGACCTTTCCTTGGAATTTTATTTCACATTTTCAATTTATTTTGGATTTATTTTTGACCTAGTTTGGTTGGTTGACTTTTAATTTGACTTCTGTTTTATTTTAATTAATTCACATGACAAGTTTCATTATTTTTAAAATCTTTTTGGGGAATGATGATGTCCTGACCCCACCTTATTTAGTTTAATTTTTAATAATTTTCTTGATTAATTTACTATTTATTCTAGATTTATTTCTAACCTAGTCTTATTAATTGACTTTTGGTTTGACCTATGTTTTGTTTTAATTAATTCACGTTCCAATTTTCATTATTTTTAAAATCTTTTTGGGGGATGATGATGTCCTGACCCACCTTATTTATTTTAATTTTTCATAATTTTCTTGATTAATTTTCTATTTATTTGTTATTTTTTAAGTTGACTTGAATTTTCAGTTGATTTCTTTATGATCGATGTTTGACTTAGGGATTGCTTATGGCAATTGAAGAGATCTTTTGATCCTCCCTCGTTCATCTCATATGACATGTGTTAGTGGCCTTTTACCTCGATTTTATTTGGTCCTTACCTCATTTCCTGATTAAATTATTCAGTGGACCCTTCGTGTGCATATTTTCATCTATTTGATTCATCTATTATCTTTTATACTTGTTTCTCTCATTCATGCTTTCTATTGCTTGATTATTTAACATGTTCATACTCCCATGCATTGTTTAAATGCTCCATTATTTGATTCTTTGGTTGGATTATATATTATTTATTTATCCGATCTGATTGATAATTGTTGCCTACTTGTATGATGTATGAGGCATATATTCTTATTGTTTGTTTGCCATGAACAATCCTCATTCATAACAAATGTACCCCTCTCCCATAAAGTGTATAATATTTATTTCTTTATTTCTTTAGTCACCTGTTAATACAAGAATTAAAACGAACATCCGATAACCATTTCAAAATAAGATCAATAGCTCGATCCAACGTCGAGTAATCATTTTCAAAACTTAATAGAACCAGCACGCATTCATCCATCCTCTTGTAAGTCGATTGCCTCAGGCATCGCCATCTACCTGTAAGTCGATTGCCTCCGGCATCGCCATCTACCCTTATCCGTGAATCCTCTCCTTGCTCCATCCGTCGACTCTTGTTCCGTTTAGGTAGCACCCATTAGATAGAACCCTTTATATGATAACATAGGTAGAATTCCCCTATTCTTTGCATGCTAACATTAGGTAGATATTCCCCTTTGTAAATCCTAACACATAGGTCCATATTGCATGACAACTCTAGAGCAGAGCTTCCCCACTTTTAGACCTTCCGTGCGTCTCCGATCTTGTGGCATGTCAGTCCGTTCTATTGTAAAGAGGTAACTGCCTAAGACTCAATTCAGCGAGCTGCGACACCTACTGCTAGGACGTTGAACACACTGCCCACCCTCCTTTGACACAACTGGTGTCCTCTAGTTAGCTGAACTACGTTTTACTCTGATTCTCATTCCAGATGAGATACGTAGGCATAAGACGCGACGTCTTACCGAGCACACTTCTCTTTAACCCATAGGTAGCCGAGCTACGAAGACTCTGATTCTCATACTCAGATGAGATACGTAGGCAGTGGATGCGACATCCTTGCGAGTCATTTTCTTTTAACCTTCCTTTTAGTAAAGAGTACTTTAGATATACCTACACCCTTTAGACTAGAACAACACTTATGAAAAGGGCTCCCTAGGAGTACCTAGGATGTTTTGGGTGCTTAAAACCTTCCCATTGCATAACCAACCCCCTTACCCAGATCTCTGACATTTTTACTAGTTTTTGATTCGATAAAACTTTTAGGTTTTTGTTCGCTTTCTAACCATTCCTTTGGATAAATAGAAGTGCGGTGGCGACTCGACTTGTATGGTTTACCTTGGATTTAGTCAATATCTCTAATGGTAACGAATACCCCGTTACACTTGGCAACCACAAAATGCTGCTGAGTATCCATTTGGTCTTGCTTAGTAGCTACGGAAGTCAGTTTCTCCTATAATTGCTCCTGCTTCTGACTGGTAGAAGCAACAGTCTCAAAAGTGAAAGACTTCGGGTTTTGCAAATGAGCCAGATGCAATGAGTCTCTCAATAACCAACTCATGTATCCTATCATAGAAAATAGTTATATATTCTTCCATTTGGGCTATGATGTGAGGTTGAGGGTTTAGATTTGTGGAAGGGGTGAAGGGATATGTGAGATTATTTCTTATGAGAAAGAAATAAGTAATGTGCCAGAACTTGACACATTATCTTTGTTGGTTGAGGTTGAGGGCCAATTTGTGTTTCTGATACAACTTAGTCTAGTGTAGCTTCTGGTTGGGGGGATCGAGGGTCAGAGATTTCTTGTTCAGCATGGGGTTCAGTTTGAGCTTCAAGTTCTTGTTACGGTTGAACAAGGTTTCCTTGAGGTTTAGAGTTAGGTCGAAGGTGAGGAAAATACACAACAAGGGTGGGGGTTGAATTGTGTATGCTAATTCTTTTTCAACTTCTAAAAAGCCACCTTCATAATCTGAACAAGTTCAGAGTCTGAACACAGAGTTAGGTTGCAATGGAATGATAAATAATCAGAAGCAAAAGTAAATTAACACACAAAGTTTATCCTGGTTCCTCTCCTAAACTGAGATTAATCTAGTCCCCTTGTACAACAAGATATTTTCGCTATAACCAATCTCGATTATAATTTTTTCTCAATCAATCTAGAAAGAGACTTCAATTCTCAATCGATCCTGAAAGAGAATTCCGTTCGAGCTATCCTGCAAGAGACTTCTGCTCAATCACACCAGAAAGAGACTTCACTTATCAAGCACACAGACAAGAGACTTCGCTGCTCAATCAACCTTGCAAGAGTCTTCCTCTAGTTTAAATATTTTAGTATAAATAATTACAACTATACTTTGATACACAATCAGAAGTATAGAAGTATTGCAATAACTACAGTGTTTCTAAACACTTAAGATTTCTAAGATATAAAAAGATAAGAAATCTTTAGAGTTTGTGCAAATGAACAGATGAAACTTTAGCTTAAAGTTTATAATCAACGTGTTTTGTTAGATTATGTAGTAGTTATGTACCCTTCCTTCAAGTCTTCGGCTCACTTTTATAGAGGCAAATAAAAGAGTCGTTGGAAAGTTGTTTTACACAGTGAAACATTTAAAATGCAGCAGCTCCAAGAGAGAGTCGTTGGAAGAAAAACCATGTTAATATATTCAACCAAAATGTAATAACTATAGTCCACTGCATACTAGGAAAAAATCAGGTGAGGAGGGCGAACTAGACAAGTCACATCAACTTTTCTTGAGCCTTGCACTAAGGGACTCTAGTTGAATGATTGAGGTGTATGTTATGTGTGTTTGTCTCATTTTTGCTTCTCCTTTACCCTCAAAACATCATCCAATTTATAGGTCTCAATCTCCTTTTCTCCATTTTACGTGACTCTCGATATCCTTCATCAATTCATCTATCACTAACGTCCGTCGTCCTTATAATTTCCATGTAACGTCCGCATCTTCACTAATTATAACTCCATGCCATAATGTATCACCCGATAATCGTTTCTTATGACCCTTCAAATGACATCCTGGCCCTGTCATCAGATCCAACTTGTACTAATTGGACCATTCTAGGTTTTATGGGAGGCAAACTCCACCTTGCTTACTCGGATGTCCTAACCGGATTCCGATTAGTAGGTTTGATGTTCTAATCGGATTCCGATTAGTGGATGACAGCTCGACTATCCGATCTCTAATCCTACCATACTCGGTTATCATGCCAACTCGACCTCAAAGAACTCATGTGTTCAAATAGACTTCGTCAATCTCATACCTCGATTGATCCATTAATATTCTCAGATGTACAATTAAGGTTACAAATCCTATAACATAACAACGGCTAATGCTTTATAAGTCCCTAACCAACCATATAAGCATCTATATATTCTGAATCGATCAACATAAATTTCTACACATGTCATTGTTCTCTAATTTAATTTTC